>NC_042616.1:797979005-798329225 GCF_901001135.1 Rhinatrema bivittatum | reverse complement strand
CAGAATTTTAGGGGATGATTCCCATGAGTTCTCCTCGGCACCATAATCCTCCCAGGCTAAGAGGTATTCCCATCTGCCACGACACCGATGGACTTTGAAGACCTCTCTTACCTGGAGTGATGAATCTGGTTCAATAGAGATCCACGGAGGAGAAGGATCTCTACGAGAGGGCCAGGAGAGGACCAAAGGCTTCAGAAGGGAGACATGGAATGTATTATGGATGCCCATGGCACGAGGTAGCTGCAGTTGATAAGACACTGCTCCCACTCTTTGAAGAACTGGAAATGGGCCGATGTACTTGGGAGCCAGGCAATAAGAAGGGAGTCTCAACCTTATGTGTCGGGTGCTTAACCACACCTTCTGACCAGGATGGAAGAGTGGGCTTGGAGCACTCAGCGGCCTGGGTAAGGCATTCTTTGACTTGATTCCACACCTGGCTAATGGTGTGGGCCATGAATTACGTGGCTGGAGAAGGAACAGTCAGAGGAACTGGAAGTGGCAACCAAGGCAATGTTAAACTTTTTGCATAGAGAGTGCCAGTACCTGGTGGCAAACTGTGGTCCTCGGTCAGATATGATTTCCTTTAGGAGTCCATGGAGATGGAAAATATGTTTCAGGAACAACTTGGCTAATTCTGGGGCTGATGGGAGGCCCGGCAGGGGAATGTAGGGACCCATTTTCGAAAAACGGTCGATGATGACCCAGATTACGGTATTGTTATGGGATGGAGGCAGGTCTGTGATGACGTCCATTGAGATGCTGGACCATGGCTTGGTAGATGCTGGAAGTGGTTGGAGTAGGCCCCAAGGCCGTCCGGTAGGTGGCTTCTGTTGGGCGCAGATGGGACATGAATCTACATAGTTACAAGAGTCTTGCACCATGTTGGGCCACCAGTAATATCTACTCAACATCTCTAGGGTCCTGGTACGACCCGGGTGTCCTACCAACTTAGAATCATGAGTCCAATTCAGAACTCATTCACTTAATCTACGTGGAACGACGGTTTTCCCAACTGGAACTGTAGTGGTCACGGCAAGGGATACACAGGCAGCACAGAGGTTCTTGGAAGCTGGGTGATAACATAATACGAAATTGAACTGTTCAAAGAAGAGCGCCCATTGGGCTTGTCTAGGATCCAAGAGTTGAGCTTCTTTAAGGTGCTCATGATTCTTATGGTCGGTGAAAATGGTAAATTTATGTAGCGCCCCTTCCAACCAGGGGTGCCACTCTGGGAGCGCCAACTTGACAGCAAGAAGTTCTCGGTCACCAACGGTGTAGTGCTGCTCTGTAGGAGAGAACTTGTGTGAGTAGAATGAACAAGGTATCAATTTACCCTTAGGAGAAAACTGACTTAACATGGCTCCTGCTCCAATTGCAGAGGCATCGACTTCGAAAACAAATGGGCATCTTGGTTCTGGGTGCTGAAGACAAGGACCGGAACAGAATGCTTCTTTTAGCGTCTGAAAGGTGGCTTGTGCTTTGGGAGTCCACACACGAGTGTTAGCCCATTTCTTGGTCATGGCGGTGAGCGGAGCAGCTAGGGTAGAATAATTGGTAATGAAGCTCCTGTAATAATTAGTAAAGCCAAGGAAACATTGTAAGGCACATAGGCCTACTGGCTGGGTCCAGTCTCGGATCCCCTGGACTTTAGGATCCATGGAGAACCCTTGATTGGATATGATGTACCCTAGGAAGGGTAAGCGATTTCGCTGGAAGAGGCACTTTTCTAACTTGGCATAAAGGTGATTTTCTCTTAGACGTTGGAGTACAATCTGAACATGATCTCGATGGGATTCAAGGTCTTTGGAAAAGAGCAGGATGTCATTGAGGTATACGACTACGAATGAGTACAGGATGTCTTGGAGGATTTCGTTCATAAGGCATTGAAAGACCGCTGGGGCATTGCATAACCCAAAGGGCATCACAGTATATTCATAGTGACCATCCCTCGTGTTGAATGAGGTTTTCCAGATATCTTCAGGTTGGATGCATATCAGATGTATATCAGATTGTACGTACCCCTCAGATTCAACTTGGTGAAGATCCATGCCCCTTGAAGGCAGTCAAACAGCTCACTGATAAGGGGCAGGGGGTACCGGTCTTTTCGAGTTATGGCGTTGAGCCCTCTGAAGTCAATACAAGGGCGTAGACTGCCGTCCTTTTTCTTGACAAAGAAAAAGCCCGCTCCAGCGGGAGAATCAGAGGGTCGAACGAACCCTTTTTCTAAGTTCTCTGATATACTCAGACATGGCTAGGGTTTCTGGATGAGACAATGGATAAGTTCTGCCCTTGGGAGGTGTAGTGCCTGGCAGAAGTTCTATAGGGCAATTCCACTTGTGTAGCGGAGGCAAGGTGTCTGCCTTATGCTTCAAGAAGACGTCTTCGAACTCAGCATACTAGGTAGGCAAACAGGATAGGGTGGTAGACTTCAAGACAGAGACAGCTGGAGATACTTTACGTAGACATTTCTTCTAACATTTGGAACCCCACTGCACCAACTGCAAGGAATGTCAATCGAACTGGGGTTCGTGGACCTGGAGCCAGGGCAGCCCCAGGATGACTGGATGTGTGGAACGTTTTAATACATAGAAGGACATCTCCTCCTCGTGGAGAGTGCCTACGGTAAGACGGACAGCCACTGTTCGATGGGTGATGAGCCCTGGAAGATGTTCTCCTTGAATGGAGGCAATGTGAAGGCTCACATCTAATGGCTGGAGAGGAATGTTCAGAAGCTTGACAATGTCATCCATGATGAAGCTGCACGGGCTGGGTGCGGACGGGGCATGCAACGTCTACAGATATACTGGCTACTAACCTCCCACATGGTGGTTAAACAGAGTTATCATTCCCAGAGCTACATAGATTTAAAAAGTTCTCGTCCTTAATATTCCATAGCTGCCAAAGGCTTACTGCACTACGTAACTGATAGCCATTTTTCGGTTACCAGTAAGCCCTGTGTGAGTACTGTTTTCAAGTTAGAGCAGTATAGGTCTGTAAGGGGGAGTATACTATTCAAATGCAGCTCCTGCCTTTGAGGGGTCTGGAATGGCCATGCCCCTGGGAGGTTTTTTAAGCAGCTCCCCTAGAGGGAGTCTGTGGGCAGTCCCTTTTGGTTTGCTTGGAGTTAGGAGGAAGTCAGGAGCTTTGTTGTTTTTCCGGCCCAATCAGGGAAAGCAGGCTAACCCAGCCTGTAGAGGCTGACCAGGGTCGGGAGGGATTCCATCCAGTTTACTCACTAGCTGGTTGGGAAATCCCTCTGGGTATATTTTCAGGGGTTTTACATGTTCTTGGAAGGAGGGCTGGTGAGACTCTGTGCACCACCTGGACTCAGGGATTGGGGAACCCTGTTTTTGGGGCTGCCCAGGTTAGGGAAGACCTGTCCCTCTACACCTCAATGAGGACGGAGGAGGTGCCAGGACCCTCTGGTGTTGAATTGTTTTTCAAAGGAAGAGACTATGAAGACTCAGGAGGAAATTTTTGGCTGCTCCTTCCTACCTGAAGGGAACATCCAGATTTGCTGTTCCAGCGGGATTCGTCCCATAAGGGACCCAAGCACCAAGAGAGTTTGAGACAACAATGAATTGTGAGTAACAAGTCAATTGAGAACACTGAGGACACCACACGGTGTCTTCGCCACTGGGGGGAGAGGAGAGGATTTGCAACTCTCTATGCCAAAACTATTTTGCCTACTTTTATTCAGGGTTGGAGGGGAATCCCTACCATACAATAAAAGAGGGGGTACCATTTCCTCCCAGGCCCTCCACTCCCTGGAAAGTGGGGATACCCTGTGTCCCTGTGAGGGATACCTCTGCACACATTGAGAGAAAGAAATGTAAAGTCAATAGCTTAATTGTGGGGCTGACAACTGGGTCAATTGTGCCCTTGTACCACTGCTTATCTGCAAGCAAACTTTAATTTTGGACAACTCCTCAGAGTCTGGAGTGGTTCTTGTATAATGGGCCCACAATGTGAACTTTCTTATGGGATACCTCCTCCCCCAGAGACACCCTTAGCACTCGGGGCCTTGAAAGATAATTTTCTTCCCATACAACAAAGGACCCACACCTTGGGGAGAAAAGAGATAATGCCTACCGCTAGCCTGGATCCCTGCCCCAAAGAGACTGTAAATACGTTTATGGCCCCACCCGTGGAGGACACAGGCACACCGGGGTGGGGTTACATTACATCCACATCCTCCTGTTCACATTGGGGAGGAAGATCTCAATTTCCCTGCTTTTCTTCCTCCGATGGCTTAGCTTCAGCTCTCTGTTCTGTTAATGTTTCTGCCTCTGCCCATGAACAATTCTGGGTGATGGCTGGGTTCGTTAGAAGCATCTGGGAGCTACCCTTCCCTGCCCCCAGCCTGCATTATCTCAGGTCAGCTGTTCACATTCTACCTCGCTAGGTTTCATGGGAAATGTAGTCTCAAGCTTAGGCCTTCTTTACGTTCAAGGACTGCTTTTCTTGTTTTGGTAATTTTTCTGTTTTTCACTCGGCTTTTGGGGAAACATCTGGGATGAGAGTATTGGCTCCTCATCACATAGGGCATCTCTTAAATCTCACTAGGGGAAATGTTTGGCGAAATACTGTCCTTCTTACAGGGTACTTTCTAATAGGCATTGCAAAGCAATGATAATTTTTTGGAAAAGTATTGGCTGCAAAAAAATGAAGGCTACACTATTTCTCACAGACTTTTTATCAATGCAGTTAGCTGTTCTAGAGTCACCGCAAGAGAACATGCTTGAGATAAGTTAGAAAATTAAAATGTAGATAGCAAGAGAAGGAATAAGCCCACAGCAAACTGTAATGCCCGTTTTCCATATCAAAGTAACGAGAGAAGCCACCTTATCATGCATCAAATTATTAGTTCTTTTCTTTTAAAGCTTCCATACAAGATTGAAGGCACACAGACCATCAGGAAAGCTACAGTGTTCTGGTTTCACATCTTCCCATCTCCAAACAGTACAGAAGGATGGGGGCTTCCAATTAGAGCTGTGGTTGACAACTGGTGATGCTCTTAGCTTCTTTTTCAGTTGTCCAGTCATTAGATAAATTCCCAGTCGGTCTCAGTGGCTTGCAAAAAATAGCACTGCAGACCTCTGAGGAATGCTGCCCTCTTCTCGATGCATGACTTCGAATCACAGCACCCAGGTATTCTTTAAAATAATAACCTAAGTGGGGGAACTGACAAAGCCCTGTATCATCCCCTGAGGTGTGGTGATGGCGTGGAGGAGGAGAGTGTTCCAGTCAACACAGAAATTATCGATCAAGCTGGTTATGTTTTGAGAGCACAGAATGTGCTTAGGCCATGCTGCCTGTTTTTGCAATATTAAAAAATTAGATGAGAAAAATGTGAAGGAAAGAGCCTTAATTGCCATATCGAAATTGATGGGAAGAAATGAACTTTTTGGGCGGGCAGAATAGGAATAAGGCAGTTTATAATAGACCTTGGGTTAGGGGTTTTCCCCTCTCTAAGGAGGCTCAGTTTATAACTCTGTGCCGCTGCTTGAAATTCTGTTCCTTTTAAATCTCTGGGATCCTTAAAAATAAATCCAACGTTGTAAGAATGTGACTCTGAGCCTGTAAGTTCCCTTTTGCACATGCACGAACGCCCAAGGTCTGACAACCAGTATCTCTGAAGAAGGGTAATGGCAGAATAGGATAATTTGTTACAGAAAAGTGAGATCCAATTAGAGAAGTGAAGATCTTTAACTGGACTCCTGGGTGGAATATATTCTGCGGTGCTCTCAAAAAAAAAAAAAAAAAAAGGATTCCAAAATGTCTCCAATGCATCCATTTTTAAATGAAGACAGAAGGAGTAGTGAGGGAGAGGTTTAATGAGTAGCAGAGTGCAAAGGAGTGAAATTATAGAACTAGCCTGGGTAACAAATTGTAAAGAAGACCTGCAAATGATGACACTGCTGCTAAATGGACACATCTTGACTCGCTTCAGCGATAAATAGATCTGATCCAGAATGACTGACTGGACTGGTGAGACGCTGAGCAGAGACGTTGCCAGGTACATTAAAACAAAAAAAAAAACCACAGGGCACGTGCCCATATGGCCTCCCTCTGAGATTTTGATAATTTGATAATTAAACTCAGCGATAACGATCAACTTCCCCTCCACCCTGTAAAAACACAGGACACTGGTGTTACCGAGGTCCTGTTGGCCTTAAGGGGACAACTTTATTGGAAGACCAAAGGAATACACTGCACTGGCTGATTCTTATTTCTTACATATTCAGGAATGTACTGCCACTTTCTTATCATGAGGCACTCATGGGCTTTGTTCCACTTGGTGAGGCACTACTCTGTAAGCAACATAAGGGTGTTCTGTACCTTGTCTGATATGGTGCACACCCCTCCCTCTCCCCCACACCTGTCAGGACAGGCAGAGCTATAGACAATTGCCTTTATCACCTCCTATATCTATGTAATCCAAATAGCTCTGAAAAGACCACAGGGTTTTTCTTCCACAGAATCAGACTTTTATTTGTCAGACCATTCTAGAAAAAAGACAATGCTGCATATTTCTACAGCCCCTGCTGCTCAGCATTGGTTTATACTGAGTAAAGCTCTGTAGCATTAGTAAATTTAACGGATCCAAAACTGAAAGCTGCCCATTGAAAGAACTTAGCCGGATATGACTTTTCCACTAAGTTACAAGGGATATTCAGTGGCATGGCTATGCTGCTGAGTATCTGTGTTCAACCCTCTAGCTGGATAATTTATAGCTGGCTAAGTTAAACCTGCTTGTTGGCAGGTTTAGCTTACCCGCATAACTTATCCAGATAAGGCTAAATATCACTAATATCACTAAGTAGTGTCACCCAGATCTGCCCACTGCCCCCCAACAACAAAGCCACCTAAGAGATAGCCAGATAAGCCGACTCTGTTCAATATCTTTCTCAGCAATATTGCGGAAGGGATAGAAGAGTGAAAACGCCTAAAGGAGTAAAGAGAATGAAAAGTGATTTAAGAAAGCTGGAAGCATGATCAAAGATTTGGCAACTGGAATTCAGTGCCAAGAAGTGCAGATTCATGCATCAGGGGTGCGGTATTCCAAAAGAGCCGTATGTGATAGCGGGTTAAAGACTGATGTGCACAGACCAAGAAAGGGATCTTGGGGTGGTAGTGTCTGGTGATCTGAAGATGGTGAAGCAGTGTAACAAAGCGATAGCTAAAGCCAGAAGAATGCTGAGCTGCATAGAGAGAGGAATAACCTGTAAGGAAGATGATAATTCCCTTGTATGCGCACCTTGATGACCTAGTGGGGTCGACAGCATCAAGAGCTTGCCACTGCTTTGACCTTTCCAGCCCCTAGGATGGCCATACAGACACCGTGATGAATCATGGGCGTTGATGACAAAGGGGGCTCCGGGGGCATCAAGAGCACCATGGGCATCGAGAGCACAGTGGCATTGATGGTATCGTGATCACCACAGCATTGTGTGCAGTGAGGGTACTGAGGTGATGAGAGCCGCGAGGGCACCGAGGCATTGAGTGGACCAAGGGCAATGACCATGGCAAGTGCCCTAGGGCACTGTGCTGAGGGGTCGAGTGGCTAAATAGTACAGTCCTTTTCCAAATTTGTTAACACTTTGAGTGCTGGATGTTGGTTCTTGCAGAACATTTGTCATTCACAGGAGAGCACACAGGGGTTTTGACATATTTTTATATTCCTTCACCTTGCCTGCAATGGCTTGCAGTCTCTGCAGGGTTAAAACCTCTTTTTGGCAGGTCCAAAACACATCACTCAGATCCAGATGCAGCTCAGAACACATTGTAAGGCTTCAACACATAATATGCTAATGGGGGCAGGAACTGGTTTAGAGTAACTTGCTACCCTCCCCCCCCCCACACACACACAATTAATTGGGGAACATGTCCTCAAGTCAATCACCAACTAATGAAACAGCAACATTAACAGCTTTCACTTTATAAAATTAATTCAAACCTATGGTCCTTTTAATACTAGCCACTACCCCTTGGGAAGTTTTTGGCTGAGGAATTACTGAAGGTACCCCCAACACATCATAAATGAGCTTCTGTACAGCTTAATCACTCTTTTTCCTAATGGTTCTTCTCCTCCCCCACCATTTTCCAACTGCGGATCATCCTCCATATCATTGCTATAGCAAGGGGCACCAAGTGCTACCTGGGATGCCCCACTGGGTTCTGCATGTCTATGTATTTTCACACTGACCAAATGTCTACCCTCCCCACTCATTAGCACAATCAGGGGTTTAGGGGATCCTTGATGATGGAGGTTCACCCAGCTCATCAAGGATGGCCCTAACAAATTAAGGCAGAGGCAGCAATGAGGTTACAGGAGGAGGTACTTGAATTACTGCAAGATGAAGGTTAGTGGGACCCTCACTTGTCTGAAGTCATAGTGCCCCCAGTGGTTTAACTGATTGCATTTGAGTGAAAAGCTTCACCAACTCGATAGGATCAGTGAGAATGCAGCAGAATATCCCATCTGTGACTGAGAGTCCTCACTGTCAGATGGTTCTACTAATTGGTCTGGGGGAACCTTTGTGCTCAGAGGTGCACTATCCTGACAGCTTCTCAGTTGCCAGAGTCTATGTGGTTGGGGTTCAGATGAGGGAGCAGTGCCAAGTGAGGACAATTGCACCATCTGCCCTAGGGGAAGCAGGTGATTCCGGTGTAATTTTCTTTCAGGGTCTTGACCACTTTCTGGCCATACTTGGTAAACACTAGGGGGTGGATTTTAAGAGCCCTGCTCGCGTAAATCCGCCCGGATTTACGCGAGCAAGAGCCCCGGGACTCGCGTAAGTCCCGGGGTTTTTCGAGGGGGGCATGTCGGGGGCGGGGCCGATCGGTGCAGCGTTTTGGGGGCGGGACGCGGCGTTTCGGGGGCAGGCCCGGGGGCGTGGTTTCGGCCCGGGGCGGTCCGGGGGCATGGCCGCGCCTTCCGGAACCGCCCCCAGGTCGCGTCTCGGCGCGCTAGCGGCCCGCTGGCGCTTGGGGATTTACTTCTCCCTCCGGGAGGCGTAAATCCCCCGACAAAGGTAGGGGGGGGGGTTTAGATAGGGCCGGGGGGTGGGTTAGATAGAGGAAGGGAGGGGAAGGTGAGGGGAGGGCGAAAGCGAGTTCCCTCCGAGGCCGCTCCAATTTCGGAGCGGCCTTGGAGAGAACGGAGGCAGGCTGCACGGCTTGGCGCGCGCCGGCTGCACAAAATCGGCAGCCTTGCGCGCGCCGATCCTGGATTTTAGCAGATACGCGCGGCTACGCGCGTATCTACTAAAATCCAGCGTACTTTTGTTGGCGCCTGGTGCGCCAACAAAAGTACGCGAAGGCACACTTTTTTAAAATCTACCCCTAGGTAAGTTTGGTAACTTGGAGAAAATGAGATATGGTTCTTTCTGCCACCAATTGGCCAACTTATGCTTTCCTGGGATACCTAATGCTTTCACCAGTACCTGATCTCCATCACTCAATTCATGATACTTAACATTTGCATCATATCAGACTTTGTTACTGGCATTTTGCCTTCCTGCTGCTTCAGAGGCTACCTGGTAGGCCAAGTTCAATTGCTCCTTCAATTCCTCAATCTACTTGAGATGGCTTTTTGTGAAGTTGCCATCAGGGGACACTCCAAAGCATACATCCATCAGCAACTGGGCTTCTCTACCAAACATAAAGTAGTAGAAAGAATATCCTGTAGCATCATTCTTTGTACAACTATGGGCATGAACCAACCTGTTCACATGCTGGCTCCACTGATGTTTCTGCTGGGCATCTAGTAACCAGCATGTTTAACAGGGTTTGATTGTATTACTCAGGCTGGGGATCACCTTGAGGGTGATAAGGGATGGTATATGATTTCTTGAGACCACAAATCTGATACATTTCTTTAATCAGGTGCCTCTCAGTCTTGACCTTGATCTGAGTGGATATGATTAGGAAATCCACAATGGGCAACATATTTCTCTCATAGTAGTTACATGCTGATCTTTGGTAGGGAACCCCTGGGCGCATTTAGTGAAGTGATCAGAAACTACTAGGATGCTACCAATATTGAGGCTGTCATTTTCTAAGCACAGGAAATTGATGCAAACCAGATCAAAGAGGGCCCTTGCTGGTGATGTTAGTCAAGGGGGCAGCTCTAGTAGGCAGGGTCGTCTAAATAATGCACTTCCCACAGGTCTTTACATATGCTTACACATTTGTCGACTGCCAGGGCCAATAGAATCTGGCCCTTATTAACTCAGTAGTATGATCTATCCAAATGTGTCCAGTATCATCATGCAAGCTCCTCAATACACACCTCCTGATCATCTGAGGCAATATTAGCTGTTTCTTTACTTTAGATGCAGGGTCTTGAATGATTCAGTACAACAAGACATCGGTCATCACTGTGCGATCCCACTCTCTCAGCAACAGAGGAACATCTGGGTGCTGTGACACCACAGACATAGCTGGCCTGCGAAATTTCTTAGCTCGTCAAACAACCCCAAGGCCAGGGGAACATTTCTGAGCCTTTTAAAGATCAGCTTTCAGTAACGAGGGTAACTCTTCCCCCTTCAGACTGGCAATTCCAGTGTAGGAAACTGGCAAAACAGTAATAGGTTTGACCAGCGAAACTATTAATTCTGCCTCATCTGGGGGTTGACACAAGGCTTTTATGCCATCCTCTAGCACCTGTATCCAATTAGTTGCAAAAAAAAGTGAAGAGATCACTGAGGCATGTGTCTAAGTGTTTAAAGTGCTCTACTTAAACAATTCCACAGTGTGTGGACTGCCAGAACGAAAGGCAGAGTGGGTAATATGAAACGTGGAATTGCTGGTACCACGTAACTGGGTCTGGCTAGCTGGCTGGATGGCTTGGTGACAGGGGGGGCACCCTAATATTTATTTATTTTATTTATTTAAAATCATTTCTAGCCACGTCCTCCAAGGTTCAGGACGGGGTACATGCATAAAAAAAAACTAAGCATAAACACAGTAAGAAACTTCATCCAATAAATGCGTGCCTCCATGTAAGTGAGAGAAGAGTTAGTTGTCATCCTTTAGAGTGAGGTATTGTCTGTGAGAGCTATTCAGGAGAAAAGTGTCAGGACTATTGATTACTAAAGTCCTTGAATGCAAGGCTAAACACAAAAATTTTAAGAGCTTTTTTAAATACTTTCTTGTCAGCATAAGCACAGAGTTGAGCTGTACTTCAAAGTAAGGGGCCTGATATGGAGCAGGCTTTTTCTCCTAGGACAACAGGATGGTAGTCCTCACACATGAGTGACATCATTGAATGGAGCCCGGCATGGAACTTTGATCTCAAAGATTCTAGAGCTTTCAGCATGCCCTACTGAGCATGTGCAGCTATAGTCATCACCCTGCCCACTGGGCAGAGTCCCTCTGTCTCTTCTTTTCCGCAGAGCTGTCGTCTCGCGGTTGTGGAGCTCTTGCTCTTTTTTTTTTTTTTATTAGAAAATGTTTTTCATGGTATTCAGCTTTGCTCTCTTTATACAGTTTTCTAAGTGATTTTTTCTAGAGCTGCAGCTTTTCGTTCTTTCTTTCTTTCTTTCTTTTCCAACTGTCTGCCAGCCGCATGATGGGTTTTCCCATGCGCAGCCTGAGTCTGTTATTCCTGCAGGTTTTTCTACTTTGTTCTCTCTTTGCTCTGTCTGTTTTCTTTTTTTCCAGAGTGCTGACAGCACTGGAGTATGCAGTCCGCCGGTGATCTGTGTAGGCCGCTGAGTCTGGGGACTCGCTTGAGTTCTACCCAGGCTGGAGTTCCATGGCGGTTCACCGATAGCTCAGCATCGGTGGATTCAGAAGTTGGAAGGATCGAGGACCATGCCATTCCGGTGGGGAGGAGAGCTCATCCTCCCCATGTCTCGAGGAATTAGTCTCTATGAGCAGGAGCCCTGGATGACATTGCCTCCCCTCCTGCTTGCCAGCTTTCGCAATGTAATCTCCGTGGGAGAGAGGGTGAGTGGAGCCTGGGCTAGCAGCTTGCTGCCACACTTCAGTGCCATGTCCATGAATGGTTGCCTGTGCATAGCTGTGACCAGTGCACAGTTCGATCGATGCATAGATGTTGGGACCGCATCAGGAACAGGGTCCATCTTCGGGTACCATGGTCCCCTTGACGCCATCGAGGTCCAGGGTCACTCTCGTTATGTTAAGGTGCATGACCACTTACGATGCCATGGTGGCCTTCATTGCCATTGGCATCAGTGGAACTGGACTCTCACTGCACCAGTTTGGGAATCAAGGCCTCGATGCCCGCAGTGCCACGATGCCCTCGGTTCTATGGTGCCATGATACGGCATACTTGATGACACGGTGCCTTCAATGCACTCAATGTAATGGTTCCCTCAGTGCACACGAAGCCATGGTGTCTTTGATGCACTCAATGTCACTATGCCCTCAATACACTTGATGACTCTGTGCCTTTGATGCCTCAGTGCCCTCAATGCACTAAATGCCACAGTGTCTATGATGTAGTTGATGGCATGATGCCTTTGATGCACTCGATCCCTTGGCACAGTGCCCTTGGTGCATTCGATGCCACGGTGTTCTTGATGCACTCGATGCCTCGATGCCTTTGAGGCACTCAATGTCACAGTACCTTTGATGCACTCAAGGTCATGGTGCCTTTAGCTTTCATTCCCCCCCAGTTATCCCCAATCCTTAAAACCCCGCAGATCTGCTAGTTTTCTTTCTTTTTTAATTTACACAAGATCCATGGCAGGGGACCTCGCCATGCGCCAGGACACATAAGCATGTACGGGCACATCTCTGGGTCACTCCTGCAATGCCCATGCCCCGCCCAGCGCACGCTCATGCTCCCATCCCTTCTTGAAATCTCTGGAGAAGTGCACGCTGCAGGAGATACACGCATATCCGGGCAGCATTTCAAATACGCTCAGCGGCGGCACACGCAAGCCCAATTTATTCACATATCTCCTAATTAGTGCGCGCGCTGGGCTTTTAAAATTCACCTCGTAGGGTTTAACAGCCCAAATGCATGTCTCTGCATTTTTTGGCATTAAATCTTAGCAGCCAGAATTTAGACCATTCCTCAAGCTTTACTAGATTCTTCCTCATGTTTTCCATAACTTCCTGGCTGTCTTCCGTGTTTTAGATTTTTGTATCATCCACTAAAAGTCAAACCTTTCCCATATTCCTTCTGCAATATCAATCAATATGCAAATATTGCCTACTGTTAAAAATGTTTCTTTCAGCCACTCCTGCATGATTTGGATTTTGCTACAATTAATTCCTTAATACTTAATAGCTCTGTATCCTTATATTCCATTTCTTAAAACAACAATCACTGCTTGGCATTCTTTGTACAAACTCAGCAGTATGAGCTAGTAGTTATTGCTTAAATTAAGTGTTCAAATAACATAAGTTGGCAAAGAACAATAAAAGGGTTTAGTATCTGGTCCATGAGACTGACTCAGGTTTGATAAACTTTGTATTCCAAAATGTTCCCGCACTGCAGTGTCGTGGTGATAGATGGGTTTACAAATGTAAAAAAAAATCTCATTTATTAGGAAATACAAATAAGAGGAGATGTAACATTCACAGTACACTACACATAGCCAAACCTGCTCATTCTGTTTTCCACAGAATGGTCTCATTCAGTAAAGATATAGACATAGGGTAAATTTTTGAAGGGACATCTGCAGGTAAATGCAGTGTAATTTATGTGTATTTTTGCTGACTTAACTATGTGGGTTGTTTGAAAATTTTCCCCCAGAATGGGAAAAAAATGTTTTGTTTTTTTAAAAAATAAGTCATTAAATTGGATGGGAATCTTGCTCAAGTATGCTGGACTGCTTTGGCTTTCAGTTTATTCTTTTGCTGGCCCGATGGCTTGGTTGGAGCAATAGTCAAATTGTAGGGGTTCTGCTTGTTTTCTTGGAGGGTCTAAGCTTGAGAAACACATTCAGTGATGAGAATATAGTTTAACCCAGTTACAGAGCATTTTCTGATAAGGTTCATGCATTTAGTGAGCTCTTCCTGAAGCCCATGTTCTTTCAAATACAGCAAAATTTCCAATTAAATTTATAATTACTGTATACCATCAGAACAAAGTAAGAGCTCTCCCATTCTGTATCTATAGGAAAAAGGCTTACTAAATCAGGCCCTGTTCGAAGTCTGGACATAATTAAACTTACACTTACTTCATCGATATTGCATAGATATTGTAGCCTCAGAAACCAGTTGGTTGCCTGTTCATTAATGTTAAACTTATTGTTAATGAGTTGGCACTGCATAACTTTGGGAAATTTTATGATTCGTGTAGACAAAACGTTTAAATATCTAAAGGCTGGATTTATTAAGGCTTTTCTCCCATTCTTTGTCTATGGGAAAATGCTTAATACATTTAAATTACCATCTAAATGAGTAATGGATTGTTATATAGTAGTCGCTCCAATTCAGTTTAAAGCCTTCATGAGATTGGGGAAGGGTTAAAAGGAAAAATATGCCTCTTCGCAGATTATATGAAAATTTACAATTGAGTAGGTAGTAAGGATGCACATTTATTTATTTATTTATATAAAATGTATATACTGTAGTTCAAAATTTCTATGAGTAAAACATTACAAATAAGTGTATTTTGTTTCATTTGTGGGCCCCCCCCCCCCCAAAATGAATGGAGGGGGTCCCATAAATGAGATGAAAATTTTTGTCTCATTTGTTTGATTCCCATTCAAGATTATGGCCCATTGAATTCTATGGCTGTGTATTGCTGAACATAAAAACAATTGGTAACTAAGGCAACCAACTGTTGCCTGTGTGATCTCACAGCCTTGTCACAACTGAGGCAGAACAACTTAGTCAGGAAACCACATAGAATAAATCACAGTGCAGTTTCTTTTTAATTAGCCTATAGCTACTCTCTACTTGAAGTGGTGCTGACCTACTCTCACTCAAGCTGATACAGAACGGTGCGCTCAGTCGAGTGCACTGTTTAGCCCCCATTTGGCCACGCCATTATTACCCCTTATACTGTAAGGGGTAATAGTGTGTGGAAAATGTGTGGCCAACCCCCCGAAACTAATAGTGTTTATCACATGCAAATGCATGTTGATGAGCCTATTAGTCACCCAAAATACAGAAAGTAAAATGTGCGGCCAAGCCGCACATTTTACTCTCAGAAATTAATGCCTGCCAGTGTCCCTAGCACCTCCTTATTAGCACGGGCCCTAATTTAAATAAAGAATTGCGCACCCAGGAGAGGTGCCTGGGCGTGCGTCGGGAGAGCGGGCGCTCGCCTCGGAGCGCCCGCTCTCCCACGGAGTTTATTGAATCGGCCTGACTGAAAACTCTGAGAATGACCAAGAAGCTGTATATTTCCAATCTAGTACTTGGAAGAGAAGGACAAGTTTGGAAAAGGCTTTTCAGGGTTAGAGAGAAAAAGCTAGAAAGTTTGGGATTTGGCATTGGTAAAGGGCTGCTTCTGATCTTCTCTGTGTGCTCGTTTTGATTTTTCTTTTCACTGGGAGAGGGTCAGGAGAGGAAACAGCGTAGAGATTATAGCGGTGCTAGTGATTATTTAGTCTCTGGCTGACTGGACATCAGTGAGGTGAGAGCACACTGGCAGACTGAATAGAAGATTCTTACCAAACTGCCAGTCTTCATGGTTCATGTGTGTGTGTGTGTGTGTGTGACAGGCAGTTCACCACACTGTGAGTGGGGAGCACAGTTATAGTATCAATAAATAAATTCCATTGTATTATCCACACTCCCAGTAGGAAGTGTACTTCAACATATTCCAACATGCCATAAAAAGGGAGACAAGGTAATGACAGGCTTGGCAGCTTTGGGAGGGGCAGAGGAATTTATGGAAAGCCCAGCCTAGTATCAAGAATTAAAAAAGCTGTCCTGTCCCTCTTTCTTTGTACTTAGAAGAATTTCATCTCCAATACTTTGCCTTTTCCTTGTGTTTTTGCATCCTAAATGCATTACTCTCCATTTTTTAGCATTAGAACTGAGCACTTTATTATATATTAAATGATAAGAACATAAGAAAATGCCATACTGGGTCAGACCAAGGGTCCATCAAGCCCAGCATCCTGTTTCCAACAGTGGCCAATCCAGGCCATAAGAACCTGGCAAGTACCCAAACACTAAGTCTATTCCATGTTACCGTTGCAGTGATTAGCGACAGAAAAAAAAACTGAAAAAGCTAAATGGTGTTATAATTTGAACTAAGAGGCAGAAATGCAGGAGAATGACACTTATTTTTACATCATTATTAGAAAGGTTTTATGCTGATTGGCTCAGCATATGCTAGTGCTAGCATTTTCATTATGGTATATCATGACACCAAAGTTGATGCCAAGCTGTAGGGCACATTGCAGGAAGGAGAAAGGACAAATGTTCCATTGTTCAACTATAGTTTAGTGCAGTGTTTTCCAATCCTTTCCTGGGGGCACAACTAACCAGGTGGGTTTTCAGGATAGCCATACTCAGGGTATGCAAATCTAATCTATATCATGCATAAACCCTGGGGCAATCCCAAAGTCCAACTGGCTAGGTGTGCCTCCTGGAGAGGGTCGGGAAACACTGCTTTAGAAAACTGAGGCATATAGAGAAGAAATGGTTTGTGTAAGAGCAAAAATTAAAATGTACTATCCAATGCTGGTCTTTATAAAGTTGTTGGGTTCAGTGAGCAATCTTTGGGCACCCACGGGAAACTCCATCGTTTGGCAAGGAGTAGGGATGTGAATCGTTTTTCAACGATTAAAATTATTGTCCGATACTTTTAATATCATCTTAAATCGTTAAAGAACACAATACAATAGACATTCTAATGATTTATCGTTAAAAATCGTTAAATCGTGTTAGTGCGCACTAACCGGGAGTTAGTGCGCACTAACCATTGTTAGTGCGCACTAACAGAAAATGATACAAATTGACACTTTCCAGGTCAGTAAAGGTCAGTTAGGAGTGAATATGTATTCCTATTGGCTGGCTGCCCTCTTATCTATTGATGTTACCAAGGTTCCCACTGAGGTGATGGTTGGGGGGATGGGAAATGGAAATGCACTAAATGGAAATGGAAACTCACTAAGAGTAACAGAAAATGATACAAATTGACACTTTTCAGGTCAGTTAGGAATGAATATGTATTCCTATTGGCTGGCTGCCCTCTTATCTATTGATGTTACCAAGGTTCCCAGTGAGGTGATGGTTGGGGGGATGGGAAATGGAAACTGTTGGTAGCTTGACAAAAAAAGTAATGTGATCAGTCAATGTGACTAGAACTTGTGCCCTATTCCTGATACCGGGAGTGTTGTGATCTTCCTGAATGCAGTGCCATATCCCTGATACCGGGAGTGTTGTGATTTTCCTGCAGGCAGTGCCCTATCCCTGATACCAGGGGTGTTGTGATCTTCCTGCAGGCAGTGCCCTATCTCTGATACCTGGATGCAGTGCCCTAACCTGATACCTGGAGTGTTGTGATCTTCCTGCAGGCAGTGCCCTATCCCTGATACCAGGGGTGTTGTGATCTTCCTGCACACAGTGCCCTAACCCTGATACCTGGAGTGTTGTGATCTTCCTGCACGCAGTGCCCTATCCCTGATACCGGGATGTGTGCAAGAAGATCACAACACCCCTGCTATCAGGGATAGGGCACTGCGTGCAGGAAGATCACAACACTCCTGGTATCAGGGTTAGGGCACTGTGTGCAGGAAGATCACAACACCCCTGGCATCAGGGATAGGGCACTGCATGTAGGAAGATCACAACACTCCTGGTATTAGGGATAGGGCACTGCATGCAGGAAGATCACAACACCCCTGGTATCAGGGTTAGGGCACTGTGTGCAGGAAGATCACAACACTCCCATTAACAGGGATATGGCACAGTGTGCAGGAAGATCACAACACCCCTGGTATCAGGGTTAGGGCACTGTGTGCAGGAAGATCACAACACTCCCATTAACAGGGATATGGCACAGTGTGCAGGAAGATCACAACACCCCTGGTATCAGGGATAGGGCATTGTGTGCAGGAAGATCACAACACCCCTGGTATCAGGGTTAGGGTATCCCTAATACCAGGAGTGTTGTGATCTTCCTGCATACAGTGCCCTAACCCTGATACCAGGGGTGTTGTGATCTTCCTGCTTGCAGTGCCATATCCCTGATAATGGGAGTTTAGTTTAGTTTAGTTTATTGGTTTTTATATACCGACACATCAGACAAGCCTTCACATCGGTTTACACATAATAAAAAGATTAGAAATACAATAATCATAAATAGTAACAGCTAAAACTATATAAGGTAAAAAGAATAAATTAGCTGTTAAGAAAGATAAAATCATAGATTAAATAAATAGCGTAATCATAAAACACTAAGATACAGTTAAACTAAAATATAGGGAATAGCTCATCAGAATGGTTTGCTTATTTCTGGTCATGCTGGTTAGCTGATTCGTATTCTGCAAATGCGCATTTAAACAGCCAAGTTTTTAAATCAGCTTTAAATTGCTTTTTTTCAGTTGTTAATCTCAATGCTGTAGGTAAGGTATTCCATAGTTTTGTTCCTGCAATGGAAATAATACGATCCCTTACATGGGACAATCTAGCTGATTTGATAGTTGGTACTGACAGAAGGCCTTTGTCTGCCGATCGCAAGTCTCTTTGAGGTACGTGAAGACGAATTGAGGTATTCAGCCATTCGGTGTTTTCGCCATAGATAACATTATGGATTATGCAGGCTGCTTTGTACTGAATCCGGTATTGGATAGGGAGCCAGTGCAGTTCAATCAAAGTTGGTGTGATATGGTCACACTTTCTCTGTCCGGTTAAAATACGTGCTGCAGCATTCTGCAGCACTTGTAAAGGACGAATACTAGATTGTGGCAATCCAAGCAGTAAAGCAGTAAAGCAGTAAAGATGTGTGCAAGAAGATCACAACACCCCTGCTATCAGGGATAGGGCACTGCGTGCAGGAAGATCACAACACTCCCGGTATCAGGGTTAGGGCACTGTGTGCCAGAAGATCACAACACTCCCAGTATCAGGATATGGCACTGAGTGCAGGAAGATCACAACACCCCTGCTATCAGGGATAGGGCACTGCGTGCAGGAAGATCACAACACTCCTGGTATCAGGGTTAGGGCACTGTGTGCAGGAAGATCACAACACTCCCAGTATCAGGGATAGGGCACTGCGTGCAGGAAGATCACAACACCCCTGCTATCAGGAATAGGGCACAAGTTCTAGTCACATTGACTGATCACATTACTTTTTTTGTCAAGCTACCAACAGTTTCCATTTCCCATCCCCCCAACCATCACCTCACTGGGAACCTTGGTAACATCAATAGATAAGAGGGCAGCCAGCCAATAGGAATACATATTCATTCCTAACTGACCTGAAAAGTGTCAATTTGTATCATTTTCTGTTACTCTTAGTGAGTTTCCATTTCCATTTAGTGCATTTCCATTTCCCATCCCCCCAACCATCACCTCAGTGGGAACCTTGGTAACATCAATAGATAAGAGGGCAGCCAGCCAATAGGAATACATATTCATTCCTAACTGACCTTTACTGACCTGGAAAGTGTCAATTTGTATCATTTTCTGTTAGTGAAAATTCAGGAAGTGCTGTTTGCCGTGCATTGCTTATGGACATGGCCATTGAAACACTCCTGCACTTTTTCTATTATGTTTGCATATCAATACCCCAGACTGAAAAGGCCAGGGCCCGTGTTCTCATCTGAATCTAATTCCTCTTCTCCTACATCCCCCCCCCCCCCCCCATCAAAACGGAGAGCGATGTTGCAGTTACATCAAAAACATTAAGGCTTATTAGGTAAGGGTAGTAATCCCTTGCCTTCTGTTAAGGGTAGTAAATGTTGCTCCGTGGACATTACCACAATGCTATGAGTTCCCCAGACCGTAAAATTTGAGGCCATTGTTGATTGTTCTCTGAATCCAGTTCCCCTTTTTCCCCTTCCGTTGAAGCGGAGAGCAATGTCGCAGCTGCATCAAAGCACAAAGGCTTATTGATTAAGGGTTGTAATCTCCATGCTTTCAGTTAAGGTTAGTAACTGCCACACCAGCAAGTTACCACCCTTCACCCTTTTCTTCATTTCCAGCCTCTAGTTTTTAGGGATCCATAGTGTTATCCCATGACCCTTTGAATTATTTGACTGTTTTCATCTTCACCACCTACACTGGAAGAGCATTCCAGGCATCCAACACCCTCCCTATGATGAAATATTGCCTGACATTCCCCCCTGAAGTTTCATTTCATGACCCATAGTTCTGATTTTTTCCAATGGAAAAGTTTTGAAATTCATGTATCATTCAAACCTTTCAGCTGTCTGAAAGTCTGTATCATATCACCCCTGTACTTCCTCTTTTCCAGAGTATACATATGTAGATCCTTCAGTCTCTCCTCACAAGTCTTCTGATGGAGACCCCTCACCATTTTGGTCGCCCTTCTCTGGACCGCCTCAATCCTGTCTCTATTTGTTTTGTGGTATGGGCTCTGGAATTGAGCACAGTTCTCCAGGTGAGGCTTCAACAAGGACTTGTGCAAGGGCATTATCACCTTCTTCCTTTATTGCTTATTCTTCTGACTATGCAGCCCAGTATTTTTCTGGCTTTCGCTATTGCCTTGTCACATTTTTTTTTTTCCCATCTTCAGATCACCAAACACTATTACCTCAAAAGCCCTCTCTTGATCTGAGCATTAGCTTTCAGCCCCCCCCCCCCCCCAATCACATACATCTCTTTTGGATTACTGCAACCCATATGCATGATTGCACTTCTTGGCATTGAATTCCAACTACCAAACTTTTAGCCATTTTTCAAGCTTTGTTAAATCACTTTTCATTTTCTCTACTCCTTCAGGCGTGTCCACTCTATTGCAGATCTTAGTATCAGCTGCAAATAGACAAACTTTACTTTCTATCCCTTCCGCAATGACGCTCACAAAGATATTGAACAGAAGCTGTCCCAATACCGATCCCTGTGGCACTCCACTTTCCACGGATCTCTCTTTAGAGTAGGTTCAATTTACCATTACACATTGTCTCCTATCAGTCAACCAGTTTGTAATCCATGACACCATCTTGGCTCTCACTCCCAAGCTTCTCATTTTATTCACAAGACTCCTATGCGGGATCATAGGAAAAGCTTTTTGAACTCCAAGTAGATAACACTGAGTGCTCTTCCTTGATTCAATTCTTTAGTTATCCAATCAAAATAAATCAATCAGATTTGTCTGATAGGACATTCCCTTCAGGAAGGGAACACCTGTACTAGAGTCAGATTGCATACAGCATTGGGTGGGCTTCATTTTCATTCCCTGTTTCTTAGTGTTAGCAGACTATCTACATGCCCTTTCCCTTCTGCAGCAGCAGTCCATGCCCCAAGTCTCCTTCTTCAGCTCTCCACCCGTGGCTCACAATTAAAGGCGAAGCAAAGCCACCAGCACTTGCCCTCTGTCCTGTGGCACACAATTAAATGTCCAGCAAGGCCGCCAGTATTTGCCCTCTGTCCTGTGGCACACAATTAAATGCCCAGCAAGGCCATCAGCATCTGTCCTCCCTCCCTTGCACACAATTATAGGTCGAGCAAGGCCGGCAGCACCAGGGCTGGAGAGAGCAGAAATTAGGCCGGTGCCAGCTAAGAAAAGAAGGC
Organism: Rhinatrema bivittatum; assembly: GCF_901001135.1. Lineage (NCBI taxonomy): Eukaryota > Metazoa > Chordata > Amphibia > Gymnophiona > Rhinatrematidae > Rhinatrema > Rhinatrema bivittatum. The sequence goes on along the minus strand of NC_042616.1, from coordinate 798,307,574 downwards.
CCCTATGTAAGGTTCTGATGTGATACTTAATAAGAGAAATCATTTTCTAAAGAAGAGAAATCATTTTCTAAATTTCCCAAATAATTTTTATTTATTTAAGAAGGCTTTACGAGCTGTTTGTTAGCAAATTCTTCAATAACAATTGAAATTTGTATTTATACTTGTTAGAAATAGATATATTTAGCTTTTTTTAAAATTTTGCCCAACAAAAGTAGGCCCCTTGAACATTGTAGGCCCTAGCTAATTGGCCATGCTGGCACCCCCCTCTCCTGGAGTGGGCGGCACCTGTCATTGCTCCCATGGTACACAATTAAAGGCCAAGCAAGGCTGTCGATCTCTCCTCCCACCCGTGACTCCCCTCCTGCCAACCATGCAATAAATAAAGGCCCCACGAGGTTGTCAACATCTCCTCTCCGACTCACGGTGAACAAAGAAAAGTCCAGTGGGTCTTTTGTCAACTCCTGTTACCCATGGTATATAAAAAAAGGCCCAGCGGTGTGTCAGCATTCTGAAACAGAGGTTCCAGCTAAAGAGTGCCAGCGAGTGAGAGAAAGGGATAAAGTATGCACCCTCTCTCTCCCTCACTAATTAATCCATGGCAATCTCAGAGTGGATGGAAATCAAATGGTCCCATGGATAGACAGCATAGGATAATTATTAGTCTACTGTTTTGAAATATTTAATTGGTGCTTGGTAAATGAAAAAAAAATTATATGCGTTAATTATTGGATATTTTTCTATTCGACATCTATTTTGAAATATTTATTCATCTTATTAGTATGATTTTACTGTTATGATATTTTATATTTCATGGTTTTATTGATGGTTTTGTGAGGAATGGTGATGTTTCTGTTTTCCATTCTTGAATAATATACAGTACCTGGCTTGTAGTGGTTTCCAGATGCATGTTTTTATTTATACTTTAAGATCACATGTTTCTGTTTTTGGAGAGGGTCTGACTGTGTTCTGCATGTGTGACTGAGGTGAAGTATTTAAGAACATAAGAAATTGCCATGCTGGGTCATACCAAGGGTCCATCTAGCCCAGCATCCTGTTTCCAACAGAGGCCAAACCAGGCCACAAGACCCTGGCAATTAGCCAAATACTAAGAAGATTCCATGCTACTGATGCAATTAACAGCATTGGCTATTCCCTAAGTAAACTTGATTAATAGCCGTTAATGGACTTCTCCTCCAATAACTTATCCAAACCTTTTTTGAACCCAGCTACACTAACTCACTAACCACATCCTCTGGCAACAAATTTCAGAGCTTTATTGTGCATTGAGTGATAAGGTATTTTCTCCAATTAGTCTTAAATTGCTAACTTCATGCCATGCCCCTAGTCCTTCTATTACCCGAAAGTGTAAATAACTGATTCACATCTACTCTTTCAAGACCTCTCATTATTTTAAAGAACTCTATCATATCCCCCATAGCCGTCTCTTCTCCAAGCTGAACAGCCCTAACCTCTTCAGCCTTTCCTCATAGGGGAGCTGTTACATCCCCTTTATCATTTTTGTTGCCCTTCTCTGTACCTTCTCTATCACAACTATATCTTTCTTGAGATGCAGAGACCAGTATTCCAGGTGCGGTCTCACCATGGAATTCCTAATATTCTGTTTGCTTTTTTGACTGCTACAGCACACTGAGCTGATGATTTCAATGAATTATCCACTATGGCAACTAGGTTTTTTTCCTGGGTGGTAGCTCCTAATATGGAACCTAACATTGTGTAACTACAGCAAGGGTTATTTTTCCCTATATGCAACACTTTGCACTTGTCCACATTAAATTTCATTTGCCATTTGGATGCCCAATCTTCCAGTCTCGCAAGGTCCTCCTGCAAATTATCACAATCCGCTTGTGATTTAACTACTCTGAATAATTTTGTATCATCTGCAAATTTGATAACCTCACTCATCGTATTCCTTTCCAGATCATTTATAAATATATTGAAAATCACCGGTCCAAGTACACATCCCTGAGGCACCCCACTGTTTACCCTTTTCCACTGAGAAAATGTACTATTTAATCCTACTCTCTGTTTTCTGTCTTTTAAACCAGTTTGAAATCAACGACTTTTAGTTTTCTTAGAAGCCTCTCATGAGGGACTTTGTCAAATGCCTTCTGAAAATCCAAATACACTACATCTACCGGTTCACCTTTATCCACATGTTTATTAACCCTTCAAAAAAATGAAGCAGATTTGTGAGGCAAGCCTTCCTTTGGGTAAATCCATGTTGACTGTGTTCCATTAAACCATGTCTTTCTATATGCTCTACGATTTTGATCTTTAGAATAGTTTCCACTATTTTTCCTGGCACTGAAGTTAGACTCACTGGTCTATAGTTTTCCGGATCACCCCTGGAGCTCTTTTTAAATATTGGTGTTACATTGCCACCCTCCAATCTTCAGGTAACTAATAGATCTGAAATTTCATTTTCTATTCCTTCAGAACCCTAGGATGCATACCAACCGGTCCAGGTGATTTGCTACTGTTTAGTTTGTCAATCTGGCCTACTATATCTTCCAGGTTCACAGTGATTTGGTTCAGGTCATCTGACTCATCACCCTTGAAAACCATCTCTGGAACTAGTATCTCCCCAACATCCTCTTTAGTAAATACAGAAGCAAAGACTTAATTTAGTCTTTCTGCAATGGCCTCATCTTCCCTAAGAGCCCCTATAACCCCTTCCATCATCTAATGGTCCAACCGACTCCCTACATGTTTCTTGCTTCAGATATATTTTAAAAGGTTTTTATTATGAGTAGTTGCCTCTATGGCCAACTTCATATATCCGGTCAAGTCTAAAGTTATATGGCCCCACAAGGCTGGATAACTTTAGACCTGCTTCCGAACAGGTCTAAAGTTATGCGGCTAACTTAGCTGGGTATACCCGATATTCGGCTAAGTTTGTCCAATAATAGGACCCCTCCCCAGAATGTCCCCAAAATGCCCCTTTTAAACATTCTTATCTTACTGTTCCATGTAAACCAATACGATATGCAAGCGGTTATCGGTATAAAAAAGCCTTAAATAAATAAATAAATGGCTGGATAACAACATATATGGCTATAATTTAGCTGGATAAGAGGCTCAATATTCTATTTAAGCCATCTGAATGTCTTTTAAATATCTACCAACGAACACAAGTCTCCCAGTGGTAATTTAATTAATTAATCATAGCAAAATTGTTTCACCACTTTAAATAATCTTTTTCTTTTCTTTATCTTTTTGTAGGACCTTCAAGTACCCAAAATGTCAGATTCACATCCTGCTTTTACTCATAAGCCCGATTATATTTTATTTTGTTATTTACCCTTTTCAAAATAAAGACTGTGCCCAAACCTTGGGAACTCACACTTCTTTCAAATATTACTTGTGCACTTTTATACGTACATTTCATTTTGTATCGAAGATCCCTACTAGAGCGTTTTGCGAGCAGTCTTATGGATTATAGCTGAGAAGAATCTCCAAAAGAAAAGCAAGACTCCCTAATGCCGATATCGAAACGTGGATCCATGTCAGAGCATTGATGTTCATATGAAGATAAATGTGATTCTTAATCTTGGACTCTCTATGTAAACATGGTTGGTCTTAAAAACTGCTCTAGTAAGGATCTTCGATACAAAATGAAATGAACATATAAAATTACACAAATAATATTTGAAAGAAGTGTGAGTTCCCAAGGTTTGGGCACAGTCATTTATTTTGAAAAGGGTAAATAACAAAATAAAATAAAATCGGACTTATGAGTAAAAGCAGGATGTGAACCTGACATTCTGGGTACTTGAAGGTCCTACAAAAAGATAAAACAAAGAAAAAGAATATTTAAAGTGGTGAAACAATTTTGGTATGATTAATTAATTAAATTACTACTGGGAGACTTCTGTTGGTTGGTGATTGTTTAGTCCCCAGATTACATTGTTCTCTGGGCTTGGGTTTGTTGATTTATTTTGAATATCTACCTCATAAATTAGACACCCTGGTCTCCCAATGCTAACCATTGTAAATTTGATTCAACATTCAATGTAAATGATCTTTGGCCAATGTGTCACACTCACCATCCGCGGAACCCCATGCCGGCTCCATCTGGCCAGCAACGCTTCCGTGCCCTGCCTGAGTCTTTGGCTGCAACGGCCTGCCTTCCCGGTTCCACTCCGCTCGCACTCTCAGACGCGGGGGCCTCCTCGGCCTCGCCAGTGCATGGGATGCTGCCAGCTTCCGGCCCTGCCTGGGGTTCCCCATAGGCGCGCGTGTGGGGTGCCAGCTGCTATTTAAAGGGCCTATGGCAGGAAACCTGCTCCTGCCCCAGAGGATGACATCATCATCTCAGGCCTATTTAAGGCTCCCTCGGGCCGTACCCAGACGGCTTGGCAATGAGTCTCCTGCGTTGCTTCCTCTCGGGATCCTGCACTTCTCCCGGAAGGACTTCTGTTCCAGTACCTGACTCCTGTTCCTGTGCCTGGTCCCATCTCTCGGACGGATCTCCTGGCTTTGAACCTTGGACCGGTCTTCACCCTGCTAATCTGCTGCCTGCCTTTGGACCTTGGACCGGACTTCACCCTGCTTTTCTACCGCCTCCCTTTGAACCTTGGACCGGACTTCACCTTGCTTGTTTGCCACCTGCCTTTGGACCTTAGACCGGACTTCACCTCGCCTGCCAGCCCCTAGTCCGGGGCCTTCGGTCTGTTCTACTTCTGACCAACCGGCCACCATCCATCTGTTCTTGGGCAGGTGTTCGCCTCTAGCTTGTTTGGGTTAATTGGCTCTTTGACATTGAGCCAATTAGTTTGGGAGACCTGGGACCTACCTATGTGCTATGTGTGCTATGCATAGTGTATAAACATGATGGTTTTCACAGGTTTTTAGCACAGATTTCATAGCATGCACTTAGTAAATAGGCCACATTATGAAAATAATCAACAAACATCCCAGTTAAGAACTTATTTGCATTCAATATGAACCTAAAATCTTGGAAAAGATGGTGGATGTCTGGAATGGACTCCCAGTGGAAGTAGTAGACTGGAGACAAAAACAGTAACAGAATTTAAGAAAGCCTGTGAGAGGCACAGAGTATCCCTAGTTATGAAGAAGGGAGAAGAAAGCCAGAGATCAACAAAGGTTTATGGCAATAGACCAGGAATGAAATTGGAAAGAATAAATCGATTGTTGAGTCCTCATCTGTTATCATATTCTATGTTTCTTTAAAATGAGAGGAAAATGATCTGGTCTAGCAGAGTCAAACCATGGCAGGTCATGATTTGGTTTGGATAAATCATGGAGCATTTATGTTTAGACTGAAAGCTCCATTTTCAGTCAGTTTGAATACATTTGACTCGTTGTTATGACCTCTTTTTTGCAAACTTTCACTATTTTTAGATACTATGAATATTTGCATCTAGGTTGTAAACAGTAAAATAAACTCAGCATCATGTTTGAGCTGGCTTAAAGTCTGCTCTGCCCATTCCAGTCAAATATCCAAAACCAAACCATATGGAGTTCACCCATTCCTTCTTAAAACATAACAGTGAGTCCGAAGCCCGCCGCAAGAGCCAAAGACAATACTTCCTGCTGTTTCTTAATGCTGCAAAACAAACTGCATTATAACCCGGCTGGAAATCCAAAGGCTATTCTTCGTATGACGAAGTCTATTTTAGAGAGGTTTTATTTTGAACAAAATGCCATTTAAAGTAAGGAAAATCCTTGCAAATGATGAGTAATTAAATTTGCAGCACTGCAATCTCAAACAAGCGAATTATGCATCATCCAGGAGAATTTGTTTGCCACTCTAGTCATTAAGAAAGATTACCATGGTGGTGCCAATCCAAGGGAACCCTGCAGGCAATGAATTACAATTACTAGGAATGGGTCCACAGGCTAACGTTCAGGGCTCCATCTGCCTCATAAACAGTAGCAAAATGTTCACTTTTGGTTGTTTTGTTTTTTTGCCAGGATCTGCCCAGCTGTGCTTCAAATGCTTCATTTGCTCAGAGTCAACGTAGAGTATCCACGATAAGGACGGCCCAATAACAACGCAAGGAGACCCTACTGCAGCGCACTCTGCCATCGTGATGATCTTTCTCTTTTCAGTATAATTCAATGAAGCTAAGAGCCTGCTATCGTATACAACAGGAAGTTTAGCATGAATGCTCTGCTCATTTATTTATTTATTTATTGTTTTTGTTATACCGAGTTTCATGATAGGCATCACATCAACCCGGTTTACAAATAACAAGGAGTGTAAAGCATAACGTAACGTAAAAAACAATATTTTCAATAAGAACCTTGAACTTTAAATACAGTGAATCAGAAAAAGGGAGAGGGAAAGTTACAAAAAAACAAGGAAAATAAACTTGGGATGGAAGGGGAGAAATTGAACAGCACAATATTTACATTTCAGCCTATTGATACATTAGAATAGCAAGTGAAAAATGAAACGGTACATAGGTAATCAAATGAATAAATATGACAGTTGTGAATGGTAATAGTATGATAAATATTCAGCAGGAATTAGTGAGAGAGGGTTTGAGGTTGGTTGATTCGTGTTTACATTCCATTATTGCATACGAGTTAGTGCTAGTGAGAGGAGGTTTTATTCAAGGCTTGGAAATGCTTTTTTGAAAAGCCAAGTTTTTAGTCTTTTCCTAAATGTTAAAGAGCATGGCTCTTGTCTCAAATCAGGTGGGATCGAGTTCCAGAGAGCTGGACCTGCTGATGAGAAGGCTCTGAGACTCAAGGATTTATGTTGGTAGGTTTTGGCCTTTGGAATTTGGAGTGACTCTTTGTAGTGTTCCCTGATAGGCCTGGCGGAGGTGAATTTTTTAAGTGGTATTTGTAGGTCAAGTTGCGTGTGTTGGTTGATAGTTTTGTATATGATGTTAATGGTTTTGTACATGATTCTATAGTGGATCGGAAGCCAATGGAGGTTTTTGAGAATAGGTGAAATGTGGTCAATTTTCCTGGAATTTGTAAGGACTCTGGCTGCAGAGTTCTGAACCATTTGTAAAGGTTTGGTGTAAGAAGCTGGGAGGCCTAATAGTAATGAGTTGCAATAATCTAGTTTGGAAAAGATTTGATTGACTTCACATTGAAAAATCTAGAAGAGTTAGAAAGGCAGGTTCCAGACCCGACAGATTCTACCACGGAATCTGAGAGGCAGAGGAGGATTTCAGCAGGTCCCTCAGATGAACAGGTTCTTCAGGATCCCAAATCCTGGGAGCAGTTTCTCTGCAAGTTTTGAAAAACAGGATTGCAGGTTCACCAATCGCGCAATTGTGATTTGTGAAAACGATGTGGGGCGCTGATTCAGTAAATAGGAGAGAGGCAGGGTTTTGCCCGAGGGAATATGGATTCCCAAAACAAATATGTTTTATTTCTTTTCCAGACTGGAACACTAGCATTCTTTACTCGGCTTGGCAGTTTTTCTGCCTGCTTCTTTCAGCTTCCCGCTCAGCTGAAATTAAACCCTTCTTGGGTTGCATTGTCAGTGCTTTCTTTGTGACTATCTTGGGGTCCCTTCCTCCATTATTTTAGCCCAACCACTGCACTGATTACCTTTTGGCTTGAGGCCCTCCAGCATCTTGAATCTCATTCTTAGCTATCATCATTGCACAATGGCTGGAACTGCCCCCTTTCCCCATCTAGGGCTGTCAATGCTGCCTCCTCAGCCCTGACGTACCCTAAAGAGCACAAGACAACCTCCGGAATCAAACCCCGAGGTCTCCTGGATGGCGGTGCTCAGTAATGAGTCGTCAGGCCTGCCCACATTAGGCCCTTAAATAGTGCAGTATTGTCCAGCAAACACAGGAAAGAGAACCTGGTCTTTATAGGTCACTGGTCGAACAAGGTTTCAGCACATGCGTACAATGCTGACTAGGCAGGAGGAAGAGGAAGGGGAAGAGGAGCACTAGTGTCTTTCATATGCGGCAGTGAAGCGGTATTATTACCTTTCCAAACTCAGCGCTGTCCAGTCCATAGCCTGACTTTTTCTCCTGTTAGTAGGCCTGTCTTATCCTATTTACACACCAGGGAACTTTTGAGTTTTCATCTCCCTGAGATTGAAGGGGGTTGGTGCCGTGGTGGTTATGCAGATTTTCTCTCTTTCTTCACTCCCCCCTCCCCGCCCCCCTGGGAATGACTTTCTTTTTCATTTATATTCTCTATCAGATAATAAAATAGTTTTCAACCTTTGGTGCTGTGGCTTGATTTTCTGGCTCAGCTTCTTCTTTTCAAATTCTCTGTCCTTCTCTCTATTACTTTCTTTGTTTTCTGACTCTCTGGTGACCTCCTCCCTTTTTATTTTCTGTTTCACTGCTATCTTGTCCTTTCTTCTTTGTCTCTTCCTTCAATAGTGGATACTAAAATACTTTCTCTTCCTTTTTTTCTCTCTCCCCTTCTCCTGCTTTTTCTTTCATTCTCCTCTTTCCATTCATCTTGCCTGCTCTGCTTTCCCCATTCTTCCTCCTTTATCTCCTGAACTCCCTCCTTCATTCCTCATCCCCCTTCTTTCTGCATTATCACCCTGAATTTCACCCCCTCCCCCACCCTAGGGTCCTCTCCTTATCCATCTCCTGCAATCCCTGGTCCTTGTTCTCATCCTATTCCTCCCACATAATCTCATCATCCCTTAATTCAACACTCTCTCCTCCTTATTACCTTCTCCTTTCCCCGTCTTGCTCTCCCTTCTCTCTTCCCCCCCCCCCCCCCCCCCCCCACACTCTTACTCTCCTGTTTCGCACTCTTCCCCCCAACTCTTGCTGTCTCTCCTCTGGCTCTCCCTTCTTATTCCCCCCCACATTCCTGTCCATCTCACTTCCCATCTTTGCGCTTCCTACTCACTTTCTCTCACACACACACTACACACTCTCTTAATTTCTCCTGTCACTGCCCAACCCAGCACTCACTCTGGTCTCTCCTCTCACTGTCTCCTCATACTCATTCTTACTCTCTCCTTGCCACCCCCCCCCCACACACACACACACACACTCTCTCTCTCACGCACACACACTCTCTCTCTCTCACACACACACACACTCTCTCTCTCTCTCTCACACACACACACTCTCTCTCTCTCACACACACACACACACACACTCTCTCTCTCACACACATTTTTCTGTCCCTTACACATGCACATTTTCTCTTGCCCTGTCCTTTACCAGGACCAATGCGGGACTGAAGAGGAAAACAGTGCTTCCTCACCTCTCATTGCTGATTGGTTCATTCCGATAGAACCAATCAAAGGTGGGTGGCAGAGAATTTGCAGCAGACTTTCCTCCTGCCTCAGACTCTGTCTTCACTGCCAATTAATTACTCGGCAGACAGAGAGGAAAGAGGCAGCTACACTGAGGGGCAAGATTATTCCCAGGTCCCTGAGATGTTGTCTACTCTCCCAGAGACCTAAAGAAAGGGATCTAAACCTGGACTCTCTAGGTCAAATATTTAGACTTTACCTTGGTCATGAAAACAGTTCTTCCTTAGTCAAGTTGTTCCACACACCTTACTAGCAAACAAGATCGTATTGATAGCAATGCAACTTGAATTCTCCATTCTGGAGCTCAGTTGCATCCAGACAGGATTTCTGACTCTGTTTCTGCTGGTTAGGTTGAATCCTGGTTTTACCGCATTGCATACATTGTCTTGTAGTCCTGCATTTCATGGGGAAATTAGAACTAGCTACCCATGCATACAATAGGTTGGACTGAGTCAGGCTGAGCAGCAGAACATATTGACATTAGTAAATGTTGGCAAATAAGGACTATTTGTCGCAACCAGTCTGCCTTTTCCCCCTGCCTGCTCTGCTCTAGCTAAGGATGTCTCCCAGCTGTCACCATGCAAGCCTGACCATCTGCAGAAGACTGCTCCATATTCTTTATGTACATGGCTGGCAAATGTAGCTACGTCAGCCTGCTGCCCATGTTAGACAACCTGCTACCACAATTATATATAAGAATGTTCAAACATTCTGCTGTTGCTGCCTGCTGATCAACCAAACAACCTTCCTTTCTCATTTTGGAAGCTAAACTTCATGTAAATTGGATTTATTACGGATGATCTTAAGGTGGCCAAACTGGTGGTTAAAGTGACGGCAAAAGCCAGAAAGATGCTTGGCTGCATGCAGAGAGGAATAGTCAGCAGAAAAAAAAGGTGATATTGCCTCTGTACAGGTGAGTCATCAGTTATAATACTGTGTACATCTCTGGAGGCCATCCCTTCAAAGGAATATGAACCTGTCGGCCCAGATGGTGACTACTAAAATAGTCAGTGGTCTAAAGCATATGGGGATAGACTTAAATATGTATACCCCTAGAGGAAAGGTGAGATAAGGGAGATATGATCTAGATATTTAAATATCTCAAAGGTTTTCATACATAGGAGGTGGGCTCTTTCAATAGAAAGGAGCCTCTAGAATGAGGGGTCATCGAATGATGGTGAAAGGCGGTAGACTCTGGAGTAATCTTATGAAATATTTCTTTACAGAAAGGGTAGTGGATGCATGGAATGGCCTCCCAGTTTAGGCGATGGAGAAAAAAACTGTATCTGAATTCAAGAAAGCATGAGGGAATTACAGACGATCTCATTGGGTGGATGGACAGCCTAGATAGGACATATGGTCTTTTTCTGCCATCATGTTTCTAAGGCACCTATAATGGAAGGCCATGGGTAGTTGGGTAGAAACCTTCAGGCTACAGCTCCCCATAAACTGAGTCAATGCAGGCAGGTTGGTGGTAGTCAAGTACTATCTGGCAAGGTCATGGAGATATAGCCAGATATTACTGTTTTTTTTCTCTTTTTGGGTAGTTTTTGCCATATGTTATTGTACTATCATTTTAATAGTCTGATATTATTATGTTTATTATCGTATTTTGTTGTATTGTTCTGGCATTCAGGTTGCCTTATGCTAATTATTTTTTGTATTGTATACACTTGCCTTGAGTGGAAAATTTCTGGAAAGGCAGTTTATAATTGTTTAATTAAATTAAAATAAATGTCATTAGATTTGGCAACTGAACAGTTTACTACAAAGCTTGGTTGTAAGACATGGGGGGCTTGGAGGTCCTGGGTGTTGGATTAAACATGGGAACTTATATGCTTATTTGCCAGGATAGGAAGACAACAAAAATGGACTTGGATAAAGAATTATATCCTAAATCGCTCAAGCTTCTATAGCTGGCAACAGGGATATATCCTTAACAGTGTAGGCCAAAAGAACTGGGCAAACTGGATGAGCTATTTGGTCTTTATCTGCACTCATCTATTAAGTTATTAATCCATAAAGATCTCACAATCCTCCCTCATATATATTATTCAAAACTGGTTAGATATTTGAATGTTTCCATCATATCCCTCTCTTGTATCCTCTTTCTCTTCCGTCTTCAAGAGAATATTTTTAAAGCCTAGACAGTTGGAAACCAAAGCCCACATCAATGCAGCAAAAAAGTAATAGATACCACAAGCCTTCCAGTCGGTCATTTATTTTTATATATTAGTTTGTCGGTGGTCATGAGCAATTCCTTAAAAATCAGTAGACTTTCTTGCAGTTGTGCAAAAATTGTAATGGTCTGAACTGTGGGTTTGCGGAGCACTCCGCACAGGTTCAGTGAAGAAAAGGAGGATAATCAGTGTGACCTACCTGGAACATATAGAGCAGCAGAGATTCAGGTGGCTTCTAGATTGTAAAGTCAAAGGGTAGAATAGCAAGGGGACAACACGTTGCTGCAAATAAGATTTCTTTCAGTCTGTGATTCAGTGGCGTAGCCAGAATTGATTTTTTGGGTGGGCACAAGGTTAACATGGGTGGGCTGTGGGCATGCAGGTCTACTAGTTGTTTTTTTACTGATAAATAATGCCAAATTATGCAGCATAGCATTCACATCTACGCCTAAGTATGAGGTTTACTTAATGATACAAACATGATTTGTGGTACTTTAGCCTTCTTATTATTACGATTGTATACACGGCTCCTACCTGTCCATAAATTTTGAGAGAGCGGTTGTGTTGCTTATATTTAAATTGCTAACATCTCAAAATATAGATATATATTTTTACCTTTGTTGTCTGATCTTTGTATTTTTCTAATCAGTTGGTCCTGGTCTCTTTTTCCCATTTTTTCCCTTATAGCTCATTTCCTAATTCCTTTTCAGTGTCTTTCTTCTATTACTGTCTTCTTCCCTTCCACACACACACACACACACATACACATACATGCTTTCTCTCACAGACTCCCTCTCACACACTCAAGCTCTCACTCTCATATGCTCTCTCCCCCCCCCACAAGCTCTCACTCTCATATGCTCTCTCCCCCCCCCCCCACAAGCTCACATTCAAGTTCTCACTTTCTCACCCCTCCCCAGGCTTATATTCTTATGCACACACAGACGCACATCCAGGCACCCATTCTCACCCACACACATAAACCCAGACTCCCATTCTCACCCACAAACCCATGCTCCCAGTCTCACCCACACATATTCAAGCTCCCATTCTCATCCATACATATACACATTTAAGGTACTATTCTCACCCACACATACACACATTCAAGCACCCATTCTTATCCACATATTCAAGCTTCCATTCTTACCCACCCACACAAACCCAGGCTCTCATTCTCACCCATATATACACACATTCAAGCTCCCATTCTCACCCACCCACAAACCCATTCTCAACCACACATACACACATTCGAGCTCCCATTCACCCACATATTCAAGCTTCCATTCTCACCCACATACACACCCAGGCTCCAGTTTTCACCCACACACACTCCCATTCTCATCCACACATACACATTCAAGCATGTGCACAGCTTCCGCTTTCTCCCCCAGAGCAGGAAGATCAGCTGCCTCTCCTGCTGCCACCGGCCTCCTGCTATCTTCTTCGGGCGTCGGGCCGTACTGCCCGCCGAACTTCCTGTCGGGGGGGGGGGGGGAGCGGAAGCGCAGCGCACAACGTCCGCTTCCTCCCTCCCCCCCCCAAGCAGGAAGATCGGCGCGCAGTACGGCCCGACGCCCGAAGATAGCAGGAGAACGGGTGGCAGCAGGAGAGGCAGCTGATCTTCCTGCTCTGGGGGAGAAAGCGGAAGCTGTGCGCAGCGCTTCCGCTCCCCCGAACAGGAAGTTCGGCGGGCCGTTTGGTCCGAAGATAGCAGGAGAACGGGTGGCAGCAGGAGAGGCAGCTGATCTTCCTGCATTGGGGGGGAGGAAGCGGAAGCTGCGCGCGGCGCTTCCACTCCCCCACCCCCCCGAACAGGAAGACCGGTTGGCCATACGGCCGCAGCAGCGCTTCCCCACATGTGCCGTGATGGCGCGCGAGGCGTGGGTTCTCTTGTTCGCTGTCGCGGGGATGGGATCCCGCGACAGCCTTGCAGTTCCGGTGCCAGTTGGGTGGGCCTGGGTCTAAGTTGGGTGGGCACCTGCCCACCCAGGCCCACCCGTGGCTACGCCACTGCTGTGATTGGGGGAGAGAAGGAGGTGACATTTTGACATGCACCGTAAAAGTGATAGATCTCAGGATGATCATATCTAGGATTTCAAGGTTGCAAAACAGTGCAAAAAAAAAAGGCAATGGCTAGAGCCAGAGACAAAGAAAGAGGTACCACCAGTAGAAATATAGGAAGAAATACTGCTTCTGTACAAATCACTGGTCAGACCGCATCTGGGCACTGAATCCTGTTCCGGAGGCCATGCTTCCAAAAGGATAGAGTGAGAGTGGCGGAAGTCCAGAGACAGGCTACCAAAATGGTGCTGAGTCTGCACCATCTGCCCTATGAAATGAGACTTAGGGACCTAGATATAACTTAGAGGAACGGAGCGAGAGAAGGGGGGATATAACTGAGACATTCAAATACCTGAAATGTAATAATAATACAAAAGCATGAGGCTTGAACCTCTTCAGCCCATTGTTCTAACCATTAGACCACTCCTTCTCTTAACAGCATAGCATACAATATCCTCTAGTAGTCAACCATTTGGAGACTTAAAATGTTTCAGGTTGTCTATATGTACGTAAGAAACATGGTGCATGGAGGCATAATGTTCTGCAGATATTAGGGGCTACAGCATTACAATTCATTTCATAGACATAATGAAGACGGCTAAGCTCTACTCAATATTTGTAATGCTAGTGTGTGGGCAAATTATTAATGATATAAGATATCAGTCCTAGGCAGATAGCGCTTCTCTCCTGGGCCTTTATTTGCCAGCTGCAGACCACATCAATTTCAAGTTGTCTAATTGTATCATTCACATGTTGAATTGCTTTCTGTATTTTTTTGATCTTGTTTATCTCTTCTTTCGTTTGCCTCAGTCAAAATCAATATGTGACAATAGAGCTGCTGTCATTGATATTCTTGAAATCCTTCTTGAAATATGAATGACTTTCTGTCTTGCACTAAACATAACTATTTCTTGAAGCTCTTTCATGGCTTGTATTAGTCAAAATACAATGCCATACTTTTTTTTTCTTTTTACAAGCAAACATTCATATAAGAAAAAGCCTAAGCAATATTAAATCCTTGGCTAATTATTCACCAGTTCTGGCTTCTGTGCCTCGCAGAAAGCTCAAAGAGTGGTCAGGAGTTTGGCAAATAAGTGCAAAAAAAGGAATCTTCAAGTAAGAGACTCCTACTATGACCTGGCTGCCTGTGCCTGAGCTGGCTTCCCTTCTCCCCGGCTGAGACAAGGCTTCATCCCAGCCAGTACAGGGACTAAGAATGCACGCTCCCTGTACCTCAGACTGTGTCCGAGACCTCTAGGCAGAGACTGCTCCAGAGTGAAACCAAAGGTAATCTCCAAAAGCTGTGTAAGTGTGTGTGACTGTGTGGGGTGTGTGTGGGGGATGTGTGGGGCTAGCCAGCTAGTTACCTTTGGTAATACTCCAAGCAGGTTAAGGTTTCTGGCAGGTTTCAATCCACTAATGATGCAGAGCTTTATTCCGTATAAGCCTACGTAAGCAGCAAGGACTTTAGAGTCCTGTTTGTTTTCTTTTAAATGCTAACCTTGCAAAATCTGACAAATCAAAGTCTGATTCTGTGGAGAAAACACATGGTCTTTTCTTAACTATTTGGATTGTGTAGCTATAGGACGAAACTGTCTGTAGCATCGCCGGCCCCGATGGGTGTGAGAGAGGGGGAAACGAGGTGCACAGTATCAGACAGGTTACAGAACCCCTCATACAATTTGTCTTCTTTTTCATTTTTGTTTCACATGAATGAACATCTCTAGTGTCTGATGTGACATCTGAAGAAGGAACATATGTGGCTTCAAAAGCTTGTGTAGAATATATATATTTTTTTTTTGTTAATTCTTATGCTGATCCAGTAGAACATTTCAAACTGCCAAGGATTCCATGACTGGAATGCAATTTTCAGTATTATGTATATTCTAGGGTCATTTTTATTATTTGTTATACAGAAAGAGGTAGTGGAGGGTTAAATAACTTTGTGAAAAAAGGGAAGGTTTTACTTAAATTGAATGCTGAATGTTGTTTATTGTAATCAGCAGAGGCCAGCAACAGTTGAATGCAGAGGAATATAAAAATGCGTAATTAAATAAATGGAACAGACTTGGTGAGAGCCCCTTCATGAGAAACTGGCAGCACATCACTGATCATGTAAGAATCAGTCAGTATTATGAATTCCCTTAGCTCATCCAGTGCCTTTTTCTGTGTACCCAGTGCCCATTATAGGGGTAATTTTGTAGCATCAAGCATAAGTTAGCTGGTAAATATGAGCATAAGTGGCACCAATTTCCAAAGCAGATTCTGTGCCTACGTCTGCTTTGAAAGTTATTCCAGCAATACTAGGTGCACAAAATTAAATCCACTATTCTATCCATGTAGCTCTCCTAAGGGAATTTGGGTGCATGCTTTTTAAAACCAATGAGTATGTAAGTGTAAGTCTCAGTTCTGCCCAGACTCCATCCCCCTGGAACACCTCTTCCCTATGTGCATGTCAGCAAAAAATATGTGCACACCACTGCACCCTCTATTTGGTTTGTGTGGCTTTTCCAAGGGAATTTATGTGCACTTTTTTTTTTTTTTTTTTTTTAAATCAAAGAGTATGCATGGGCAAGTCCCAACCCTGCCCTGGAATGCGTCTCCCCTATGTGCATATTCGCTGCGCAGTTTTTGAAAGGGCCATTTCTGGGGATAAAGCACTACGTTACCTGGAGACATATCTTTGAAAATGTCCTTCCATAAAACCAGCAGGATTTCAATTACAATCCTGTGTACAGGATTGTTCTCTGTGGGGAAGGGGGCTTAGTAGGGGTGTGCATTCGGATTGACCGCATTAGTAAAACGCTACTCATATTTTTTTTTAACTTAAAAAATTGATTCGACATAAACGATCGGATTTCCCACATATCCAACATAGATATGTTGGATATGTGGGAAATCGCGATTGTTGAGCCAAAATAAAAATATAAACCCCCTCACCCTCCTTAATCCCCCCCCCGACTTACCACCTCCCTGGTGATGGAGCGAGGAGTGAGGACGCCATTTCTGCAATCCTTGGCGAGAAGCATGTGACGTCGGCGGCACGTCGAGTGACGCCGGCGTCACGTGATTCCCGGCTCGTTCGCGCCAGACGGCTCGTTCGGCCCAAAAAGAACTTTTGGCCAGCTTGGGGGGGCCTCCTGACCCCCCCAAGCTGGCCAGGGTTCATGACAAGGATTTCCTAGACAACGCTCAAGATTTTCTTAAGCCTCTTCTTTCCTGCTAGGTCTTTTAATGCCAAGATCTAGGACTTTTGGTGTTATCAAGAGTTGGTAGTTAAAGAAGGGACTATGAGGAATGGTGAGCTTTGAACCTTCAACCCCAGAATTCAGAGCATGGACTCTCAGGGAGGCTTAGCTACAAGACGGGCTGACTCCCAGTTCACCACAGTAGCAATTGGACGTTTCTTTTAGAAGCAGCAGAATAAAAGTTTTTATAAATAAATAAAGAAAGAAAGAAATTATAAAGAAATGATCTAGTTGACTTGGTGAGGTCTAACCACGCTCCTGGAAGTTCCCGACTGGACCAACACTGGTCAGGCCCCAGATTGAGGACTGGCTACAAGAAGCCCTCACCTGACAATTGTGGAGGCTTTCTTCTGTGGGAACGCTGCTCAACTAGCCCAGATTCCTGATCTATGCTGGAGTCCTGATCCATGCGTGATTTCCGATCCATGCCAAACTTCCAGCCTGTGCTAAGGCCTCCCGAAGCCTTGGCTCACCTGGGTCATTCTGCTACTCTCTTGAGTCATCAAGCCCCGGCTGCAGCCTGCACCCTTGGGCTGAACCCACAGGGAATGGTAGCAGCAACAGGTGAAGACCCTACCCTACCTGCTTGCCTTGTGTGGTTGACTGCCTCCCTTGATGCAGCTGCTATCTCTTAGTGCAGGCAATTGGGGCCCTGGTTCCCTATGGACTCCTTTCTTGCTCCTGCTGGAGTCGGACCCCAATCACAGGACCAGATCATCTTGTCCACATTCCCGGTATGTCTCCTTATACCACCTTTCTCACCTTACCTCCTGAGTCCCTTCTCTTGACTTACTCAGCATTAGGGGGTATTTAGGTTTCTTGATGTGTAACTCCTAGATGATGTTTTGTTATGTATCAGTTTTGATTTCTGTCATCTCCCGTGGAAAATGAAAAGAGTAATGGTTTTTTTATGAGGATTTTTCACATTACAAACCAACACATACATTGAAGAATAACGGCGCCAGCAACAAAGTAATTTCTAAAAGTAATAAAAAACTATGAAAAATCTAACTGGCAAGATCTCAAGTCCACAAAAAAGTGGCACTCTGAAGACCTGGGAAGTAATGAACTCTGAAATTGTTTGCTGTGTCTGATGCAAGCCTGTGTGCATTCTGCTATTGGAAAAATAGTTTAATGGTATCTGAGAAAAACATTGATTGATACAGAAAAGTCACTATGGGCAATTTACAAATGTAAGGATATCGAGAGAAATTGAAGGAGATAAGAGTCAATAATAATAAATATAATGATTACTATTGTTTTTATATACCATCACATCACACTTGTGCTCTGTACAGTTTGTCATGCACAATAAGGGGTAGATTTTAGAAAAGTACGCCCGTGTGTACTTTTGTTCTCGCACCAGGCGCAAACAAAAGTACGCCGGATTTTATAAGATACGCGCGTAGCCGCGCGTATCTTATAAAATTCGGGGTCGGTGCGCGCAAGGGGGTGCACATTTGTGCACCTTGCATGCACCAAGCCCTGCGGGCGCTGCCCGTTCCCTCCGAGGCCGCTCCGAAATCGGAGCGGCCTCGGAGGGAACTTTCCTTCTGCCTCCTCCCACCTTCCCCTCCCTTCCCCTCCCTAACCCACCCCCCCAGCCCTATCTACACCCCCCTACCTTTATCGCGAAAGTTACGCCTGCCCCAGTCAGGCGTAACTCGTGCGCGCCTGTCAGCCACCGCTGCGCGATTCCCCGGCCTGGGAGTGATTTCGGAGGCCTCGGCCACGCCCCCGAAATGCCCCCGGGCCGGAACCACGCCCCCTGGAACGCCCCGAACGTCGCGCCGCCCCCAACACGCCTCCCTAGCAAAGCCCTGGGACTTACGCGCGTCCCGGGGCTTGTGCGCGCCACCGAGCCTATGCAAAATAGGCTCGGCGCGCGCAGGGGGGGTTTTAAAGGGTTACGCGCATAACTTATGCGCGTAACCCTTTTAAAATCTACCCCTAAGTATCAAAAGACAAGGGGGGGTGTCAATTTTGAAAGAGCTCACATAGTTGTAAAGTAGTCGGTTAGCATCTTTTAGCAAATTGGAGTTTTTGCTTTGCATCTGCTATTTTCTTTTGCAGGCGGCCAAACAGAGGTAAAGTAGCACATGCACTTTTGAAAATGTCATGCGCATGGCTCCGTTTTCCTCCCCAAATCTAACCACGCCCCCAGGAAATGTCTCCTTACCATCCGGCTAAAAGTACCCATGTGCCGTGGAAGGCTGAGAGCACGTGCAGCCTGCCAGGGGAGGGCTATTTTCAGACAGGGCAGCATGATAGGCAAAAATAAGCAAATGAAGCAAGGACAATAGGTAATCTCTGTTGTTCAATGATAAGGGGAATGGAACAACTCCCCTATGAGGAAAGACTAAAGAGGTTAGGACTTTTCAGCTTGGAGAAGAGACGACTGAGGGGGGATATGATAGAGGTGTTTAAAATCATGAGAGGTCTAGAATGGGTAGATGTGAATCGGTTATTTACTCTTTCGGATAGTAGAAAGACTAGGGAGCACTCCATGAAGTTAGCATGGGGCACATTTAAAACTAATTGGAGAAAGTTCTTTTGCACTCAACGCACAATTAAACTCTGGAATTTGTTGCCAGAGGATGTAGTTAGTGCAGTTAGTATAGCTGTGTTTAAAAAAGGATTGGATAAGTTCTTGGAGGAGAAGTCCATTACCTGCTATTAAGTTCACTTAGAGAATAGCCACTGCCATTAGCAATGGTAACATGGAATAGACTTAGTTTTTGGGTACTTGCCAGGTTCTTATGGCCTGGATTGGCCACTGTTGGAAACAGGATGCTGGGCTTGATGGACCCTTGGTCTGATCCAGTATGGCATTTTCTTATGTTCCAAAATAAATCAATATATGAAGAAAATAGTTCCAGTGATAGGATTGATTTTTAGTGCCCGGTCGGAAGGGGGATCCAAAGGAATACATTCATCTGTTCATGTATTTCATTTATTGACTGATTGGTTTTATCAAGGATATAATTAGTCGCTCTCCTATTGTAGTACTCAGAGAAATATACAGGGATATGGGATGGTTTGCATATAGTACATATGAAATAAATGGCACATAATACAGTACATAAGATATGCCATACTGGTTCAGACCAAGGGTCCATCAAACCCAGTATCCTGTTTCCAACAGTGGCCAATCCAAGACACAAGTACCTGCCAAGTACCCAAGCATTAGATAGATCACAAGCTACTATTGCTTATTAATTACCGTAATAGCAGTTTATGGATTTATCCTCTAGGAACTTATCCAAATCTTTTTTAACCCAGTTACACTAACTGCTGTAACCACATCCTTTGGCAATGAATTCCAGAGCTTAACTATGCGCTGAGTGAAAAAGAATTTTCTTCGATTTGTTTTAAATGAGCTACTTGCTAACTTCATGGCGTGCCCCCTGGTCCATCTATTATCTAAGAGAGTAAATAAATAACTGATTTACATTAACTTGTTCAAGTCCTTTCATGATTTTGTAGACTTCTATCATATTCCCCTCAGTCATCTCTTCTCAAAACTGAACAGCCCTAACTTCTTTAGCCTTTCCTAATAGGGCAGCTGTTCCATACCCCTTATCATTTTGGTTGCCCTTCTCTGCACTTTCTCCAATGCAGCTATATCCTTTCTGAGATGTGGTGACCAGAATTGCACACAGGATTCCAGATGCAGTCTCACCTTGGAGCGATACATAGGCATTATAACATCCATCCTTTATTTGTCATTCCCTTCTTAATAATTCCCGTTTGCTTTCATGATCACCACAGCACATTCAGCCAACGATTTCAATGTATCATCCACTATGACGCCTAGATCTCTTTCCTGGGTGGTAACTGCTAAGATAGAACCTAACATTGTGTAACTACAGCAAGGGCTATTTTTCCCTAAAATGCATCATTTTGCACTTGTCCATGTGAAATTTCACCTGCCATTTGGAAGCCCAATCTTCCAGTCTCGTAAGGTCCTCCTGCAATTCATCAGAATCTGCTTGAGATTTAACTACTCTGCATAATTTCGTGTCATCCTCAAATTTGATCACCTCCCTCATTGTACCTCTTTCCAGATCATTTATAAATATATTTAAAAGCACCAATCCAAGTACAGGTCCCTGAGGCACTCCACTGTTTTATCTTTTTCCATTGTGAAAACAGGCCATTTAATCCTACTCTCTGTTTCCTCTCTTTTAACCAACTAGCAATCCTCAAAAGGATGTTTTGCCAGTTCGAAGACATCAAGAAAACAGCCTGCCTTCAGTTAGGATCATGAGATTAACTGTAGCTGGCCTTACCAAAGATCGTCCTAATCCTGAGCTGGATTGCAGACTGGTTCTGCTTGAGGCTGACCTCCACCATCAGCTTCATTCTCCTCGACTTCCCCTGCACAGCAGGGAAGCAAGCAGTTTCTAAACTCACAGAGAAGCCCATGCTAGCCACTGTAGTCTCAGTCAGCTCAGAGGAGGCGATACTGCTAAAGTCAACGTTTCCCCTTCAGAGTGCATAAGTTTTCAGAATTATTGCCCCCATGACGTGCTGGAAAAAAATCTTATGATTTGCAGTAAGAAATGTGAGAGAAATAAGAATTTGTATACATGGGAAAATATGGAATTACATTGAGTTGAATGAATTTACATAGTGGGGATTGTAAATGCAAAATTCTTCACCAATATGAGACTGGCTTTGTTGATTGTATGAAATCGGAATATTGCATATAGTACTTTATAAAATTCTGCAATAAAAACAAAACTCCTAAAATATGACAGGTTGGGCAGCGAGATATGCAACAGGATCAGAGAGAAGGTGGTTAATATTCCCTCAGGATGCAGGGCCTTTCGTCCTGAAAGCAGTTACGATATAGCTTACAGCATTGACCAAGGGGCTTCTAGTCCCTTCCATTAGGTTATTTCCTGCAGGTTTCAGTGATATTTGGGATTAGTGACAGATGCTGATTTGGGGATTTGTTCCACTCACTCACTTTTGAGGAGCTGAAATGGAGTGTTGTCTATTACTGGGTGAAAACAGCCAGACAGCATTCAGAAGGAATTTTTTTGTCACCATCTGGAGCATCTTAAGACAAATTAACTCTGGAATGCAGAATGTCGAGGTGGATAGACCGCTGCCTTTTTTTCCATTAGAGGGGGATATGGCTTTGTAATGCTTAGGAGACATGTGGGTGATGGGGGCTACCAGAGGGGAATGCACGGCAGAGAATAATTAGATTGAGACTGCTCATTTTCTCCCAAGAGTTGTCAGTTGCCTGCCTTCCACTTTTTGAGAAAGTATTAATTATGTGTTAGTGCCACAGGCCACATTAGATTGCAGTGTCAGTGCCTTAACATTGACTGAATAATAGGTAGCTATTATTAGGGCTGACTGAAAGTGGCATCATATCACCTTCACCACATATTGTCATAATTCCCTGGTTTGCATAAACTCAGCAATGTAATAAAGGTTTGCATAAATTCGACAATGTAAAAAGCTTTGAGTTTTATAATGAGTGATAGAAATATAATACTAAGGTACTTATACTTTATTTTTGTTTTCTTTTCAATAATTACAATTTATACTTTGATAAGAATATGGGGGTCAAGCCACATTAAGACTATCATAAATGATAGCACGCATTAAACGTGATAGCAAGTGGTTAACATGCTGTAATCTCACTGTTAGCATGAGTAAACAAGTTTGCAATAGTCTTAATATGAAATCTGTACTAATGAGATAACGAGACTCAAAAGTATACAAAAATAGCTCGCTGAAGATTACCGCAGCAAAAAGGCACGTGATTAAGTATTTCCACTAGGTATCTGCCCTAAGACTGAAGGGAGAACATGGACCGCAGGTCAGTCTTGACTTTTCCCTTTCTCTTCACCTTAATAGCATCGGGAAGGACTAAAGGGAATAGAAAACGGAGCCCTACCGACATGCAGTTCGTGCCGCGATGCCATCTTCTCCCACAGCTTTTAAATGTCTTTCGCACAAGCTCCCAGGACAGACAGACCAAACGAGGAGGAGGAGGCCACAAACGACGTGGAAGAGAAGCGTCTCCGGTTTGTTCTTAGGTGCTGTAAGGTTGATGAGGTATCTGTGACATTTACCTTGCACTGGATGAGTGGGGAGCGAGAGATCAAAGGGGAAGAGAAAGAAAGAGAGGGAGAGGGAGAGAGAGAGAGAGAGGAAAGGGGCAGGAGCTAGGGAAGGTGTCAGAGCGACTCCACCCTGAGAAAAGGAACGGGGACCTGTGCCAGCATTGGGAGGGGAAAAAACCATGGTACTGTGGAGAGGAGGGAGGGAAAGGAGCAAAGGAGGGCCTGAGAGAGATATGGGAAAGTGCCTAGGAGAAAATCTTCAGAGGGATAGCCGACTTAGTCTTACCGACGTAACCGATTTATTGAGGCATGCCGCCTGCCTCGGTCATTTTTGCCTAGGAAAAAGACGTAGACGGGAGGAAAAGAGGAGATAGTGGCAGGGAAGCAGAGTACGAGGGGAAGAAACAGGAAGAGGGAGGAAGCAGGGTATTAGTCTTTTTCCGATATACAGGGCAAAATGGCAGAAATCGCTGTGTAGGCAGCGATGCACCCTTCCACAGGCAGACATCATCGACAGCTTAAGCGGATGAAAACAGGAAGAAACCCCTTTTGGTGGAGGCACCCAACTGTCAGAATAGGTGCGCTGGGCCTACACGAGTTTTTGGTACCAGAAAGGCTGAGAAAATGTGCTCGCTTGTGACGTGGCAAATGCAACGCAACGACGGTCAAGTAGGTTCGGGGATTTCGAAAGGAAATCCCCATCCTGCCCGCCCCTTTCCAGTCTGTGCAACGGCCAGTTTCCGAATGGCTCCTTCCAGCTGCATCAGTTCATCATTTTAATGGGCCAGGTAGGATAAAAAAAAAACTTGGCTTCCACAATAGGGAGGGGCGGTTTTGAAACAGCCCACCGAGGGCTACAGCCCGCGGCTGCTTCCTGCTGCAGACCTGCGCCCAAATGTACAAAGCGGACTTGGGCGCCTAAATCCACTTTGGCAATTCGCAGGTTGTCCCCGGTACATGCGCAGACATGCGTGCTCCCGAGCAGGTGTTAACTTTGTGTGCATGAATACTGTCCCCTGCCCCCCCCCCCCAATCCACCTCCCTGAAACGCCTCTTCCTACTGTGGGTTCTAGAGATGTGAATCGTGTGATCGATCGTCTTAACGATCGATTTCGGCTGGGAGGGGGAGGGAATCGGATCGTCGCCGTTTGGGTTTTTAAAATATCGTGAAAATCGTGAAAATCGAAAACCGGCACACTAAAACATCCCTAAAACCCACCCCGACCCTTTAAAATAAATCCCCCACCCTCCCGAACCCCCCCAAAATGCCTTAAATTACCTGGGGTCCAGAGGAAGGGTCCCGCTGTGATCTTCCACTCTCGGACCTTCGATGCTTGTAGAAATGGCGCCGGCGCTACCTTTGGTTTTTCCGTACGGAAAAATGATTTGCGGCAGGAGATCGCTCCCGGACCCCCACTGGACCCCCAGGGACTTTTGGCCAGCTTGGGGGGGGCCTCCTGACCCCCACAAGGCTTGCCAAAAGTCCAGCGGGGGTCCAGAACGACCTCCTGCAGTCGAATCGTGTTCTCTATGGCCGGTGCCATTTTGCGCCGCCATTTTGCGCAAAATGGCGCCGGCCGTAGACAACACGATTCGACTGCAGGAGGTCGTTCCGGACCCCCGCTGGACTTTTGGCAAGTCTTGTGGGGGTCAGGAGGCCCCCCCAAGCTGGCCAAAAGTCCCTGGGGGTCCGGGAGTGATCTCCTGCCGCGAATCGTTTTTCTGTACGGAAAAACCAAAGGTAGCGCCGGCGCCATTTCTACAAGCACCGGAGGTCCGAGAGTGGAAGATCACAGCGGGACCCTTCCTCTGGACCCCAGGTAATTTAAGGCATTTTGGGGGGGTTCGGGAGGGTGGGGGATTTATTTTAAAGGGTCGGGGTGGGTTTTAGGGTGTTTTTAGTGTGCCGGTTTTCCCGCCCTCCCCTTTCCCCTCCCCCTTCCCCCGATTTACGATTTTTTGACGATAAATCGGGGGAACTGTTATTGTATCGCGGCTCTAACGATTTTTGACGATTTAAAATATATTGGACGATATTTTAAATCATCAAAAAACGATTCACATCCCTAGTGGGTTCTGCCTGTACTTTTAGCTGCAGAACTCACAGGAGTTTTTATGCATAAAACCTCCTTTGAATATGAAGCCCTAAGGGGTCTTTTCCCACAGGTACAGAATGATCAGGCTGTATGAGTCTGGAGGGATATAGCTCAGGCAAGAAAAAAACCCCACAATAAAATATTACCGAAACACTGCCTTTTTGTATTTCTAAAGGCACAAGCAACATCTGTATCCTTCCAGTGACTATCATATTTCTTTCTTAGAATGTATAGGAATTCTATGTACATTACTTTTTTTCTCTTTCTCTTGTATATCATTTCAAATTGCTGCTGTGTGTTTTCTAGGAAATTCTACTGCCGTATGCATTTTATAAACCCCCTCAGTCCTATAAATTCTTGACTACCAGTTGTGCTGCAAGTAGTTAAGTCGCTGCCTGTATTTGCAATAAAGACATTTTTCAGCCATGGATTATTAGGTTTAGTACGGTGGTCTGGGCGCTTCATTCGTCTTCCTGCCTTCACAGTTACGCCACTCACTAGAGTCCTAATTAACACAAGACAAACCCAATTTGTGCTCTTTGCAAGCACTGAATTTTTCTTGGTGGATTTGTTTTGCAATGGAATAGTTTAACTAACCAATATTTTAAAGGGTAGACAAGTGCCAGGGCTCGTTTTTGTAAATAAAAGTTTGGTTGTTTTGATTTTTCATTTGACCTGGCATCTTCCTCAGGGTCCTGTAGGCTCCCAGATTAACTGGAACCAGGCCCAACAGGTCAAAGGTGCCATGAGCCTTCATATGCAGCCATCTGGGGTGCTTCCCGCTCTCTTTCGGGCCGATTGAGTACAGTGCGCTCCAACGGAGCGCACTGTTAACCCGCCATTGGACGCACATTTTCCCTTACCCCTTATTCAGTAAGGGGCCGAAAACGCGCGTCCAACCCGCCGAACCTAATAGCGCCCTCAACATGCAAATGCATGTTGATGGCCCTATTAGGTATTCCCGCGCGATTCAGAAAACAAAATGTGCAGCCAAGCCGCACATTTTGCTTTCAGAAATTAGCGCCTACCCAAAGGTAGGCGCTAATTTCTTTGGGCACCAGGAAAGTGCACAGAAAAGCAGTAAAAACTGCTTTTCTGTGCACCCTTCGACTTAATATCATGGCGATATTAAGTCGGAGGCCCCGAAGGGTAAAAAAAAGTAAAAAAAAAAAATATATATATATTTGAAGTCGGCCCGCGGCTGACGGGTCGAAAACCGGATGCTCAATTTTGCCGGTGTCCGGTTTCCGAGTCCGTGGCTGTTAACCCGCCATTGGACGCACATTTTCCCTTACCCCTTATTCAGTAAGGGGCCGAAAACGCGCGTCCAACCCGCCGAACCTAATAGCGCCCTCAACATGCAAATGCATGTTGATGGCCCTATTAGGTATTCCCGCGCGATTCAGAAAACAAAATGTGCAGCCAAGCCGCACATTTTGCTTTCAGAAATTAGCGCCTACCCAAAGGTAGGCGCTAATTTCTTTGGGCACCAGGAAAGTGCACAGAAAAGCAGTAAAAACTGCTTTTCTGTGCACCCTTCGACTTAATATCATGGCGATATTAAGTCGGAGGCCCCGAAGGGTAAAAAAAAGTAAAAAAAAAATATATATATATATTTGAAGTCGGCCCGCGGCTGACGGGTCGAAAACCGGATGCTCAATTTTGCCGGTGTCCGGTTTCCGAGTCCGTGGCTGTCAGCGGGCTCGAAAACTAACTCCGGCAAAATTGAGCGTCGGCTGTCAAACCCACTGACAGCCACTGCTCCGGGCCAAAAGGAGGCGATAGGGACGCGCTAGTGTCCCTAGCGCCTCCTTTTGCCCGTTTCTACCACCGGGCCTCATTTAAATACTGAATCGCACGCACAGGCGAGTGGCCTCTGCGCGCGCTGGGAGAGTGGGCATTTGCCCGCTCTCCCGCAGACTTTACTGAATCGGCCCATTTATTAGAACTCTTGCTTTTAAGCCTACCCATTGTTCTGACAATCCTCAAAGACGTGTGACACTGATCACTAATGGTCTATTCTTAACCTCTACCTACATCCTACTTAACTTCTGTCCATAGAGAACAATGGACTGTATTTTTTTTCAACAGTAGAGTGTATATAGGGTTTGTACCTTTAAGCACTGATGATGTCACTGACATCTAGTGGTATGAAAGCTGAGTCTTGCAGTGCACGTGTGCCTTTTGCATTCAATATTTCTTCTGCCAATGTTTGCTGTTTGTTTTTGTGCTCCCTGGTGCAGAAACTGGTGACCGCAACCTTGTTCCACGGAGGGAGCAAATCCAAAATTCTACTCCTGAGGTGGAGGTTGCCATTGAACTGTTACTAGTCAGAAGAATCCAAATACTTGGAGAGGTGGGGTTGTCTGTTCTCCCAAGAGGGGAAAAGTTAATCTGTCTAGGAAAGAAACACCTCTGAGCCCGGTTTACCCATGTGCTTTGACTATTTTCAAAGAATTCCAGTGACCTAGCAACCAGTCATGTTTAATGTACCCTAGTTAGAGCTACAAATGCATGACAATCCCACCCCTAGAACTCAGTCCAAATGTGTTATTCTTACATGAAGACTGGGAGTGTTATTACTATTTATCATTTCTAAAGCGCTACGAGACATAGGCAACACTGCAGAGATATGCCTACGAGACAGCCCCTGCTCCATGGGCCTTGCAATCGAGTCAAGCCAAACATTTATTTTATTTATTTATTTATTTATTTAAAGCTTTTTTATACCGGCATTCATGATAGAATCACATCATGAATGCCCAACATATATGACCAATATATGACCAATGAGTGTACCAATGAACATATATGACCAATGAGTGTACGGATAATGCATTTAGTGTAGAGACTCCCTCCCCACTATGGCCTGCGAATGCTGCCTTCGAGGAGAAGGCGCTGGGTCCGGGGAATCAAACTTGGGTCTCTCACCGGTTGAGCCCAAAATCCGGGCTTTTGTGTAATCCAAAGCAGGTGGGAAACCATGCTGAACAATCAATCAAAGCTGAAGGAGGATTGCGATCTATCTGTGAGCAAGTTTATGGAAGCATTTCACCTTGGGGGTTCGGTGGTATTCTCACAACTTTGAGGGCTCAGGGGTTCAGATCCTAAGAATGCTTGGGGACGATGCTGAAAGTTATTTTTTAAACAGGTAAACTTGGAAAGGCAGCATGTGGGCCCACTCCCTTCTCAGTGCAGGTAAAAGTCTGCCTGTTGTTCACAGCACGTGAATTTTTACCTACATAAAAAAGGGGCAGGAACAGGTCAGGGGAATGAAACTGCACATGGGGATTTCATTTTCAAATACCCAAAGAATTATTCAAACTTTAATGAGTTCTTTGAAAACCTATTCAGCAGTGCAGCTGCCATGTTAGTCCACTTGAATGTATAAGAAATATTAAAGGTTAATAAGTAAAATTAACAAAGATAAGGGGATAGCAACCATTCAGTAGGTATTGAAAAACAGAATCTGGTATAAATCTGGGTCCAAACATTCCTGATCCTCGTTGGCTAAATTGAAATTGTTGAAATTCAAAATTCTTTGAAGGAAATGTTAAAAATGAAGCAGCCCATATTTGAAGAGGTTAAGTTAGCCAGACCAAACCTCAAGGGCCGGATTTTAAGATTTAGGTACGGGCGTAGATTTGTGCGCGCAACCCAGCACGCACAAATCTATTCCCGATTTTATAACATGCGTGCGCAGCCGCGCGCATGTTATAAAATCCGGGGTCAACGCGCGCAAGGGGGTGCACACTTGTGCACCTTGCGTGCGCCGAGCCATGTAGCCTTCCTCCGTTCCCTCCGAGGCCGCTCCGAAATCGGAGCGGCCTCGGAGGGAACTTTCCTTCTGCCCTCCCCACCCACCTTCCCCTCCCTTCCCCTACTTAAACCCCCCCCTTACCTTTAACTTAGAAGTTGTGCCTGCCTCCAGGCAGGGGTCGGTTGTGCGCACTGGCCGACGGGCGACCCGCGATCCCGGGCACAGCGGCAAATGGCCCCTGTGCCTGGATGATCCGTCCCCTCCCCCTTCCCCACCCCTTTTTTCAAGCCCTGGTACATACGCGTCCTGGGGCTTGCGCGTGTCGCCGGGCCTATGCAAAATAGGCTCGGCGCACGCAGGAGGGGTTTTAAAGGGTTATGGGCATAGCTTTTTAAAAATCCGCCCCCAAGTTTTTAATACCCTGTGCATACCTGGGAAAGAAAAGCCCTGCAGGGATGGTCTAGGGGTGCGGTTTAAACTTAGCCAGGTGGCCCAGCTGACTTTAGCCCAGTAAGTCTGGTTGTATAGAGAGCAGGTCTAAAGTTATCCTTGTACTGTTTTCGGATAATTTTAAACCTAATCGGCTATAATCAGCATATAAAGGTTAAGTAGAAAAAAAAAACCCTTTGCTGACTAGCAGTGAAGCTCCCTCCCAATCCGCGAAGTGAAGAAAAATATGTTGTAGCCACAGCAGCCTGATTACCCCTTCCCCTTGTGACAAAGGAGGCTGAAACGCTAACTAACCTGTACCAGTAATCTAGAGGGTTTCTCTGCTTAGAATCCCGCCTGTAGTCATGCACAGTGGCTGACAAGGCCCTGGACACGCAGTTAGTAAAAAACTTCCTCACTTACGAACATAAGACAAGTGAACCAAAGATGACGTATAGCTAGAGCACGCTATGTAATCTTGTAATCTTTGGGATCCAGGCCCAATACCAGATATAGCAAGGAAATGTAATCTTATGCATAGGTATTAGTTGCAGGAAGTTAGTGAATATTAAACAGAGTTTTAAATACTGCCAGCGGATTTGTTGATTTCTTGTTATCATGATCTGTGCAGCATATATAGGAATTAAAAATTGCAAAACTGGCTCAGAACAGCTTCCTGGTTTTGATGGTAACCTTTTTTTTATTTATCAGAGCGCGTGCATCTGATGAGAAATTAATAAAGTAGGATTGCAACCTGATTCTGCTTCCTGTTTTTAAAAGTATTTTTGAACAAATTCAGACAGTGACATACAGAGCTGACTGGGCGATTTTAAAAGCCTTACATGCACAAAAGCTGGGAGAGGCGCGAGAGATTCGGCAAGGTGCGCGCCACACGGATTTTAAGAACCGAGCAAGTACACGCGTATCTCCCCAGCGCGTGCATAAAAAAATGTGTCATTAGGAAGGGCGAGGTTGGGGCAGGAAATGGGCGGGACATGGGCAGGACAGGACTGCACCAAGTAGTCCTCGCTTAAGTAGTTATGCACACACGTGCGTGCCAGGGCCCCCTACCGCGTAACTTCTGCTATGGACGGCAGGTTAGTCATGTAACAAAAAAAAAAAAATTGGCTAGTCAGCGGCGTTTTAAGGGTCGAGGGTAATAAGGTGAAAGGGAGGCATGTTAGCTAGGAAGTCCTCTCCTTTACTGGGGTGAACTAGGAGTGAACTGGAAAAAGGGCTATTGCATAGGTGTGCGTGGCTATTAAAATTCCCCCCGCTTACGCGCTTGAGGCGGTATGTGCGTCCGTCGATATAAAATCGTGTGCACATGTACGCATGTTTAGCCGATTTTATAACGTGCGCGTATACGCGCATATCCGCACATATGTTATAAAATTGCTGCGTCCATGTGCGCCTGGTTCTTAAGATTCACCTTTAAGAGTTTGGGCCTGATAAGGAATTTCATAATGGCCAGTTTTTATATGGAATTCCTTAAATGTCCCAGATTCACAGATTGTGGTTCAACTAAGAAAGGTCTATCTTAAGGGAAATATACCTGGGCCTGCTGGCTCTGTTTGAAACAAGCCCATCCTGGTTTATTGCAAACCTCTTGCTGTGTCTTATTTTTGAGTCAATAGTTTCCTTTTGCTCTTTTGGGCTAGCATTTCAGTCAGAACTGGCCTCTGCTGAATTGCAGCACCAGGAGCCTTCATTTACCACTACTTTCATTCACCAGTAAGGGGTTTTATGCCCCATTTTTATATTCCTTATGCAACTCCCCAGCAAGTGGACACAAAACAGCCAATCTCTCTATAACTAAGCCAATGTTGACCCTAAGTGGGGGCAGATTAGGCTGTCAGGCTGTCAGGCATGCTCTGGAGGTCTGCTCTGACGAGCTGTGGTGATGGTGGCCATGGCAATGAAAAGCAATGGCA
Source organism: Rhinatrema bivittatum (assembly GCF_901001135.1). Classification (NCBI taxonomy): domain Eukaryota; kingdom Metazoa; phylum Chordata; class Amphibia; order Gymnophiona; family Rhinatrematidae; genus Rhinatrema; species Rhinatrema bivittatum. Next base: position 798,276,512 of record NC_042616.1, on the reverse strand, counting down.
ATCCAGGGGGCATATTCCCACTTGATTTTTGAACTTCTGGTGCCCTCCTTACCAGCCAGGGCAGATGCTTGCCTACAGTCTACCCCTGAACGTAAGCCTGGTCAAGGCACCTTCTGCCTCTGTAGTATCCCCAGTCATGATCAGCCCTGGGGAACAGCGTCCTGGTCCAAGATACAAACCCAAGTCCTCTGCATGGCAGTGCCCAGCACAATCATAGAGCTACCTGTCTGGCCTTCTTGCAGAGGTTTTCAAGTCATATGATTCCTGTAAAGGCTTGAAAAACTCAACCCCCATCCATGAGGCTCACTTCTCTTTAATAAATGTTTGTGCGTGTGGTCAGACAGAAGCCTAAGCACTGACGTAGCCGCTGTGCTCTCTAGATGACTTGGGCTCTGTGCATTCGGGCCTCTCGTGCCTTGCATGTGCTTCTACATCTGTCTTATTCAACCTCTTGCTGCCGATGCATCTTTAGTTTGTCCAGAAAGGTTTTCTTTCTACCTCTACCCTCTCTCCCACCTGAGATTTCCCAAGTGGCAATACTGGCATCAGAAACAATTCTAAATCTGTGTGATATAATTACTGCCTCTGATATTCTCTATCCCCCCCCAAAACATACGCAAAAAGATTAATCAAGAATAGCAAAAGACAGACAAAACCAGGCATGTGGCATGCCACAAGTGAAAAGGAAAGGCTGAGTGTCACAGGTAAAGAGAAAATGCATGTAGCTACGTTATATTATTGAGAAATTAATAGTATACATCTGAATCTAGATGCATTTTTTAAAAACTTGGATATACTTGTATAAATACACAGAATATGACAGTTTTAGCTGCCCCACAGTCTAACTTATATTTGGAGAAGATGTTCTCATATTTCTCAATTAGGTTCAGAAATGTATGTTTCCAGTACCCAGAGACCTCATATGATTCAAGATTTAGATTCCCCAAGTCCCCATCTCTGCAAAACTCTCTGATTGATATCTCTTATTGTCTCTTTCAGTGAAGCCAGCTTATAGATGCTTACTTCAGGCCAGGATATACACACAGACCCATTAGTGACAAAATATTGGGGCTGACAAATTTCCAACCCCTGCTGCCTTGAAAAAATGTCAGTCCTTATCCAGATCTCAGAAACCTCCCCTGCTGCCACTACTGCCAGCGAAGCAATGCCTGTGCTCACAGGCTGCACCCCATCTGAGCTTCTGTGCTGAAGCAGGGCTGAGGAGTACAGGCTCATACTCACTGCAGTCCGTGAAGAGAGTCGCATCACTGGATCAGAGGGCCACAAGGGAGGGGGAGGAGATTATGAACTGCAGGGAAAGGGAAGGGCTCAGAGGTGTGAGGGAGGAGGATGGCATCATCTGAAATCCATCACTGCTTCACCTCGATATCATCCTCATAGCCTTGATTAAAATCTTCAAGTGCTATACAAAGGCTGAAATCTTCAAGCTTGGCAATCCACCTTGAGTTTTATAGACTTGTTTTAAAGGTTGAACAATCTTCAGAGTCACTTCCTCAATAGTTCTTCTCTCCAGTGGTTGACATCTACTGGATCACACAAGCTCCTGGTTAGGACAGTTTCTTACAAGCATCATTGCAACTTCATGATTTGGGTTATCAATCTTCTTTCCTTGCTGCTGTTAATACTCATTGCCAAAATCCACTGCCTTGTTTAGCCATATCCAGTAGTCTAAGGTATTCTTGTCTTGTCTCAGACAAGGTTTAGGAAAACTCTGCAAAGGGTAAGATTGTCATATAGGACTCCCCCGAAATGCTGCTTGAGTACATCAGATATGAAAAAACATGGGATCACTATATGGGTCTTTCTAGGAGTGCCAGCACTTATTAAACTGCTGCATTGACATGCATTAATGGTAACACATATGCACGTGTTACCATTAACACCAGAAACGTTTTCCATAACACTGAGAATACTTTAATGAGCTGCCTTCTATGAATTTTCGTACAAGGCAGTTTATTAATATTAAAATGAGTTATTGCAAATCATGCTAAACCACATGATTTATGTTAACCTGCCCTATAAGCAGGGGTGGTGCAAGGGTTTGTAGCCCCTCTGACAGTGGTAGATATGTAGCGTTATGGTCACCCTCTTACAGTGTGCTCTCTTTCTCTCTCTCACACACATTTTGAAAATGGTCCCCTTGTGTACCCCAGCAGCACGCCGCCATAGATGTAAATAGGTTTTTTTTAATTAGCTTCTGATGGTTAATATAAGCCTCCATGGGGCCTCTGATAATTCCCAAACCCCTCCAGTCAACAGCAGCTGACTTTGTGGGTCTTAACCTTCCACCCCATTGACTCAATAGGCCTTAACCCTCCACTTGAGTCAACAGCAGTGACCCCTCTGGGCCATTGTTTGTCTCCCCCTCTTCCCTCTGCCTACCTCTTCAGAAGTCTTCGCTTCTAATGTTGGAGGGGATAGAGGCAGAATTCTTCCAGGTTTTCCCACCGGCTATGAATTGTGCCCCCCCCCAGCAGGGTCTGGCCTTATCATGGCCAGAAATGCAAATTCAGATAGGTTGAACCTGTAGTACTTAGCAGATTATAACAATAGGTTACAATTTAATTATGTAATAATACGCACATCCAGTGAGATACCGCTGTAAAAAAAATTGAAACTATATTTTGCAGGAATGTTTCCGTAAGACATAAGTGGATGTAATGGAGAAGATGTTACTCAGTTGTGTCAGACAAATTATTTTAAAATTGAACAACTTTTCCAATTCAGTTTCTCCAAATCTCGGATGTAACTTTTTTTCTCTCTTTGCTTTAGAGCTTTTCATTTTATAAAGGAAATTTTACAGGTAAACAATGAAATAAAATTTTTTATACCTTTTGCCCATTAACCCAACTACCTATATAGCTAAATTATTTTACTTTCTTTACAGGTATATTGGAGTTCAGTAATCAGAGAAGTAATCTGATTTTTTTTGGATTTCCTTAAACTTCAAAGACATCCATTCCAAGTTTAATACAAACTTTGTTTTTATTTCTGTTCATTAAAATTCTAATCAATTAAGCTCAGTACCTTTTTTATTTTTTTTTAACCTGGTAGTTTCTGCCTGCTCCTTTGGACATCCAGCTCAATCAGACCTAGGGCTGGGATCCCAAAGCCATGAGTCATCATTCACAACTACCTAGAGATATTCTTATTTCATGAGCCCCTTCTAACATACATTATCTGCTCAATGCAATGATGGATGGTTCTGGCCTGGGGTCATTTACCAGGGCTCCTTCTAGAACCCTGCAATCATGGGCCCTGAATCCAGCCATTAGGTGACACCTTTGAGTAATGATTATGACTCTGTCGCCTCTGAGGACTGATTACACAGCATCCCCAACCCCATCTGACGCAGGTAGCAGAAGGCACAACTCAGGGATTGAACCAGGAACCTTCTACTTGGCAGTGCACAGCACTGCCACTGAGACATCTGGCTATCCCTGTGCCTACTTGTTTTTATATTCTCAGAAACAACCTTTTATTTAGCTATTAGTAGAAAAGCCCATCAAAAATGACATGATAATATGGGCTTAAAACATGTACCCTTAGTTCTGTAATATCGTCTTCTCATGCCTATATGCATATTCAACCTTGTCAAAAACGAAGGCCCTCCAATTCAGGCTCTTCACCCTCTAAACTCCTTCACCCCACTATACAAGTTAACACCACCTCACAGTAAACTCTGATCCCCTCTTCTTCCTGATACATTGAAGCCCCCTGCCAATAACAGTTGATCTTAAGGTGGCCAAACAGGTGGATAAGCTGGTGACAAAAGTCCAAAGGATGCTTGGCTACATAAGGAGAAGAATGGTTAGTAGAAAATAACGAGGTGACATTGCCCTCTATATGTTCCTGGTGAGACCTCGTTTGGAATTCTGTGTATAGTTCTGGAGGCTGCACCATCAAAATTATAAAGAGGATAGAGTCTGTGCAGTGGATGGCTATTAAAATGGTCTGTGATCTTCGTTCTAAAACATATGGGGACAGACAAAGTTCTAAACATGTGTACCCTTCAGGAAAGGTGGGATAGGGAAAATATGATAGACATTTAAAGACATTCTCGATTTCCATTCACAGGAGGTAGACCTCTTTCAAAGAAAAGAAGGCTTTAGGGATTATGAGATGAAAGGGGGTAGATTCAGGAATAATCCAAGAAAGTATTTCTTTACAGAGAGAATAATGTAGGGTGATTCAGAGGTTTCACTACTATGCAGCAAAATATGAATTCTGACTTCACAAAATAAACACCTGAATTTCAGCAGAAATACAGAGATGATGAACTTTGGCCAGAATGGCAAGACATGCTGAATTATCTGATCTGCCTGTTTAACTAAGCCTCTCTGAGGAATACTTCTGACCATAAATACTGACTTAAGACAATGCAGGCCAGATATGTGTTGTGTAAAGACAGTTCTAAGACCTGCAGCAGAGCTCAGATCTGCCTGGAGATAGGATATGTCAATCCTGAAAGCCTGACTTATTAGGCAGGTCGGCTCACAGGTAAACTCTGTCACACAGCTAGGTCAGCTCTCTGGTCAAGATGTCACTAGATGGAAAATCATGTGCCCTGGTCAAGAGCTGTCATGCACCAGAGACCCCATTCCATGCTCTCATTTGACTATGTATGAGCTGTTGCATATGCATGTCCTGGCTTTTAAAAACAGCATGAAGAAGGGCTCAGGAAGGGTGGCAGTGAAGATGACCCATCAACACCACCAGAAGATGAACTCTGAGTCATCACTCTTGGCCCCTCCCTACAGCCCAGCAGACAACATTCAGCATACCGGAGGCCACTGCAGATAAGAGTCTCCTGACTGCTGCCTAGCAGCCCGAGGTGAATTTGTCTTTTTCTTCTTTAGGGATCAGATAAGTCCTTGTGGCTTAGCCAGTGATGGAGCCACTGGTGTGTGCTTAAATCAGAGAGACAGCCTCCATGAACTCCACTTTTTCTCACAGCAGCAACACAGACATCTCGAGTGGTAAGGCTGATGGTAATCTTCTAAAGTTATGAGGATAGTTAGCTATGTTTATTAATAATACCTAAGCAAGTCAAGTTTATTTTGACATGTTGCTTTGAAGTTACGTATAACATGCTAAGCTTTCATTATAAGTATTATTATTATTACTGTTAATAAGATTTTATATACCACTTGTATTTGCTGTGATAATGATTGTAGCATAAGGTTTTTTGTATGTAAGAGGCATAAGTTGTTTGTTTTATTCTAAGTAGTAAATTTGAAATGTCTGAGAATAAAAAGGTCTGATTCTGAGATAAACAAGTATCCTTCCTGGGTTTCTTGAATTGCAATTAAAGGTAAATAAGTGGTAATCTTCAGTAGCACTGCTACTCCCCAGAGAGACAGTGAGAGAGAGAAGGGGGAGAAAAGCAGGCTGTAACCAATAGGCTAAAGGATACTCTTATATTCCTTATAGTCGTGAATGTACTGAACAGCCTCCCTGTGGAGGTGGTAGAGCAAAGCCAATATCTGAATTTCCAAAAGCATGGATAAACACAGATGATCTCTGAGGGAGTTGTAAGGATTGTAAAGCTGAATAGTTGGTGTGGATAGGCAGACTAGATAGGATACATGTTTTTATTTTTTTGCTGTCATGTTTCTATGTGTGCCCAACCCCGTGATCACCCCCCTTTCCCAAGCTGTGACACTTTGCCTTCAGCTTAAACCCCAATACTTTAAAAGTCTAATCCTTTCCTTCCTATAGCCTCATATAATTAAGACCATCAGGCATCCTCCTTCACCACACCAAGAAGATCCTGGTTCCCCCACCCCTCCAGAACCTCCACTTACAATTGCAAAGTTTGTATGAAAGAGAGGGGAGATGTCATGTCTCAGGGTGTAGGGTTTAGGCACCCTTTTTCAGCCAAGGCTCAGCATCCTAAATCTACTCAGCCAAATTCTGGCCTTCTAGATTTAGGGAATTTTCAGCTGAAAATCTAGGCTTCTAGGTTTGGCTAAAAACTTTCCTAAAACTAATTGACCACACATCAGTTAAAAATGTTTGTCTATTTATTTTAGCATTCATGATATGCCTTTATTCAAAAAAACATACACATTGCTATTGTCAACATGGTAGACAGAAGCACAAAATGCAGAGCATTATTGCCACATTATTTGTTTAGAAATTATTTAAACAGGTCTCACATAATTCATGATAATTCCTATAAGCAACCATTTTAGCAAAAGGGCATGATTCTCTGACACTCACTGGATTCCATCGACTCGTTGTGTTGTGTAGGATGCTGCGGTCCAATAATAAAATTACGCATGCATGCATGCATATGAACCATCAGATCCTAATTCATGGGAGTTAATGAATTAAGACTGTACCCACAGCTTCCAGGATTTCAGATGACTGAGGGGACACTGAAGAAAGAATTTATATAAATGGAATAATTTTCAAATAGTCTGCACACTTACAAAGCATGAGGGCACTTTTAGCGCACGTACTTCATGTTCATTTTTTAAAGAGAAAGAATGCACGTTCTTCATAAAGTATGTGAGCTAAAAGCCCCTACGCAGAAGGATTTAAACACCAAAAATGTTTGGTTCATTCTTGCATTTTGGATTGTTTTTTTTTATATGTTTTCTCAGTTTGTTTCATTCATTTTGCTAGTATGTGTTCATAAGTGCTGTTTTATGCACATACAATTTAATTTTATGCACCCATTAAATTTATACAAATAACTTACAGAACAAATGAAAATGAATGCACATGCCTATGCTTCATTTTGTGTAGGCATACTTGTGAAAATGTCATCTGTGCACGCTATTTTAACATGCTTCTTTGCAGTCTGGCAAAAAATTTGACAATATGTAACCCTGCATGCACTCTTAGCGAGACAGAGAAGGGAAAGTTTTAGTTAAACCATTTAACAGGGTAAATGGCTGAAAATTGTACTCAAAATGCATCATTGATCCAGGAGGGACTATTACTTCTTGTCCAATGTACTTTTGAAATATTGCATTGCACACAGGAAGAACAATTGTTAACTAATGATATACTCTTGTAAACTCCTGTCTGAAAATTGCTGTCTCTTATTATAACTAAAAGGTATGCACAGGGTTCTATAACTCGCAGGCATTTTTTTAAATGTATAACATTTTTACAATTTAACCCAAGTAGCACTCAGAGGAGAAACTGCTAGAAGTGTGTTTAGGTCGGGCGAGAGGAAGAAAAAACCCCTGAATAGATTGTATTTTCATAGTTAAGTGTGTAATTTTCCAGCAATAATCCATCTGCACAAAAAGCAGTCGTAAACGTTCAGGTCTGATTTGTACCCAGGGCCAACTTGTAAGGGAGAGTGGACAAGTACATTCCTTTTGAAAATTGGTGCAAAAATTGCAGGTAAAAACGTATCCACACATTTTGTCTCTAAATGGACAGTCTGAAATGACCCCCATAAGGCGTGACATAAGAACATAAGAACATAAGAAAATGCCATACTGGGTCAGACCAAGGGTCCATCAAGCCCAGCATCCTGTTTCCAACAGTGGCCAATCCAGGCCATAAGAACCTGGCAAGTACCCAAAAACTAAGTCTATTCCATGTAACCATTGCTAATGGCAGTGGCTATTCTCTAAGTGAACTTAATAACAGGTAATGGACTTCTCCTCCAAGAACTTATCCAATCCTTTTTTAAACACAGCTATACTAACTGCACGAACCACATTCTCTGGCAACAAATTCCAGAGTTTAATTGTGCGTTGAGTAAAAAAGAACTTTCTCCGATTAGTTTTAAATGTGCCCCATGCTAACTTCATGGAGTGTCCCCTAGTCCTTCTACTATCCGAAAGAGTAAATAACTGATTCACATCTACCCGTTCTAGACCTCTCATGATTTTAAACACCTCTATCATATCCCATTCTAGACCTGTTCTAGACCTCTCATGATTTTAAACACCTCTATCATATCCCATTAAATCTCTATCACATCCTCTATCACATCCCATTAAATCTACCCAATGTGTGGCATCCAGAGAGAGTACTGCGCAGCACGCACGTATAAACTGTTACAAAAGGAAGGGTGCTAGAGAGCCTCTGATCATAACGTTTGCATAACATCACAGCTCCCTCTTCCCTGCATGCCTTGGTTAATATTCCTATCATACAGCCTCAGCCAGGTCCAGGCAGTTCTCAGACCAGAATTATTTGTGACAAATCCCATACACCAGGAATGAGCAGTGGAGAAGTAAACCCAGCACCGAATTCCAACCTCTCCAAAATAAATATGTAAATAAGCAAGGGGCTGGAAGGCGATGTTTTAGATCAGTAGTGTAAAGGTAACACCGAAGCATCATGTGCTAACCTGAGACCTGTAATCATGGAGTTAATCTGCCGGCATAAAACCTGCGATACTAATGTACTACTGAGTCTCCAATAAACTAAAGAATTATCATTTGGGCATATGACACTTGTACCGCCCCTCCCCCCCCCCCCCCCCACCCCACCTACACCCCTCACACCACCAACATGTGCTGTGACTTGACCAGAAAATTAATTTAAATTTGAAAACATATAGTTGGGAACTGGGCAGAATGAGTCTCGCTGCCGGTGCCGAGCTTGGAAATATAGAGTATTTGCCCATCCATCTCACATGGATCGGCAAAGAGCGAGCAAATTATTGCCCAAGTCTCCAGGGTATGACTGCCATTGTGAGGAGTCGGGGGGTAGGGGTGGATTTACTAAGAGATAGAATAGGCAAGTCTATGGGTAACTACCCTGCCTGTAAGAGTCTCTTGTTTGACATTGTCAGCTGCTGAGCTCTGCTACTTCAGCTCTTCTTCCTTGTCAATTTCTAAACTATATAGGCCCTACTGAACTTCAGCAGCATCTACTAGCTATCTTGTTCGTACTGTACTTGCCAGCAAGTCTGTTGTCATCATTGGGCTAAATGGCACTCTGGACAGTCAGGGGCAGTTTTTTGTCCACATGCCTGAGGGCAGTCAGAGATATAAATCTGCGGCTGATCATGGGAGGGAATCCAGCTGGCCTTCTTATAAATTGGTGCCACTGTGTGTTCAAAGAAGAAATAAAAAACTGGCAAACTGCCAATGAAGTGTAAACCTTGGAGTGTAGCTTATCTCCACGTTGAAATCCAGCTCTGATTAGCGAACAGCATTCCGCTGGATCTCATGAACTGGGTCTGGCCAACCCTTCAGAAAGGTGTGTGAGGCAGAAAGGCTGCTGGGAGAAACAAGTGTGGAATCGCTAGCGATACAAATCTTAGGGACAAGATTTATTAGCTGTCTAGTGAGAGATTCTTGTAAACCATCTGGGCAAGGAACAATTTCTTTGCATGGTCAGATTGGTGTTTGAGGGTTTCAGGCTTTTGAATTTCTATAGTTAGATAAGAAGAACATAAAAACATAAGATATGCCATACATACTGGAAAAGAGCAAGGATCCATCAAGCCCAGTATCCTGTTTCCAACAGTGGCCAATCCAAGTCACAAGTACCTGGCAAGTACCCAAACATTAAGTAAATCATGAGCTACTATTGCTTATTAATTAATAGCAGTTTATAGATTTTTCCTCTAGGAACTTATCCAAAACTTTTTTAAACCCTGTTATACTAACTGCTGTAACCACATCCTCTGGCAATGAATTCAAGAGCTTAACTATGCGCTGAGTGAAAAAGAATTTTCTTCGATTAGTTTTAAATGAGCTACTTGCTAACTTCAGGGGTTGCCCCACAGTCCTTCTATTATCTGAGAAAATAAATAACCAATTTACATTAACTTGTTCCTTTCATAATTTTGTAGACCTTTATCATATCCCCCCTCAGTCGTCTCTTCTCCCTTTCCTTATAGGGTAGTTGTTCCATGCCCTTATCATTTTGGTCACCCTTCTCTGCACTTTCTCCACTGCAACTATATCTTTTTTGAGACCAGAATTGCTCACAGTATTCAAGATGCCATCTCACCACAAAGCCACACACTGAGCCGAAGATTTCAATGTATTATCCACTCTGACACCTAGATCTCTTTCCTGGGTGGTAACTCCTAAGACAGAACTGTTATGCCAGTTGGTCACGGAAATCGCGGCCGAATGTGCACACCTTCCTGCTGGAGTGGCTTCTGGTTCCACTGCAGGCTGTCGGAGGTGCTCGCAGCACGCCGTTCTCCTTTGTGGCTTGCCCCACTGGCGGGATCCCTTGATTTGTAGCAGGAATGCTGCTACTGACCTATGCTCCGCTCCTGGGCTTGCATAGGTGCATGCGCGTGCCACCAGGAGATTACTTAAAGGGCCCAGGGCAGGAACCCTGGTCCAGCCCCATTGATGACATCACTATTGGGGCCTATTTAACTCCTTCCCTGCTCCTCACTCATCGACTTGGCAACGAGGTCCCTCATATGCTTAATCCGCTGCTATTGCTACGGACTCCTCCTTCCTGTTCCTGCTTCAAGATGGCGCTGGCTGTCCATTGCTCCTACCATGTGACAGGGGCCGGCCAATGGCACTGATATCCCCTGTCACATGGTAAGGGCAAAGGGCCACCGGTGCCATCTTGTTTACTGGCAGCCGACAACCTGAGAGTGGGAGATTGCTCCTGGGACTCCCGCTGGGTATGAGTGATCAGACGTATTTTGTCTGATCACTCATGTTTTCTTAAAATGTTAAATGAATAACTCCACTATCTTCCGTCTGTTATAAATTGAGATCAAGTGGAACAACAATACAATAAAAAAAATTATTCTTCCTCCCCTCTATTAACTGTATGTTGTTTCCAGAGATGCTAGAAAAATGACCTTCATAATAGGCATCATCGATTTGTGTTGCCACTTTCTCACTCTGCCTTATATATAATCATAGAAACATAGAAATGACCGCAGAAGAAGACCGAATGGCCCATCCATTCTGCCTAGCAAGCTACGCACTTTATCTTTTTTTTTATCTTTTTCTCTCACCCACCTGTTACTATTGGCTTCCAGTACCCTCCAGCCCTAATTCCCCTCCACGCCACCACCAATGTAGAGAGCAGTGCCAGATCTGCATCCAAGTGAACATCCAGCTCAATTAGGGGTAGCAACCGCTGCAACAAGCAGGCCACACCCCTGCCCCATACTCTTACCCACCCCTGTTTTGTTTTGTTTTTTTGGAGATGGCAGCCCTCCATCCTTCCGCTCCGTGAAGGTGGAACACCAACCACTGGCCACTGGCATCCCGCTCCGTGAATGCCTCTGTGGCTACTGCCGTTCTGTGCAGTGTTTTGCCTCCTCCTCTTTATTCACGTCCTCTAGACTTGATGGACCCACAGTGTTTATCCCACGCCCCTTTGAAGTCCTTCACAGTTTTAGACTTCACCACTTCCTCCGGAAGGGCATTCCAGGCATCCACCACCCTTTCCGTGAAGAAATACTTCCTGACATTGGTTCTTAGTCTTCCTCCCTGGAGCCTCAGCTCGTGACCTCTGGTTCTGCTGATTTTTTTCTGATGGAAAAGGTTTGTCGTAGTCTTTGGATCATTAAAGTTTTTCAAGTATCTGAAAGTCTGAATCATATCACCCCTGCTCCTCCTTTCCTCCAGGGAGTACATATTTAGATTCTTCAGTCTCTCCTCGTATGTCATCCGATGAAGACCCTCCACCTTCCTGGTCGCCTTTCTCTGTATCGCTTCCATCTTGTCTTTGTCTCTTTGTAGATACGGTTTAATTATCACAGTCTGTAAGCTCAATCAGAACCAGAGCTATTACCTGGTACTATAAGCTTTTTTTTTTACATACACCTGGGGATTTACCCTATTTACTGTAGATCCCCAAGCTACCTTTTCAGAATCCCCAGGCAACACAAGGATTTAACTGGGGACTTTCTGCCTGACAGAGCTCGGCATTACCACTGAGACAATGGGCCAGCCCGACAAGTTCCATGTTCTTACGAGATATATTTACATGTACTGGATCTCGAATGTATGCAAATTAGGATTGTGCCGGCTAAAAATGTTTAGGCCGTTTCGTGTCCTTTGGGGGAAAAGTTATGTGTTTAGGTGTTTTTTCCAATCTTTTTTTTCATTTTGTTAGGTTTCTGAAATAGTACGCAGTAAAAACGATAGAAGAAAAAAGACATTACATTTTGTGATTTTTTTTTTCTATCATTTCATTTTGAAAGCGACATGAAAACGGTATAGACATTGTCTATGTTGTTTCAAATGAGTGCAAATGTATTTCTTGTCCATTCATGGTGGGTAGCCTGAAAGCCTGATTGGCTGCGGGGTCAATAGCATAGGACTGGGAACCACTGACATAAATCAATGTAGGCAGCTATTGGTGATTATTTTAATTTCTAATTTCAAGCTGTGCACAACTGATTTTATGCTGAATGTTTTATATTAAGTACAGAAAATCAAGTAGAAATGAATAAATGCTGAATGAAGTCTAACCATTCCCTTCAGAGTTACTTCCAAATAGCTTGTCTTTTGATGATAAATCCATCAACCTCTAATCGTACCACATGTTTCTCTTTCCCGGTTTGTCCCTGGACAATTAAAATCTCCCATCATGGAAGCCTGCCCGAGCTGGATTGGGTTTTATATCCCACTGTCAGTTTTTCTCTCATGTTCCTGTCTGCTGTTTGATAATTTATAAGATAACTGAACAGAGCTGTGCTTTTCTGCTAATATTCACCCTGCTTAAAATGCTTTTATTTTATTTTTAGGTTACCAATTTTTTTGCCTGCTATCTGAAGGGAAGAAAGCTTATGGGATTGCTGTGTGTGTGTGTTTATGTGTATTATTCTCATGTCATACCTGTCCCTCTATGAGACAAGTGGCACACAAATGTATATGGGGTAATTTTGTATTGTTAGGCATAAATGAGCTGGCAAATACACGCATGTTACACCAGTTTTCAAAGTGGACTTGCACGTGCAAGTCTGCTTTCAAACTTATCCCACAAAATCTGACTGCACATGGTTACATCTACTTTTCAGCGCATAGAAATTTTTCTGGAAAATGCACCTAAGTCCAAACCCATTTCCATATCTGCCCAGGAACTCCTCTGCTCAGTCTAGGAGAACTTACATGTGCATAAGTTTACCCATATATTGGGCCCATTTCTGCACTATAAAACACTTTTAAAAAGTCATTTTCTAAGGAATTTCTATATGTAATACAATATATTACACATAGACGTGGCCTTTTACAAAATTCCATGCCCAATATATGGGTGACCTTTGTATGTCATGTTTGTACTTCAGTTTATCCAGACTGAGTGGAGGCATTCCTGGGTTGGTGGGATTTGTAAAATTAAACAGTATTTAACATGTACTGCCCTCAGCAGTTGATGTCTAGCTTGAGCCTCCAGACAGTCAACTAAACCTTGTTTTCCCTAGATTCAGATATCAGATAAACTGAGTTCTTGGTTACCAAATACATATTATTTGAATGAAGAACAATTGAACACTCACAGTAGATGAGACGAGACTGATACAGAATGAAGAGACTGATACAGCTGCAATACGTTTTCTCTGAAAGCTGACAGTAGCTGTGGGTTACTAGTAAATAAGAGGTGAAAAGTTGATGCTTCACAGAACTAGAAAGAGGATGAGAACAAGCTGTTAGCCTGCCAAGAAACTTCTTCCAACTGAAAGTCTATGAGGAAGCATTCTAAGGGTCAAGGGACCAATAGGAAGAAGAGAAAGGCAGAGAGAGAGAGAGAAAAAAAGAGAAAGCAAACAGGAACAGATCCAATAGGAAGTTCAAAAACATTCCAACAACAACCAGCAATAACCAATCAGGGAAGGGAACTTAAAACCCTACAGAGAATCAAAGCTTTGCAATGTCACAAGATGACATTAATGGGTGGCAGCTTAATAAAGAATCATATACATACACTGTGGAGACAAAACAATACACGTAGGATTTCAGGAAAAGTTTATACATGAATGAAGTCTAACCATTAACTTAATGTGCATTTTTGCCAACTTTCTTATGTGTACTGCTCAAAATTATCCTTCTTATGTCCTATCCACATCTAATATTTAATATTATTTAGTGTATGTTAGAGAGACCATGGGGATCCTGCCCTTTTGGGGGCACATAAAATGTTAGAGCATTTGATCCTGTTTGAGAGCTAAGCCTCAATCTCTTTTTTAGCAAGACAAAAAGAAAATAGTTGAGTAGATGGTGTTGTGGAACTGACAGACATGCAAGGGAGGAAATCTTCCAAACAGAGCAGGGAAAGCACCACAAAACATTTTTTTCCCTTCTGTGAACTTTCTGACTGCACCCCAGCTCCTTCCAAGGATTGACATATGCCTCTCCCTAACCCACTTATTGGAATTACAGAGTTGCTCACTCAAAGGTATCTTGAAAATAACAAAACATTTTCAAATCTGGGGTTTCCAGCAGTCAGATATAAACAAATATTAAAATTTCACTAATTACATCAAAGTATACAGTATCTATAAAGCAATGAGTTAGTAACAACAGCAGCAACAACAACAAAACACTCTTCATTTAAGGATCTCCTTCACCAAGTACTTACAACCTTTTCTTCCTTCCTCCCATCTAACATAGATAGGACAATTAATCCTTTTTCATGAAGAGATGGTATTCAGTACTCATACTCTTCATTCATCTTCTTCTCTGATCAAGGAATGAGTTCCAATCATGATTCCTTCCAGTTGGCTTTAGGGCTGTGTTCAGGAGTCTACTATTGAAATCCTGGAGCCACAGCATTTGCTGGACCCTGGCTAGTTGGCTGCATGGAAGGAGAGAAAGACTTCCCCACCCTGGCTCTCACCAGCAACTCAAAAGGAAAGACACATTTGCACTCTGAACACTCTGAATATTGACCCCAAGGAATCTACCCTTAGTGATTATCTCTCGAAACACTCTCTTAAAGAAATATACTGATTCCTACTATAAACTTTCTTCATAATAACACATCATCATAACCCCAAAAATAGAGCTTAAGTAACATTCTTTAGAATTTCTCCAAGAACAAATTTCTAAGGACCAGGGCCCCCACCATACTCTTACCCCCTCCCGACAAATGTTTTGGTCCTTCAAAACCTCCTATTGACCACCATCATTGTCATCCTTCATAACTATACCTATACAGTAGCTATGCCAATGCATTACATAATCAGATACAATTAGGAAATCTGGAAAAGTAAATATTAGCTATAATAAACATTTTTCTATTAGACACCATGTGACATAATATAAGAACTCTTTCCAAGGAGGTAACCATTTTAGATTCATATGGCCCATCGCTTGGCACCTGAACGACACAAGAACTTATATACCACCTTCCAGCTCTTTAGTATCTTCGTGAGAATAATACCACATTGGAAATACATTTTGTTAAATAAAATCACAATTTACCTAAACGTCCATGAACCTTCTTTATGTAACCAGAGGTTAAAAATTAAAGAAGGGGGAGGTATATATTTTTTATATTTACCTGTTCCCTGGGGCGCCTCTGATTGAGGCTGTCATAGCCCAGGAGAAAACAAAAAAATGAAGCTGGGTTGTCCCAGAGCTGATGTCAGTGCTGGCAGAAAAAAACCCCAAAAAATAAAGAAAAGCTCCAGGGAACTTAGAAGCCTGGGGGAGGTGAGGAGATACAAGGGGGCAGGACTGAAGAGAATGAGCTAAGAGGCGAGGAGTAGGGCTGCATATTTCAATTTCATTTTGCAAAGGCTGCACTGCTAATGCTAGAGCTGATGGAAATTCCAAGCTGAATGCTATGGAAATTGGCAGTCCACACCATTTGGTGAGTGTTTAGCACGTGGAGAGAGATGGTGCAGAGCTCTGTCACAGGGCTTGTTTTTGGTGTACAACATCAGGAAACCCCAAGGGAATTTGTCTATACACACTTATCTCTGAATGAGGAGGGAAGTATGAAGTGTGTCAGTGAAAGATTTAATTTATTTTAATTCTAGTCCTCTCAGGTAAGAGTTAGAATAGAATAGATAGTCGCAGTTCAAATCCAGCCAAATTGCAGGATTTTCTTGTCTTAATTGAGTTAGAATTGTTGAAAGGAGAGTCATTGAATTCAGGAGAAATAAGTAGAAAAATATTCTTTGGTGCAATTTTTCTCTCTTTATGGGACAGTGCATAGAAACTATATACTCTCTGTGCTGCTGCAGTGTTGCGGTGCTATATTCTGCTTGAATATATTGAAGGGAGACCAAGATAATTCACCAATAATTCAGCAACTGAGGAGTCACTATTTACATTAAAACTGGAATTGGTACAGGGGAACAGTGAAAGGGAAAGTTTCTCCTGTTATTTTGTAAAAGCTGTACAGACTGTGAGACACTCTTTGAATTTAAAGGATGTATATTGTTAATAACATTTGTGGACGTAAGTTAGGAATCCTTCTATTTTCAATAAACTAGCTGGCACCAGGAATCTCTGAATAAGTAAAATTCTGAATCAGTACAGAGCCAAAGGAGTGCAAGTGCAAACACAAGGAGAGCTTGAGTGTGAAAATCCAGGAACTAGACAGTGATCGAGTTGGGATAGGAGAAGAAGAGAATATTTGTATGGGAGTCTGAGAAACTTCCAAGAGGAAAGAGACATTCCAAACCCCTTCTAAGGTAGATTTTAAAAGAGGCGCGCGGCGTCCATGTGCGCGCACTTCCTGGCTTAAAGCAGCGGACTGGGAGGAACTTCCTTAACCCCCTAATGACCCTGTCTCCTTTTCCCCCTCTCCGCCCCGACCTCTAAAACCCCTGTAACTTTTTGTTTTTATTTTTCAAAACTTACCTCCTCTCCCGAGCAGTAGTAAGTTGCGTGCTTCGGCCAGCTGCCGGCACATGCTTCACCGGGACAGCGCCTAAAGGCGCTGACCCGGCCGGCCCCCGCCCCTCCCATACCCCACCTCCGGCCCACCCCTTTTTTTTTTTTAACTGGCTCCTCCGCACGTACTGGGAGCTAAGTGTGTGGCCCGGCCACTCGTGTATCTCTACACGCGATGGCATTTAAAAATTACCCCTCTGTGAATTAGAATAGGATGGATTGCTTATTTTTTTTTATTTACTCACTTATACTTGAATTTTAAAAGCCTGGTGCACGCCAAGACTGAGAGATTTATGTGCACAAATCAGGCCGGTGCGTGCCGAGCGGATTGGAAAAGCCACCCGAAGGCACGCGTATCCTCCCGCTGCGTGCACAAAAAAAGTTTGCCAAAAAGGGATGGGGTGAGGGTGTGGTCTTGGGGCATGGGCGAGTCAAAGGACTGTCCAAGAGATGAGCGTGTAATTACTTTATGCGCACTGTGCCAGGATCCCCTGCCACGCAAAATTTACCTCTGCTATGTATGGCTTGTACGTTTTTAAACAAAAAAATGTATGCAAGTCAGTAGGGTTTTAAAAGTCAGGGCTAACAAGGGGGAGGTGAGGGTCTAAAAGTTCTCTCTCTAAATTGAGCAAACTGGGAAAATGACAAATGAGTAAGAGAAAGAGAAAAAACCAGACTGACTCACTATTTATAAAGCCTTCATAGTACTCAACTATTTATAACTCTACAGGAGGGCCAGCTAATAGCGCGAGGTGAGGTGTTGGTGGTGGTTTAGGGGTTAGGGGCCAGTTTTAGATGCGGAGTGAGATGTACGAATAGCACAGTACTCCGAGGTGAAGATTTGACATCATTTGGAGTGAGGAAAGGCTCACAAAGGTGAGATTTCTGCAATGCTATCTCGCCCTAGCTTGATGGGCGTGCGCATGTTATAAAATTGTCTGGCCACGCCCACATGCGCGGGCAGATTTTATAATCCGCCCGCGCATGTGCGTGTGGTGTGAGCAAGGGGTGGCGGGGGGGAATTTTTACAAACTCCACGCAGCGATGCAATCAAAGCTTCCCCAGTTCCCTCCCAGTCCACTGTGGAGGGAACTTCCTTAACCCAGTTCCCTCCCAGTGGGCCCAGTCCACTGGGAGGGAACTTCCTTAACCCCCTGCCTAACTTTCCCTTCCCTTCTCATCTCCTCCCCACCCCGTAAACCTAACCACCCCGGCCGGAAGTTTTTTATTTTATTACTTGCTGCTTCTCTAGAGCAGAAGTAATTTATGAGCACCGGCCGGCTGCCGGCGCGCACTTCCACGAGACAGCGGCTAATGGCCTCCATCCTGCCCCGCCCCTCTCCACACACCCCCGGGCTCGCTCCATTTTCAGGGCCCGGCACTTATTTGTGTACCGGGCCCGTTTGAAAATTCGCCCGCCGCGCATAAGGCCCGGCCACGCACGTAAACGTATGCGTGTGTGTATATTTTACGCAAGGAAAAAAAACATATAGCGAACAAATAAAACCCTGATTTGTGTGTGGAGGCAGATGTATTTTAAAATTGCCCGCTTGCCGATAATTCTGCCAGTTCACCCAGTTCATTTCCACCTAGACCCTCTGGTACTTCACCCCGAACTCCTCCCAATTCCCCCAGAACTCCCAACCGAAAAGAGCAGGCTATATACAAGTCCAATTTCACTTGCTCAAATCCATTAGCAGGTGTAAAATTGTGCAAACTGTAACAGTGGGCCGACCACGGTAGCCATGCCGCAGCCAGTCTCACCCAGAGGGACCTCGCCGTTGCTGGACACCACCATCATCATCATGCCTCCCTGTCTTCTCCTAGGCATATACGTGCACCTTTCCTTCATTTAATGGCCCCGCAGCAGGAACTTCCTCTCTGTGTCGAGGGATGACCTCACTCAAGATGGGCATTTAAACCCTGGCACTTCAGCTATCTGGTGCCTCAACAACAGGTCCTCCTGCCTCCAGCTGCTGTTCGTTGCTCGACTATTGCTCGGCCTCGCCTGTTCCAGTCCTTGTCCATTCCAGCCCTTGCCTTTACCTTACCGGTTCTAATCCTTTCTTGCCCTGCCTTCCTGCTCTTGCCCTGCCTCTCCTAATTCCAGTCCATGCTCCTTTCCTCATCCCAGTTCCCGCCTTGTTCCTGGACTCTTGTCCTTTCCTGCCTCCTGTTTCTCTCGGCCTGAGCTCTTGGTACCTGACCACAGCCTGGACACAGCAGACTCTGCTTGATTGCCACCTGCCCTGACCTGAGCCCGTCTGACCATTTTTCTGATGGGTACTCGCCTAATCTCTTACTGGACTCAGAATCCAAGTTCTTAACCTGCATGTCCAGTCATGTTCATGTACTGGGCAGCATCAACTATGCCACAGCCCTAAGGACTTTCATCCTGTGCCAGATTGCTGTTGCCATGAGTTTGAAGGATATACCCTCGTATCAGGCCATTCAGGGACTCACTGAACAACGGACACAGATAGATTTGCTCCAAGGCCTTGTTGTCTGTATGGATGCCCTAAAAAGATGGATCCCAATAGCCCTGCCTCCACTACTTCCAGTGCCAGTGTGCATGCCGACTACCATCCCCCATCTGGCACCTCCGCCTAAGTATGTTTGGAAATTCGAACATTGCGTGTAAGTACAAAGTCCTCACCAGTTTCAGCCTAATTACATGTATAGTGTTACATGTATAGTGACACCACGTATGTAACTTTACCCACCAATAGGATAGACAATGTTCAAAGCCCCCATTTCCATGTTAAAACTGATTTTGAAAATTGCCCTCTTGAATGCAATTCATTTCTCCAGTCACCCGTGGAAAAATGTTATCTTTTTTTTTTTGGGAGGGAGGGGGAGGCAATTTTTAAAGCTTTTCATATAATTGCAAAGTGCACCAGGTACCTGTGGCCTTTGCACCAATTTTCAAAGTGAAATTGTGAGCATACTTTCTATTGAAAATAACATGTGTAGGTTTGAAAATGCGATATGCACGTGTTATTTCCTTCCTCTGACCTGAACACATCCCATGAATATCTACTCCAAAGGCTGGGGAGGGCGGACAAGTTTAAAACCTCCCGGATCCCCCGTGATACGTGGGAGCGTGTGCCTCCGAGAGCCGCCGGTCTATGCCATTCCCCCCCCCCCCCATTCATAAAAAGGACTTGGCTGAGGGAGATTTTGAAACTGGCCCAGGTGTCCTGCAGGCTCTTGGGGTGCTTTGGGTCCGCAAGCCTGCGAGTCGATGTTCCACAAAATTAAAGTTGCCCTTAGAATATCCCATGGCTGCTTGTGCCACTGGGATTCTTTAACCCGCATACCGTGAGAGTGGAGAACATGCAGGGATTCAAAAATCAAATTCCTGGGCGTACTTCATCCGGCCTGGCCCAACCACGCCCCGGCGCCTCATCTTTTCCCTGCTTGGGTGGGGGAGGGGGTGGTGGACATTTTTCAAAAGAGATTTTTCCACGGGGAAATATCTGTTTAGCTACAGAAACCCTTTTTCATAATTGTCTCTTCTATTTCAAAACACGGTGTCATTGGTGAAATCCCATCGCTAACGCTGATGTAGTATTTTCTGTCCACTTGATAAGAAATCACTTTTCTTCCTGCTTTTAATCCAGTCAGACCCAGCTGTCTGAATAGCATTTCAATTCCGGTATTTTGGTTGTCTCTCCCCAAATGAAAAGGTTCTATTCAAATGGAATCTCCATCTTCTGTACTGTTGGTAGTATTTCTTTCCAAGTTAGATTGATATTCTTATGCAGAATTAACAAAACAATGTTTTTATTTCTCATCGTTGGGGAATGGCAAGGCATCCGCTGCTATATGCACTGTTTCATCACAGGATTGCTAAATTAATGCGTTAAGATAAAATGTTAATCTCTGTTTTAACATAAAAAGAAAATGGATGTATGAATTATAATTCTAAAGCGTATGCCTCATAGGATCCGCACAGAGACATCCATCTGGCCTAGAAGTCTATATGCTATTTTAGCTACTTAATGTACAAGATTTGCACTCTGTCATTCTGCAGAAGTAGGTACTAAAGCTCTCAGAAAATTGATGAAGTGTTGCATATGACCAGAGCTCCTCAAATAGGTAAGGCTTAAGTGCTAGACTTTTAATCAGTCACTGCCACTGGGAAAAAAAATTGCTAACACTCTTTGATGCTGCAGGGTGTTAAGATTTCTGAATGCATCAAAAGTGATTAGGTAACTTGGAATAAGGAGCAAACAAAATGTCCCAGAATAAATCCAGGGGATGCAAATTTATCATCGTCAGAGCTGCCACTGCTGCATCAGAAGATTACCCTTTTGGCTTATTGTAAGCCGTAAAATATTTAACTCCATATAAAACTAGGCCACATGTAAGCAGATACCATAAACTACTCCATTGCCGCCTTGCATTTCCTTGCTGTTTTTTAAATCATAGATTGACACTGGATTGGCTTCTGGAGTGGGATCTCTGATGGACTGCAGCATAGATGATGGTACTTCATCTGTATCCTGAGAGCTTCGTTTGTTTGCTCTGGGGCTGTAAAGAGTAGTAGTATAGACAAAGCCAGGTCCACTCTGTGGGTGGTAGACACGGTCATTTTTGATATTGAGAAAACTTGATTTATGTGAAAATGGACCACGCAGAGCTAGGGACAGGAAGTATAAACTCATCCAAAGGTTGTGGAATTATGCATCCAGCAACTATATCAGCATTGTGCCAGGTAATGGATAGATCGCTCTCACTTATTATAGTTATTATATTATAGCCTGTAGGCAATCGATTATTCTTTGCTTTCTGTCTTAGAAAATGTGTTGTGTCATATTGCATGAACTGCACCAAGCTGTCTACTATAGGGTGAGTTTTCAAAAAAACGAATGCAAGGAATGTAGGAGGAAAAGGGCTCCTGACTGTCAGAGAATGAGTGCAATCTCTGGAGGTCAGAGTGGCAGATCTGGAGACGCTGAGGCAGGTATGTAAAGGAGACCTGCAGAGACATAGTAGAGTGGTCTCAGCTTGGTCCAGCAGCCCTAACCCACATATTTTTTATAAAAAGGGAGGGTGATTTTCAATAGTGCGCACAACTCAGTTCACAGATTGATAAGTAGCTGCGCCTAAAGTTATGCCGATGTTTTATGAACTGTAAAGCAGGAGCTGCACAGTTGCTAAAATCACCACCCCGAAAGTATGCACGGACATTTCAGTACACGCACAGGTTTTTTTTTTTTTTTTCTATTCTTTATTTATTGCTTTCAAATTATTACAATAAACAACATTTATACAAGAAAATTTATATCATATTTGTTAACTGTTGATTTGGTAAATTCTCAAATATAAATCCACATTAAGGAATAACATCATCTCATCCAGCAGTTAACTTACATGATTATATTTAGGTAAATAAGTGAAATCCTTACTTATCTCTGAACTGTTAAAAAGGAAAAGGAAAGAAAGAAACTATCTTTCAAGTATTATCACATTTAGGACCCAATTTTCTCTAATGCCGGTCTATTTTCCTTCGAGGAGATCTTTAAGACCCACCGGATCTACAAAGGAATATGTCTTACCCTCTAACCTAACATTACATTTACATGGGTATCTTAAACTAAAATATCCCCCTTTATCCACAATTGTTTTCCTATATTGCAGAAAGGCTTTCCTATGAACTTGTGTGGCACGAGTTAGATCAGGAAAGATCCATACCTTTTGGCCATAGAAATTAATAACTCTATTCCGGAAAAAAGCTCTCAAAATATTTTCCATATCTGTGGAAAAGGCTAGTTGAACCAAGAGTGTTCTCCTTATATTTATTTCTAATTCATCCTGCGATTTCTGAAGCAAATCAGATAAGTCAATTGACTCTTCTCCACTATCTTTCACCTTTACATCTTCTAATTTTTCTCCCATTACAGTTTTATCTTTTTATCCCCCAGGTAAAAAGCTTTTACAATTACCGGCAGTGTTTTTTCAGGAAATTTTAATATCTGCATTAAATAGTTCCTGAATAACTCTAGTGGGTCCAATTTATTAGAAAAAGGAAAATTATTAACCCTTAGATTCAATGATCTTACAGTGTTCTCTAAATTCTCTATTCTTTTATTAACTTCATCTTCAACTTTTATCTGATGGACTTGGATTTTTTCAACACATGAAACACGATTTCCCATATCATTTAACATATCTTTTTGCTTCCCTATTTCATTAGTATTCAATGCAAGCGATTTAGTAGTTTTCAGAACAACCTCTGTTAAGTTATTTATAGATGTGTCTAATTTTGCCAAATAATTCCACAGAGTTTCTAGAGTAATATTTGCTGGTTTTTTTGGCAAACAATCTCTCTTGATAATTACACTGATATTCTCTTGATCTCCTTTTTCCACCTCATCATTCTTTGGTGTACTAAACTCTTTTGGTGAAATATTAAGAGTTTCCATGGAATCAAGTTCTCCTGATAATTGTACCTTCTGCTTAGAGGGTTCCATATTTTCATTTAAATTCCCCAATTTCCCTTGTTTGTCCTGTGGGATAAAAGTCTCCTCATGTAGGCCACCTGGTATATCCGGGGAGTTCCCCCCACCAGGTGGTGTTGGTGGAACCGGCGCTCCCGGGCTTAATGTTGTTTCATTGGCTAGAGATGAAATGCTCCGTTCTAGGATTTCATCTACAGCAGCCTGCTCACACGGGATTTTCTTAGGGTCCAACCACTCCAATACTGTTTTCTGTCCAAGGTCTTGTGCAGCCGTCTCACCAACGGGCCTTATCCTGGCCTTCCGTTTGGTGTGCGGCATATCAAGGAAATAATAAAATAACTAAACTTAGGACTTCAAAGAGTATTGGTAATGTGATATTAATTTATAAGGATTTCACAAAACGAAGGCAGCAGGTTAAACTAAGCCTTATATTCCTACCTGAGACGAATTTGAAACTTTATAGGCAAATCCCGGCGAATTCCGTCGAAGCCCGTCAAAGCCCTGCTTTGATGTGCGCGCCCCTTGAGCGCGCACGGCTTAAGCTGCGCGCCGGCGTCGTCTGCGCGCCGCAGACGCCGAGGCTTTTATAGTCACTTCCTGGTTCTCCTCCCGTAGGTAGCCAATAGGAAAACAGCGTCTTGAGATGTTACACCGTTGGGGCCAATCAAATCACCCCCGGGTCCAGCTGGTCATTCAGAGGAATTAAGCATGAAATTGAGAGGAGACCGCTCAGGTAGTAGAAAAGCCAGTTCTCACCTGCCTGCCTCGATTTTCCTAGGCAGACACCGAGGCTTTTATAGTCACTTCCTGGTTCTCCTCCCGTAGGTAGCCAATAGGGAAACAGCGTCTTGAGATGTTACACCGTTGGGGCCAATCAAATCACCCCCGGGTCCAGCTGGTCATTCAGAGGAATTAAGCATGAAATTGAGAGGAGACCGCTCAGGTAGTAGAAAAGCCAGTTCTCACCTGCCTGCCTCGATTTTCCTAGGCAGACGCCGAGGCTTTTATAGTCACTTCCTGGTTCTCCTCCCGTAGGTAGCCAATAGGAAAACAGCGTCTTGAGATGTTACACACCGTTGGGGCCAATCAAATCACCCCCCGGGTCCAGCTGGTCATTCAGAGGAATTAAGCATGAAATTGAGAGGAGACCGCTCAGGTAGTAGAAAAAGCCAGTTCTCACCTGCCTGCCTCGATTTTCCTAGGCAGACGCCGAGGCTTTTATAGTCACTTCCTGGTTCTCCTCCCGTAGGTAGCCAATAGGAAAACAGCGTCTTGAGATGTTACACCGTTGGGGCCAATCAATCACCCCCGGGTCCAGCTGGTCATTCAGAGGAATTAAGCATGAAATTGAGAGGAGACCGCTCAGGTAGTAGAAAAGCCAGTTCTCACCTGCCTGCCTCGATTTTCCTAGGCAGACGCCGAGGCTTTTATAGTCACTTCCTGGTTCTCCTCCCGTAGGTAGCCAATAGGAAAACAGCGTCTTGAGATGTTACACCGTTGGGGCCAATCAAATCACCCCCGGGTCCAGCTGGTCATTCAGAGGAATTTAAGCATGAAATTGAGAGGAGACCGCTCAGGTAGTAGAAAAGCCAGTTCTCACCTGCCTGCCTCCACGCACAGGTTTTTTTTTAATGCAGAGATCCACGACATAAGTATATGCACAAATTTCATAACAGTATGTATAACTATTTTTTATAATTTATTATATAATTTTATAATTATATAATTTATTATATAATTTTATTATAATTTACATTTTAAGTTTTCTCCTATTTCTGTACATATTGTATATACTTGCAAATCTTGTTTATAACATTTAATACAATTCCCCATATCTCCCCTCCTAAATTATTTTCTTGTTAACATGTTACTTTTGTTATATGTAAAGTTATTATTATTTCCTTGTTAACACGCTACTATTGTTCGATGTAAAGTTACCTCTGTTACCTCTGTTACCTCTGTTCGATGTAAAGCGCTACCTCAGGCGCCGTTTTGTGTTACAATGTGAACCGATATGATATCATTGATGAATGTCGGTATATAAAAATCTTAAATAAATAAATAAATAAATAAATATTTTACGTATTATATCATTGTAACGCGTGCATGCAATAACCCACAGTTTATGCACAGAAGGTATTTTATGAAGTTGGTTGACATTTTTGGGCATCTTGCTTATGAAAATGGCTTCTGCTCTGACTTTCAAGTACCAATTCGCCAACACTAACACCAGTTCACCCAAACCTATCATTTGCTTCACGCTCCCTCTCAAAAACTGCTGACAAAAGAGAAGTCGGATTTCATTTCTGTGACTTGATTAGCGGGTGTAAAAGTATGCGTGCAGGCTTGATGACATATACATAGACTTCATTTACAAAATATGTAAAGGTGAGGCACTTTTAAACCTCACTACGAAACTCACTCGAAATGCCATCTTTCTAGGTGTTTACTTTTCCGCGTGACAGTGACAGCGCGCGCATACTCATACCCTTCTGAAAACGTGTTTACCTTGCACAGAGGCTATTTCAACCCTAGGTGTATAAACTAATCGGGCCCCTGCGTTAAAAAAGCGTGCGTATTTTTTGGAGCAGTGATGTGCGCTATTTTATAAACTGTGCGGCTCCTGTTGCACTGTTTATATAAAAACTGCATTAATATATGCCATTGAATCATCAACAGGTTTTACCCATGTTAAGTGCACTTGGATGGTAACTTTAATACGGGCGCTGATATCCATGTGCACATGGGCGTGCAGCCAGATGTGCTGAAATTTTATATCGCGTGCGAGAAGTCGCGCACGTCATAAATTAAACCAGGCGCATGTATATGTGCTAATTTTAAGAGTGTGCGCGCACAGCAGGGAAGTGTCGGCTTTGAGGCGCACAAGTGAGGGAATTTTACAACAGTTGCGTACCAGTTTCACCAGTTCGCCCAACAGTTTGCCCAGCCTAGAGCTAGGTCCTCAAGATCACCCATGGTTCTTTAGCCTGCACTCACCCCAGTTAACCCAGATGCTCAAGCACTTCCTAGGTGGCGAGAAATTGTCTTATTCTGACTTCATCTTTAGAAGAAGTAAAGTTGCGCTGAAATGGACCTGGGCATGCGCCCAGTTGCGTAAGCTACATGCGTGCATGTTTCTTGGCCCCGCCCCCGGAACGCACATGCCCCGCCCACACGCCGTCCCTTTTGTCCCCAATGCGAGATATTCATGCATGGCATTTGTGCTCATAGGTGGGTGGATTATAAAATTGGGAGGACATGCGCATGTGCTAGATTTGCACCCAGCTCCCAGTTCTGGCGTGTCTGGCTTTTAAAACTCACCTTTTAGTGTGGGTAAATGTGTTTTGAAAATTGCTAAGATAGTATGCAATTTATTTGGTGCCCACCCTACAATGCCCTGGGAGTCACCATACCCAGAAGATACCAGCCCTTACTATTTTTTCTTTTTTAAATTAAGAAACATAGTTATTGACATACAGACTAGCAAGGATTCTAAAAATACTATATAGCTAGGATAAAATAAAAGCTTATGTCTTTTTTTTATTGGTAGCTAAAGACAATCTAATATGCTTTGAAGTGTCTGAAAGGCAGAATAATCATCAAATTAAAATTAAATTCAGGTACAGTAGGTATTTCCCTGTCTCCAAGGATTATTACAATCTAAGGGGGTGCATCATCAAGCCAAGGTTGTGTTCTAACAATCGTTATACCACGGCAATATCGTGCAATATATGCGATATTTTGCATCTCCCTGCCCAGATACCCTCCCCTATTACAATGATCTTCTTTGCATTCGATTTGCATGCATGAATAATTCAAATGAACGCAAAGAAGGTCATTAGTAGTCAATTTGGTGGAAATATTTTAATGTGGCTGACCGAGAAGCCATGAGACTGGGGTAAGGGTAAGGCCTGTGTCCAAAAACGGTGCCAACTGGTCCGGGTGTGAGGGCGTACCTGGCCTCAATGCGGGATCCATTTTTAGGTAAGGGGGGGGGGTGCGTGAGGGTAGGAAAGAGGGTGGGGCCAGGACACTACATTTTTTTTCTTTTTGGGTGACGAGGGGTTCGGCCAGCGACCTTTTATTTTCTTTTTCCAATCGGGAGGCCATAGCTGTCACTTAGGGGGGGTGGAGGGAGGGGGCTTTTGGTGTCATTTGGGGGTCAGGGAAGGGGAGAGGGCCATCACTGTCAATGGGAGATGGGGGGTCCATAAATGTGACTTGGGATGTGGGGAGAAGGGGCCATCACTTTCACTGGGAGGTTGGGGGAAGGGAAGGGGGTCCTTCACTGTCACTTGGATGTGGGGGATGGGGAGGGGGCCATTACTGTCACTTGGAGGGTGGGAGGTGGGGGTAGGGCAGCAAGGGGCCTCAGCCACATTTTCTGTGTCAGCTTTGGGGAGGGGGAAGGGGAGCCCGGGGCCATCGCCACACGGTTCTTTCTTTTTTGTAATTAGCATTTTGAGGGGATAGAGGTTGAGATGGGGGTCAGCACCTGATCCCCAACTCAAGGTAACTTCCCGGGACACCTAGGCACATGCTAGGGCCCCCTACCACTTAAGTTTGCTTCTGCTATGGACATCGTGTAAGTATTAAAATAAAACAAAACTAAGCGAGTCAGTGGGGTTTTAAGGGTTATGGTTAAAAGGGAGGCTAAATAACAGGTGGGGGGGGGTTTAGGAAATCCAATATGTTAACTGGGCAAAGTGGGAGAAAGGGCTATTGCGTCAGCACACATTTAAAAGAAAAAACCTCTCACGCGGTAGAGCCGGCATTTGCGCGCACATGCGAGCGTCCACATAAAACTCTACGTACACGTACGCGCGTGCAGCTGATTTCATACCATGCGCATAGCCACGAGTTTGTTATATAATGGCCGCGTCCACTGGCTGAAGCCGGCATACGCGTGTACGTGTGCGCCCACGCTTTCTCGTTTGGAAATTACTGTCATTATGCCATGGTGGGTGAAGTGGGTGGACACAATACGATGATAAGCAACTGCTGATGTGCTTTCAATATGTTTAATAATGTTTCAATAATATTTATTAGAAACTATTGTTGTATAATAATTATTAGAACTGTGGTATTGTTGGAGATAATCTTTTTGTGTGTGTGTGTGTGTCTCTAAAAGCAGTACTTTCATTTTATTTGTATTCTGCTTTTTTTTTTTTTAAGTACCTAATAATCACTGAAAGCCTGAATAGAAAGCTAGGCTTTAAGGTTCTTCTGAAATTGCAGGAAATTGGTTACTCTCCTAATACTTAATGGAATGTTGTTCCCCATAAAAGGGGCTGTATAATTGAATTCTCTTCTGCGGATCTGCTCCAATCTCATGTCCGTCGGAGACGGAACCTTAAGAAGGTCTTGCTGAGAGAAACGTAACCCACCGTTCAGCTCACAGGCAATAAGACGGTCGACTAAATACTGCAGGTTACCCCAGTGGATAGACTTAAATACTAAAGAAAGTATTTTACATTTGACTCTCTGCACTAATATGGCTAACTATGGTACGTAGTCATTCTCTTGGTGATTCTACTGGGATTTCAGTACTCAGACTCTTATGCTACTGCTATGCAGTTTGCAGACAGTGCAAATAGTTTCTTTAAAATATGAACATTAAAAAAAAAAAACGACTCGGGGATTCGGAACACTACTAGCAAGTTAGGTATCTGACATGGAAAAATGCATTATGTCCAGTGAGAAATAATATAACTATCTCTCTTCATGGTGAGGCATGTTTAAAAATCTTCCATAAGCTCCTGCGGAGAAGGACATCCCCCTCTTGGTTTTTTATATTCTTGAGTATTTGTCAGCGTAGATGAAAGACGTCTGAAGAAGTTTCACTTTTTGACTAGATTAATCCATTATTACATATATATCATTGCTAACCATTGAGTCAAAGTGGATTGTGCTATTATCCTGAAGGGGGGGGGAGTGTTTTTTTCAGTAATCACCAGAAAAAGAAAATCTTTGAGAGTAGAATCAATTTATACTGGAGACCATCTGGACATTCATCCTTGTTTGCTAGGTAATTTAGACCCAGGAAAGCAGAGCAAGGCTCACTGATAGGGCAAATGCCGGCTCCAACTCAAACTGAATAATGTGGTGTTCCAAGGCCAGGGTTATTATCTCAGCCGTCCTGGCTCGTAGTGACAGAAGGAGAGAAATATAGCATCCCTGGAAGAAGACCGATATTTTTCATTCTGGATGCACCGCGGACGAGGCAGCCGCCCTATATTTCAAAGGATGACATTGTTTGCTGCCTGTTGGTTTATAGAGTTTTCTTGTCATAGCTGGGGAGCAGCACGAGCAAAAGAAATCAGGAAACTGAAAAGCTAGGCAGATGCTAATGCGCTTAACAAAATATAATTGTCCTGTTAATTTACATTTCTGAGGGGAAAAAACCATATCCATCCGGGGGAATTTCCTGGTCCCTTATACTCCTTCTTGCATTTTGTTTTTACAATCATGCATATTTTTTTTAAAATGCTACAATGGTTAGCTGTTATAAAAATAAGCAAATCTCCTTCTAATGGAATTACGTCTTCTAAGATCTAGCTTTTCTCAAAATTCTGTGCTTTCACATAACTGGATCCTTGGTACTTTTTGAATCAGAATTGAAGATTTTAGATTTGTTACTTTCCCCAGTTTACCACTCCTTCCAGACTTTCTAATCTCGTATTCATATTAAAATCACACCATCACTATCTCTGGTTTCTCTGGGGTTTCTTGGATGCCTTCAGCTTCAGAACTCAACTTACATCTGATTTGGAGATTTCTCTTACACCCCTGATTATTTTTTCATGGCATCAACAAAAATGTCACAGATGAAACATCACATACAACAAAAAATCCAAGCCACTATATCTATACAATTATGTTTATGAAAAAAGGACCATCATAAGCTGGACTCAAACACATGACAAATATGTGTTGCGTTTCCCGGTTGCGGCAGGCCTGTGACCGGCTCGACTCACCCCTAGCCCTTCCTCTTTGGCAGGGGTAGGCATCGCCTACGTGCTCACGCTCCTGCTGCACTCCCAGGCTCCACCAGCAGCTCCATGGCCTCCAGTCGGGTCTTCCCACGTACGTCGAGGGGAGACGCCACCATCACTTAGTTCACTGACTTTAAAGGGGCTGCGGTGGGAAACCTTCCCGCAGTCCCGGATGATGACGTCTCTATGCCTTACTATTTAAGGCAGGCTCCACCATTCGGTCTTCGCCTTGGCAAAAGGTCTCCACACTTCCTGTTGTGTGCTTAGTTGCTGCTTGTTTGTATTCCTGTTCCTGTATCCGACCTAGTTTCAGTCCTCGTGTTCCTGTTCCAGTCCTTGTGTTCCAGTTCCAGCTTCCTGATTCCTGTCTACCCATTGGATGGATTCCTTGGCTCTGACCCTTGCTTGAACCTGACCTTGTCTCCAACCGCCTGCCCTGTCTTCAGCTTGAACCTGACCTTGTCTCCAGTCACCTGCCCTGACTTCAGCTTGAACCTGACCCTGCTTTTGGACTTGGCCTTTCTTAGGCTCTTGCCTACTTGCAAGCCCGGACTTAACGTGTTCCTAACTGCTAGCCTGCTTCTGTCTGTCCGGGCTTCTGGAACCAGGCCTTGTCTTCATCCTAGCTCCGTTGGACCCTGCGTCTCCACTGTTTCCTGGCACCTTGCCTTGGACACTCTCTCTGGAATCCACCATGCAGAGAGCCGCCTAAGACCAGCCAGCCCCGGTACCCAAGGGCTCAATGTGTGGGGAACAAGGGTTGGTATTGGCAAGCTCCAGTCATCCTCCGTTTCCTGTTCAGCTCCACCTCCCAATGGTGGGGGAGCCCTTGGGGGCTTCCCCACGGGTAGCACCAACTCCACCTCAGGCCAAGGATCCACCTCCGCAACAATATGTAAGGGTCTTAGCTGATATAATCATCAGTTCAAAGTCCCAATTCAATGAACACTTGCTGACCAAAACAAAGTATTATCTTCACTCTTTCAAAACATGAGAAATTCATGTTTCACTTATATCTAACAATATTTGTGCTATCTCAGAATCAAAAGTGAAACAGACCCATTACTTATCTCACAATAAAATCCCATTATGAATTTAATTTTGAGGGTTGTGTGACAGGGGAAATGCTGGAATCCTCTATCTCTGAAACACTGCCATGTTTGAGTCTTCTATGCAGCCGTATATATAAATGAGGCTTATACATGTTAAACAACCAGTCACAGACTTCAAAATGCCTCTACCTGATTGGACCTAGAGTAAACTATCAACCTTACAGGGTCATTTATCAAAATGCGTTAGTGTTATTGCTCGCATTGGGGCCCAAACGCACGCGATAGCGCCATAACACACGCGATATATACCCCATCGTGAAACGCGTATGCAAATTTAAAATTAGTATTCAAGTGGGAGGAGGTAATGGAAATGAGGATTGGTTAACATGGCATGAGACAATGTAATGCAGGTTTTAACGCTGGAAATAACTACTCCTTTTTTGTGTGCATTATCAACCAAAACCGTATTTATCGCAAATGCTGGTTTGGTTTGGGGAGGGGAGGGAGAGAGAGAGAGCCTTTCTGGAGGCTCACTTATAATTTAACTTTTTATTCCACTGTAAGAAGGGGCATTATGAACTCGGGGTGAGTATTGTGTGGCGGGATGGTTTTTGGGGTTCAGTTTTACTTGCACAGACATACGTACAAACAGCACAGTTGCCATCAGTGAAGATTTACTGTCATTTGGAGTGATGAAAGGTAAAAGAAGAGTAGATTTGTACCACTTACTCTCTACCTAGCTTGATGCACTCTACCTAACTGCAGTCAAGCTAAGAGAATAAATGGTACAAATCTACTCTTCAGTTACCATTCATTACTCCAAATCACATTCAATCTTCACTGATGGTAACGGTGTTGTTAGTACATATGACTGTGCGTGTAACACTGCCCCCCCAGTCCCCCTGCCCACCCCCCACAAACCTCATCCCAAGTGAATAGTGCCCCTTCTTACAGTGGTATAAATAGTTAATTTTTTTTGTGAGCCTCTACTATAGAGGCTCTCTCGCTCTCTCTCCCTCCCCCCAGCCTGAACCACCATCCACAATAAAAACCTTTTCAGCTGGTAACACAGCTGCAATAGATTACTCAGTGTGCAATCTGAAAATAATGGTGTGGTATCAGGAAAATTAGCCTAACCATGCAACTTTTTTTATTGCCGATGC
This sequence comes from Rhinatrema bivittatum, assembly GCF_901001135.1. Lineage (NCBI taxonomy): Eukaryota > Metazoa > Chordata > Amphibia > Gymnophiona > Rhinatrematidae > Rhinatrema > Rhinatrema bivittatum. The sequence continues at coordinate 798,244,048 of NC_042616.1, read as the reverse complement.
TATTTTCGCTATATTTATAGCAAAATGATGAATCTAGGTCTTCGTCGAAGAACACCTAGATGTGGCCAATCCTACATAAATATCAACTAAAGACAGAGTACGACTACAAAGTTTAAATAATTGTATTCCATTCCATGGTTTCATTGAGTCCATTAGGAACCTCTGTATTATTTGTGAATATCCAATAATGTTCATGAAAATTCAGATCATCGCCACTCCTAGGTGAAATCCGGACTTGTTTAATAATGGTCCAGTGCAGCTCGTGAAAAGATTGTTCTTTGTCCAAACAATGAGAGACTATAGGAACTTATAATTCCCTGTTGCAGGCCAACTTTTTTTGTTCTGTATGTCGTATGTGATCAAATGTTTAATGCAACCACTATACGCTTACTCACATGGATGGAAAATAATGCATATGACTGAATCAGATTAATAATTGGCAGTTCCTGCAAGCTCTGCTCCATTACCATACAAGGGGAATTTTGGCTGTACCCAAAGTCCATCATGTGTTTACCTGCAATTGTGAGTGAGTAAAAAAAAAATTCTCTGTTGTTTTACAGCATTTGTACATTTATCTGCCAAAACAATGGGCAGAATTAGTATGGGAGAATAAAAGTCGGCGCAGAGATTTCATTTTCAAAATCACTGCCCATGCTTTTGTGAGCGAACCTCACATCGGAACCCTGCAGGAGCAAAGTACCGAGGTACCAACGTATCCGCAGTGTACATGCAGGCTGCAACCTCAAGGATAAACTCCACAAAGACAATGTCTTTTGAAAATGAGTTGGCAGCTCCAGGGGATACTTTGCAAGCTGGTAATATTCAGGGACATTAATTTTAAACCGGCGTGCGGGCACACATTGGCATTCGTGCATCCGGCTCGCACCCAGGGACGCGGCTGTTTTATAACATTTCGCAGGTGAAAGAGTGCTTCGGCCAGAGAAATATCCTATTCCAAAATTGCCTGCCCCTTAATTGGGTCAATTGACACATGCAGGGCCGGTGCGTGTAAGTATACTTGCAGTGATCAAAGGCGTTTCCTGAAACACGCTACCAGCACAAATTAGCAGGTGTAAACGCGTGATTTTTTTTAAAAAGTGAACCTTGCACCTGTAAGTTCACTTTGTGAAAAATGATGCCGATTTTGCAGTTCATTCACTTGGCAGCAATGCAGAAGGTCTTAAAATTACTTCCACTGAGGGCATGTCCATGGGTAAACTTCCACATACAGAGAGGTGAATTTTCAAAACTGTATGTGTATAAAATTAAGCATGAACGTGCATAAGAACCTTCTACGCAAGCAACCTGTATTTAAAAAATGTTCACTATGTTCATGTATATCCACTTTTACATACAAATATAAGCATACAAATAATCTACACCTGCTAATTATCAGGTGTAAATTATAATAAACGTGATTATTATTTATTAATGGCTTGGTGAAAAGTCTGGATGAACTGTGGGGAATTCAGGCTTAAGAATCTGGAGGGTCTTGATGAGTTGCAGGAGGACTGGGTAAACTGGTGGACTCACTGGTTAAACTGGTAATTTCCCTCAAGCATATATCTTTTAAAATTCGCCAACGTACCACAGAAAATATTTCAACCACGGATAGACTCCTCATTAATCAATATCTCCACACTGCCAGGCACACAATCGCATTGTATTGGAAGGGTTCTCCCAATATATATCTCATTGGTATTCTCAAATGGTGGAGAATGCGATCATTAAGAAATTTACTTATTCATTAAGGGAAAAATGGGATAAATATAAATGTTCTCTGGAAAACGTTTTGGGATTATTTGCAAAAATAGTGAAATGGTTAATGTACCTGTTGGGGAGTGGGTGGTTATGCTCATTTGAGTAGTTGAATGTCTCTTGTGTGTGTGGGTGGGTCACTACATCTCTGGGTGTAAGATTTTGTGACTTTGGAAGCTTGTTAGCCTTACTATGCAATTATTTATGTAGCCTTTAGCAGATAGTATCAGTTCAAGAATAAGGAAGATGAAAATGTGTTCATCAGTGCCCTGAAGCCTGGACTCCGGGCCTGGACTTGACTCTGGGCCAAGGCCTAGGCATATGGACCCAGTCTCGGGACCTGGTCCCAGCATCAGGCCTTGGTACTAGTTTGGGTCTGGGTCCAGGCCGATGCCCGAAAATCAGCACCTACAGCCTCCGACCTGGGCCCTATCTCTGAACTAGGCCAAGGCGCAGGCATCAGGACCGAGCCTCTGGGTCGAGCTTCGGTGTTGGGCCTAGGTCCAGGCTGAGGCCCAATCATTGGGACCCAAGTCTCCATACTGGGCCCCGACTTTAGTCGTGGCCTATGATGACGCCCAAGTGTTGGCACACACCTCCAGTCTGGGCCCTGGTGTTGATCCTGGCTCTGGCAGAGATCCAACATTGGAGGCCAGGCATCAAGACCCAGCCTCCAAGCTGGGCCCTGGCATTGGTCCTGGTTCCGGGCCCAGACTCAAACATTGGGACCCGGTCTTGCCTCACCAATCTGCTACATTTTTTGAAGGTGTTTATAAACATGTGTTTAATAGTGAGCCAGTGGATTATATTGTATTGGGATTTTCAGGAGGGATTAGACAAAGTTTCCTATGTGAGACCCCTGAGAAAATTAAAAAGTCATGTGATAGAAAGCACTGCCTTGTTGTGGATTGCAAACTGCTTAAAAGATAGTAAACAGAGGATTTAATGGTCAGTTTTTTTCAGTGAAAAAAGGTAAACAGTGGAGTTTCTCAGGGATTTGTACTGGGACTGGTACTTTTTATTATATTTAAACATGATCAAGAAAGAGGAATTATTAGCAAGGTATTCAGATTTGTAGAGAACACAAAATTATTTTGAGTTTTTAAATCGCAAGTGGATTGTGTGAATTTGCAGGAGGACCTTGTGAGACTAGAAGACTGGACTTTCAAATGACAGATGAAATGTCATGTGAACAAGTGCAAACTGATACACTTGTTACACAATGTTAGATTAGATGCCACATTATTTATTTATTTATTTTAAAGATTTTATATACCGACAACCGTTTGCACATCGTATCGGTTTACAAATAACTTAGAACCATGATATCATGCGTATCAAGTAGGCAAGGCCTTTACAATGAACAATAAAATAAGGAAGAGAAAAAATTCAACAAAAACTTGGAAAGATGGTTAGATAAAATGCAAAGTGGGAGCAGCATAAATGGGGGAGGGTAACAAACATTGGAAGGAGAGTAAATACGGCCATGTACAAGATTCTACAATATATTCGTTACAGTCGTTAGGTTTTTAGGGTGAAAAAAGGGGACATTGCATGGCATACAGGACGCACGGAATAAAATTTAGATAGATTGACATATGGTTGGTTTATATACAATATAACTAGACATACAGAGGAAATGTAGACGTTTCAGGATTGTTTATCGTTGTTATCAAACATAGTAGAAATGAGGTTTTTAAAAGTTGGTCACAGGAGGAGTAGAGATAAAGGGGGTAGGTATGGAGGGGGGGTAGGCTTGTAAGAAGAGCCAGGTTTTAAGTTTCTTTTTGAATTTGGGTGTTGAGGTAATTACCCAAGAAAAGGATGTGAGAATTGATGTGGACAATACTTCTGAAATCCTCAGCTCAATGTGTGGCAGCAGTCAAAAAAGCAAACAGAATGTTAGAAATGATTAGGGAAGGAATGGAAAATGAATCACTCCATGGTGAGACTGTACCTAGACTATTATGTGCAATTCTGGAAGCTGCATCTCAACAAAGATATAGTTGAACCAGAAAAACTAAAGAGAAAGGTGACCAAAATTAGAAAGGGGATGGAATGGTTCCCCCTGTGTGGAAAGGTTAAAGAGATTAGGGCTGTTCAGCTTGGAGAAGAGATGTGAGGGGGGATATGATAGAAGTCTATAAAATCATGAATGGATTAGAATGAGCAAATGTGAATGTGAATCGGTTATTACTCTGTCAAAAATGATAAAGACTAAGGGACAATCATTGAAGTTAGCAAATAGCACATTTAAAACAAATAGGAGAAAATTCTTTTTCACTCAATGCACCATTAATCTCTGGAATCCACTGCCGGAGAATGTGGTTAAGGCAGTTAGTATAGCTGGGTTTTAAAAATAATTGGACAAATTCCAAGAAGAGAAATCCATTAAATCTTATTGGATTTGGGGAAAGCCACTAATTACTGCTGAGCATTAGCAATACGGGTTCTATTTACTGTTTGGGATCTTACTAGGGTACTTGTGACCTCGATTGTCCGCTGTTGGAGACAGGATATTGGGCTTGATGGATCCTTGTTCTGACCCAGTATGGCAAGTCTTATGTTCTTATGTTGCAGGGTGAAAATAACTCGCATCTTGTAAAACATGCGCATATCATATGTCCAGATTATAAAATATTTGCATAGATCTCCTTAGGGCTATTTATGCGCATATATGCCACTGTATCCATTTCTTTGAAAGCTATCCTCCAAGTTTGTACCTTTCAGACACATCAAAGTGGATTACAGTCAGGCACTGTATGTATTACCAAGGCAATGGAGGTTGAAATTACTTGTCCAAGGTAATAAGGCCCACCAGCAAGGTTAATATGGTCAAAAACCACTCATGTGCCCCATAGACTACAATGGTGAAAATGACCATAGAGTATCACCTTTTATGCTTTTGAAGGACCCAGTAACATATGTGGGTTACATTGTTTATGTACCTGTATACATTAAACATGGAGAAATTGGCTTTTTAAAAATGTCCCACTTTCTATGAGGGTAAAATGTATTTGTATTTTAGATTAAAGTATATTCAGGTACAGCGTGTATTTCCATATCCTCAAAGGGTTACAATTTAAGGGTCATTTATGAAGTTGTATTAGGGCTTTACCACATGGTAAACAGTGTTTACCATGCAATACATGCCTTAGCACAGCGACAATGCGTGGTATTTTAAATACCAACACATAATCTTTCCCCATTATTAAAATGAGCTTATTCTATGTTTTATAATCCTCAAGCTACAGTGTTTGATGAAAGTTTGCCATATGTAATGAACACCCTGATGGCAGTTAGGGCCTGAGCAGCCCACATGTGGATTTCCTCTCCAGTTGAATAAAACCCCCTGGGGGACTATTGTGATCCACAGGGGTTATAATAGATCCAGACCCCACTGCTGCCCATTCAAGCGGCCAAACTTGTAAAAATGAAAAAACAAAAAACAAGAAGTTAACATAGTATGGGCCTGATCCTGCCCAGCTCCAAATCCCATCCCCTATGAATTTCAAAAGTTACTCCCCTGTAGGAGTGCTTTGAAAAGTTTTTTTTTATTGAAGCTATTATTACTGTACTGTGAAATTTCATTGATCAGACTTGCAAAACTATCCAAGGTTGCTGAAATGCTGAGGCCCAGACATTGGGTCCAAGCCTGGACCTTGTATAGGGCCTAGGCTGAGGTCACAGTGATCTGGGCCTAGGCCTCATTTGCAAATCTCCCTCACCCCAGGCTGGGTAAGTGGGGCCTGGGGAAAATCCTGGCGTTTTTCTGAGTGTGAGGGAGGGATGGATGGGGGGGGGGGGGGGGGGGGGGGCATGGGAGGCTCCTTTTCTTTTCTTTTCTTTTTTTTTCTGTTTTTGGATATAATTTTTTTTTATGTTTATTTTATTTTTTTTGAAATCTAAAGAAATGAAATAAACTTTCCATGAAACGAAATTCGTGGGAAAATAACCCCCCCCCCCCCTGAATGAAACGAAAAACAAAACAAAATGTTTCACCCTTCCTAATAAACATGTTTAATATCATTACTTGGGATAATTAGCAGATGCAAAAATATGCAAATATTCTGGTAAATGTACGCGCATTAGTGTCTTTTAAAATAGCATGTTGCATGCGTAAGTGTTGGCCCTGCCCCGGAACACCCCCTAGACCGCTCCTTTTTGTATGTGCATCTGTGTACACGAAAGTGAACGTACATGCGCATTTTCCACTTTTATAAAATACGGAATACGCGAGAAGATGCTACCTATGTGCATAGAGGCAGATTTGTACCTGCATGATTAGAATGTAAGCTCCGTGGGGATAGGGAAATCCATCTTGGAGTGTCATAAAAGGCAGAATATAAATTAAAACATTATTATTATTAATAAAATAGGCTGTGCGGGATTGAATTGTGGGTAAACATTTTTGGCTTCCTTGCCCCGGGTTTGAGCTGTTATTGTTAGAGGAGCGTTCTCACTGCAGACTGGGGAAAGTGAGGCGAGGGTCGTACATATTGTAACAAACTGATTCTGAGTGGGAGGTCATCCTAAAACTGCATAAAAGTTTAAAAAAAAAATTCCCAAGAATTCCCAAGAAATTCCCAAGAAATGCAGGGCCTCTGAATTATTTTTGCTATCACCTAGGACACAGTAATTTTTATTCACAAATGTCAGTAAATATTTGTCAGCCGAACATTTGGGAGAAGCGATCCCTTTATTGAACGATCACTCGAGTATCATTACTCCACCAGTTTTTATTTGTGTACTTTATTCTTGATGGTTATTGTTTCTTGCATTCAGCTCATATACTGAGGTCAGACACATTTTTCTACAGCCACAAAAGATCTGAGATGATCTCCCCATGGGCTCTTCCAGTGAGGGAAAACATCGAGGTCCATATTCAAAAGCATTTAGCCAGCTGACTCAGAAGTTAGCCAATAGCCAGCTAAATGAATATTTGGGGGCATATATCCAGCTAATGCCTAGAGTCATCATTTTGCTATAAAATTGCAACAGGCTTTTATCGAGAGCCTCTTTATAAGGATCTCATATAAGTAAACTGTTTTTCTACCACTAGTAACTCAGGGTAAAGTTTTGGTGGTGGTCTTGGTTTTGGGGGGCACGTACAGTCAGAGGTACGAACACACAGTAGACATCAGCAAAGAATTTATGTGATTTGGAGTGATGAAAGATACAAAAAGATTAGATTTGTATCTTGAACTCTTAACCTAGCTTGATAGCAGCAAGGTAGAGAATTGTAAACAGGTTTTTTTTTCTCTTGTAAAACTGGAAAGTAATTTTTGCTCATTGATAAATTCCATTGTGGCTGCTGAGATACAAAGATTAGATAATAATTAGGGAACTGCTCATATTCTTACACCTCTAAATCTGTTCATCTTAAGAAATGTGACCAGAATATTCACAATTTAAGTTAAACATAGGACACGATGACAGTTTAAGACCACAAGACCCATCTTCTTTAGCTGTTGTTAACCCTCAGGCTTTACGTGATCACTGTCTTAGTTAACCTCTCATCACAACTAAGTGCTTTGCTATGATTTTCTGCCCCTGTTACTGACCAGCCTGCTCCTGAGCTCTAATGGTGCCTTGGGCTCTTCATGCCACTGTTCCTGGTGCCCTTTGCCCCTCTCAGGATAACTTGGGGTATTGGTGCCACTGAGAGCTTGCTACCCTTGCCCGAGTTTTGATGCCACTGTGCTCTCTGCGTTGCATCTCAATTTATGCCTTGGGGTATTGATGGCATTTCTTTATGCCTTAACCCTATCCCTTGGGGTGTTAATCACTGTGCTTCCTCCCTTGTCATTTTCTCAGTTCTCAGGGTTGTTGATGCCACTGTGTGCTTTTTTCCCTAATAAAAGTAAATGTCTGCTATGTGCATGACTCCACACTACTGAGTGTATTGTAATGCTAAAAATGTGCCGCATTGTAATGCTAGCTTGGTGCCACATCCCTCACTCTAAACCTTGGGGTATTCATCCCTCCATTTGGGCTAATTTACCCCCTCACTGCTGTGGTATGGCTTGGCCTGTTCATGGGACTGTTGGTTCGACATTACCTCTCTTTTGGGGTGAATTATAAAAGCGTTGTTTGCATTAAAATGTACATGAGTACGAGCCGCGAATGAGCAAAGCACATTTTAAAAGCTGCAAATTATGCGTGAACATGCTCATGCATAAGTAAAAAAAAATAAAATGGGTCTCCTTTACCTGCACTGCGAACCTATCCCGGGGGTAAGAGAGGAATTCCCTGGCCCTGACGGAGTGACGCGATGGTGACACACTGAGAGGGGCGGAGCCCGTAACCGGAAGCGGGACTTTAAAATCAGCCCTCTCCAGCGGCGCGCAGTCGATGCCGCGTGCGTCCAAGAGGTGCGCGGTTATGACAGGCTTAGCCTGGCTTTGCCTGGAATTGAATGAAATTATCAAGATCTCCTCAGGTAGGCAAAGAATATTAAGTCTTTATGGTTCAACTTCTCCTTTAAAAGAGAACCTCTACTGTTTGAAAAATGGTACAAGATTAACCGACTGAGGCATTGTATATATCCAGTGTTTATTAAAAATGTTTTAAAAAACTATGCCACACACAAAGAGAAAGGCAAAACTGAAGCCAATCTCTAATGTTGTAAATATAGTACCTGGACAACGAACTGTTTCAGAGTGGTTGGGAACACCCCAAATAGCCCCCGAGGTACAGACCGCTGTGGGGGAGGATTCAGAGCAAAATCCCCTCCCATATGGCCACTGAAATATCCTTGAGTCCGGGGGCACCGGATACTCCATCTCCGCCCGGCTACGAAGTGTTTGTCCCTCGAAGTGAGCCAGGATCAATCCGAGAGGTTTTGGAAAGTCAAGGAAGAAAGTTGGAGGAAGAGGAAAAGCGGATATCACATACAGAAATAGACTCCCAAGTATCTATAGAATTTGAACCTAGCATAGTTGGAAGAATTCAAATAAATCCCAAAGAAGCAAGTACACCTATAACTAAAATTGCAGACTATAAAATTAGATCCGATTAGAATTGTGGTATTAAAACCGGGTAATATAACTTTAGAGACAATTTGGACCTATATGGTAAAGTTGGATACCTCTATTGTTAATCTAACTGAAGAAGTGAGGAAAGTAAATACTTCTTTAAAAGAAAATATTAGTAAGACGGAAGACCAGCAGAGGAAGATTAGCGAAATAGATAAGAGATTTTTAGGAATAGAAAAAATTCAAGAACACAAGATAAAAAGTGAAATAGAATTACAGAGAAAAATCGAAAGCCTGGAAAATACTGTTAGATCATTAAATTTAAGGGTAACTATTTAAATCTTATGTAACAAAAATTCTAAGAGGTAGATCTTCAAAACATATGCGTGCGCGTACTTTTGTTCGCGCCACCGGCGCCATCAAAGGTACACCAGATTTTATAAGATACGTGCTTAGCCGCATGTATCTTATAAAATCCGGGGTCGGCGCGCGCAAGGCTGCGCAAAATCGGCAGCCTGCGCGCGCCGAGCCGCACAGCCTGCCTCCGTTCCCTCCGAGGCCGCTCCGAAATCGGAGCGCCCTCGGAGGGAACTTTCCTTCCGCATCCCCCCACCTTCCCCTCCCTTCCCCTACCTAACCGACCCCCCCCGACCATATCTAAACCCCCCCTACTTTGTTGGCGCGTAAATCTACGCGCGCCAGCGGGCTGCTGGTGCGCCATCACCCGACCCGGGGGCTGGTCCGGAGGCCCCGACCATGCCCTGACCACGCCCCTGACACGCCTCCGGCCCCGCCCTGACATTCGCGCCGTCCACCCGACACGCCCCAACATGCCCCCTTTGCAAAACCCCGGGACTCTCATTCTTCGGCACTACTGGCCTGGGCTCCAGACGTGGCTCACTGCCTGGTCTCCCTTCTTATCCTTCAGACCCCCTGGCCAGGGCTACGGCAGCGGCTCCCTGGCGCATCTCTCTCCGTCTCCTCCTTCGACCCCCGCCAGCGGGCCCACTGCTGCATCTCTCTCCTTTTGGGGTCTCGATTCTGGCAGCAGCCTATACCCTCTCCTCCTCCTCCTTTGGCTGCCAGGAGCTTGAGTCTGCCGCTGACATCTTTAGACCCTTTGCTCTTTTCTCACCAGAGCACAGGAGCACAGCAGCAGAGCACGCAACCAATGCAGAAGTCATGCTGCCACCTTTCATCATGTGTCCAATATGACTAGCTCACCAGGGCATGCCCGAAGCCCCGATAGGCCAATCCGCCCCTGAGTCTGGATGACCTTGAGATGGATTGGGGAACTTGGTGGACTAATTGGTAAAACTGGGAATGTCCTTCACTCAAGCATGTTTTAAAAGCCGTGTACTTGCACGAGTTAAAGCTGACAAAGTTCTAAAGAACATTTGTGAAATACGTTTTCTCGAGTAGCTGCTTAAAAGTAGGAGCACTGAATTGCGCAGTAGGCATATTTTAAATCATACATGCGCAAGTGTGTATGATTTAAAATTCCAGCATATGTGCGCTCGTGCCTCCATACACGCATATATGGGCACCCGTGTGCTTGATTTAAAGTTACCATCCCTGTGCCTTGGGTGGTCGAGGCAACTACATAGTGGGGGTCAAAAGAGAGCTGAAGAGTTCTTGAAGGAAATAAACATAAACAGTTATTAGCCAGGTAGAAGCAAAGAAGCCTAGGTAGACTTGGAACAGATAGCGCACATCTCTGCGAGTGAGATAGAAGAAATAGATCAACTCCTTGGGATCTGCTGGGTACTGGTGACATGGACTGGCCACTGTCAGCGACACGATACTCAACTCGATGGACATTGATTTGACCCAGCATGGAACTTCTTATATTCTTATGTTCTTAATAATTACAACATACAGCTTTGTAGAATAGAAAATGAGAAAGAGTTTTGAATTACGTTTGTTTGTTGATTTCTTAAATCTTGAGTGGAATATTGTGTACTATGATAGAACAACAGCTCAAACTGTGCCAGCAAATTCAGTATGAATTGTTTGAAATGCAGCCGTCTTTGGCATCATACTGTACAATATAGAACAATAAGCTGCAGAGAGAAGTACTTGGAAACCAGCATGAGTAATTTTTACCGACAGCACAATCTGAGTGGGCGTTAGAGAGTTTGCATGGCTCCTAGAAACCCTACTAGCTACAATATAAGTAGATTGTTGCAAAGATACCATTTGAGATGAACTGCAGGATAATTGATAATATTTTTAAAGAAATGAATTCCATAAACTAGACGGTACAGCTACACTGACAGATGGTCTTCCGTAATGTTTTATGTGCACTCTTCTGTTAGCTTATAAATCACATAGCAGGCATAATAATATACCACAGATGTAGAGATTATATGTACATGCAGATCTAAATATTTAATTCTGATGTACATAACATGTACAGCTCAGTTCCATGTGCCACTAACAAAGGATTCTTCAGGGTATGGAGCGATGCTCAATTCCAGTGGGTTAATGGAATCTGCATGACACCTATGTAGAAAGAGACTTAATGCAAAACTGTTCCTTTACGCTCTGGTGGGCTCTTCCCTCATGCACACCCATCAGAAGCTGCCGGCATTCAAAATACGAAGCACCTGGGTATTTAGAGGGGGGGGGGGGGGGGGGGAACGGGGACATTTTAAGCCATTTCAATTTTGTTTTATGATCTATTGTTTCATCAGCAGAGTGGACCTAGAGGGGATTTGTGTTTAAGAGCAGCAATAAACAACAAAAAAAGAAATTCATCTTGCCATCGTGTTCTAGAAGATAATGCTTATTTTGCTTGTGTGTGTGTGTGTGTGTGCACATGTATGAATACATGCATTATCTTTCTAAAACATGAAGGCAAAATGAATGGCTTTAGACAGATAAATACAGGGTTCCCGCTATCATGTAAGGCTGTAGCAACAGGTCCAGGCTTTGACTTGGAATCCCATGGTAAAAAAACCCAAACACCTATCTCCTTCTCCTCCTCCTGCCATTAACCACACACCTGCCCCCTTCCTCTGCCTCTTCACAGTCAGTCATATGGTTCCTTTCTAGTGCGAATCATATAAAAAAGACTTAACTCATGGATCTCATATTAAACTGCAGAAACTCAAATTAACATAGTACATGGCAGCATATAAAGGCCAAAATGGCCAATCCAGTCTGCTCTATAGTGACTGTATGTACATCCACCCATACGGAAGCTGCCAACATCCACTCCCACTGTTGCGACCGTCGCTGCCCGATGTCTCCACTTCGCCCTCTTTACCTCTGTGGCGACTCCCTCCAGGTATGAAGAATGGCTGGCTGCCGCAGCGTCTCCCTGCCGTCTCTCTCTGGTGTCCCCGGACCGGCTCGACGCTGCAGATCCGCCATGTTGCCTGAAGCCTAGGGGGCGCGTGCGCGCTCTGAGTGAAGTACCAGCAAGGGCGCGAATCTCTGGGGCGTCCCCCTGAGATGACATCATCCGCTTCCGATATCGCTGACAAACCGAGTTAGCAAAGGTTCGGACGGGTTAGGACAAGGTTACTCATCTTACCCTGCCTATGCACTCTGCCTCCTTGGACTTAACAGAGGTACCCGCTCCTCGGGGGCCTCGCTCTCTCTTTGCTTTTCAGGTTACAGACAGGAACCGGTACTCGCTCCTCGAGGACCCTCGTTCCTGACTATCTGCTGATTTCTCTTCTGCCTGGAAGCCATCATTGCCTACATCATTGTGAGTTATCATCGCTCTCTCAAAGCTTTCCCTGGAAATATGTGAGTGTTGTTATCTAAGTTCTGTTCATGAACTCTGCATACCCTCTCTCCGGCATCCCCGGACCAGCTCGACGCTGCAGATCTGCCATGTTGCCTGAAGCCTAGGGCGTGCTCTCCGAGTGAAGTACCAGCAAGGGCGCGAACCTCTGGGGCGTCCCCCTGAGATGATGTCATCCACTTCCGATATTTAAAGGTCTCTGATATCACTGACAAACAGAGTTAGCAAAGGTTCGGATGGGTTAGGACAAGGTTACTCAGCTTACCCTGCCTATGCTACTCTGCCTCCTCAGACTTACCAGAGGTACTTGCTCCTCGAGGGCCTATCCTTTCCAGCTCCTGAGGTCCCTGAGACCAATATGTGAATGTTGTCATCTAAGTTCTGTTCATGAACTCTGCATACCCTGCCTACTCACTGTCTACAGTTTCTCAACAGCTCAGCCATCCAGGGATCGCTGTTCCAGTATCTGAGGGATTTTAGCCCTGCTGGGCACTTCAGCTCACTACTGCCACCTCTGGTGGTTTCAAGACCTGTTTAATAAAAGAACTAGTATGTGTCTGTCTCCATACTCTAAGCCTAGCCGGTGGTCCCTCTCGGGATCTTCCCCCGGGGGCGTGATCATCTGCCACCGGCCCAAGCATCCACCCACTACTATCTCTAGCAGTCTATAACAACTGATTGCTACTCCGCCTACGGAATATATCAGATTGCTACCCCTATCTGATTGCTCCTCCCATCAACATATCAGATTGTGACAGCCAGTCTGTGGGCCAATATTCAACCAGCAGATAGCCGGATAAAAGGTGGTCGGGCAACTGGAAGAGCAGGACGGCGCTACTTAACTGGTTAACTTATCTGCCTTAGGGAATCATTTTTCAAATCACATTAGAGCCTTTTCGGAGGCGTTAGGGCCCTAATGCCCACAATAACGCCATAACAAATACAATAAATAATGCATCACGAGATGCAATGCAAATTTTAAAAATTTAGTGAAGTGGGAGGAGTAAATGAAAATGAGGGGTGCTTAATGTTCTATGTGATAGTGAAACACATGCTATCATGGGATTTAACTACACCTTTTTTCCTGGCATTAATGGCTGAAACAGGATTTATGTTGCAAATCCTGATTTGGGTAGGGGGGAGAAAGAAAGAGAGAGAAAGAGAGAAAGGCACACTAAATCCCCCTATTAGGCAATAGGCAACTTTTTATACCAGTTTAAGAAGGGCAATTCTGAACTCGGGGTGAGCTTTTGGTGGTGGCTAGGTTTTGTGGGGCAATTTTACATGCTATCAAGCTAGGTCAAGAGTACAATATACAAATCTCATCTTTGTGTACATTTCATCACTCCAAATCACATAATATCTTCACTAATGTCTACTGTGCTGTTCATACTTTTGACTGTGCATGTAAAAGTGCCCTCCAAAACCAAGACCACCACCAAAACCTCACCCCGAATTAACAGTTGCCCCTCTTACAGTGCTATAAATAGTTATATGAGAGCCTTATAAAAGGTCTTTCTCTCTCTCCCCCCAGTATTTTTCACAATATTATAGCAAAATGATAAATCTAGGGGTAAGTTAGATATGCTCAATAGCAAGTCTAAACTTAGGCAGATAAGACCTATCCATCTAAGTAACACTTTTAATGGTGATATTCTGCCACATAGCCATGTGGCTGAATATCCCATCTAAATTAGCCGGATATAGCTAACTATATTGTTCCTAAATATATAATCTCAGGGCTTCATATTCTGACCTTTAGTTGTATAGGTTAATTTCCATTGAAAAAGCTTGGCTTCTTGTGCATTAATATTTTTCAGGTATTTAATGCCTGTATCATATCTCCCTGTCTCACTTCTCTTGTATGGTATACACTGTTTTGGTTCCTTTCTCTGGACCATAAGAACATAACATAGAACATAAGACTTGCCATAGTGGGTCAGACCAAAGGTCCATCAAGCCCAGTATCCTGTTACCAATCCAGATCACAAGTATCTGACAGGATCCCAAAGGATAGACAAATTTCATGCTGCATATTCCAGGGTTAAGCAGTAGGTTTCTCCAACTCCACTTTAATAATGGTTTATGGACTTTTCCTCCAGGAACTTGTCTAAACCATTTTTAAATGCAGGTACACTAACATTTTTCACCACATCCTCTGGCAATGAATTCCAGAACTTAATTATCCATTGAGTAAAAAAATATTTTCTCTTATTAGTCTTAAGGGGGTAGATTTTAAAAGGCCTACGAGCGCCGGGCCTATTTTAGAAAGGCCAGGCCACGCACGTAAAGCCCGGGACGCGTGTATGTCCCGGGGCTTCAAAAAAGGGGCGGAGTGGGGTAAGAGGCTCCCAGAACAGTGTGCCGGGGAATCGCGTGTCGGCAGGCTGCCGGCCTGCACAACCTGCGCCTGCCTGGAGGCAAACGCAGAAGGTAAAACAAAGGTTGGGGGGGAGGGGGTTAGGATAGGGCTGGGGGGGATAGGTTAGGGGAAGGGGTAGGAAGATTAGATTAGGGGGTTGGGAAGTTCCCTCCCAGACTGCTTCGAAATCGGAGCGGCCTGGGAGAGAACGGGGGAAAGCTGTGGGCGTCAGCACATGGAAGTTGCACAATTGTGCACCCCCTTGCGCACACCAACCCCCGATTTTATAACATGTACGCACCTGTGCACGCATGTTATAAAATCGTGTGTCCATGTGTGCATGCCGGGTTACGCACACACATGGACACGTGCGCGTAAGTATTAAAATCTACTCCTAAATGTATAACTTAGTAACTAGTCTTTGTACTTTTTGAAAGAATAAACCACAAATTATCGTTTACTCCTTCTACTCCACTCATTGTTTTATAGACCTGTATCATATCTTCCCTCAGCCATTTCTTCTCCAAGCTGAAGAGTCCTAACTGCTTTAGCCTTTCCTCATAGGGAAATCATTCCATCCCTTTTATCATTTTGGTTATCCTTCTCTGTACCTTTTCTAATTCTGCTAAATCTTTTTTGAGATGTGGTGACCTGAACTGAACACAATACTCAAAATGAGGTCATACCACAGAACGATATAGAGGCATTATGATCTTCTCATTTTATTCTCCATTCCTCTCGTAATAATGCCTATCATTCTAATTGTTTTCTTTGCTGCTGTTGCACACTGAGCAGAATATTTCAATGTGTTATCAGTGATGACACCAGATTCTTTTTATGAATGGTGACTCCTAATGTGGAACATTGCATTGTTTCGCTACATTTTGGGTTACTCTTCCCTAAGTGCATCACTTTGCACTTGTCCACATTACATTTTATTTGCCATTTGCATGCCCACCTTTATCCACATGTTTATTTACACCCTCAAAAAATTGTAGCAGATTGATAAGGCAAGATTTGCCTTAACTAAATCCATGTTGGCTTTGTCCCATTAAACTATGCTCATCTATATATTCAGTAATTTTGTTCTTTATGATAGTTTCTACTATTTTGCCTGCACAGATGTCACACTCACTGGTCTGTAGTTCCATGGATCACCCCTGATCCCTTTTTAAAAATTGGCATTACATTGGCAACCCTCCAGTCTTCTAGTACTATAGATGATTTTAATGATAGTTTAAAAATTTCCAATAGCAGGTCTGTGATTTCATTTTTCAGTTTTTTCAGTACTGGTCCAGTTGATTTTTTACTCTTTAGTTTGTCAATTTGTCCTAGTACATCTTCCAGGTTCACTGAGAATTGTTTCAGTACCTCTGAATCATCACCTTTAAATATTACTTTTGGCATGGGTATCTGCCTTACATCTTCCTCAGTGAAGACTGAAGCAAAGAATTAATTTAGTCTCTCTGCTATGGCCTTGTCATCACTAAGTGCCCCTTTTACCCCTTGATCATTTAATGGTCTACCTGACTCCCTTACAGGGTTTTTAGTTTGAAGGTACCTGAGAAAGTTATTATGAGTTTTTGCTTCCACTGCAAGGTTCTTTTCAAATTCTCTCTTTGCCTTCCTTATCAATGTTTTGCATCTAACTTGCCAGTGATAAAGCTGTTTTTTTAAATTCATTATATCTTCTCTCACCTCACCATTTTTTATGTGTAAATATCTGTTTATTAATAGAGAATAATACAGCAGAAAAACAAATGAGAGAAATATAACCAACAGAAATAATACATCACTCACCTCACCTGTCAAACGTGCTGCTATTCACTTAGGGGCAGATTTTCAAAGGCTACACGTGTAACATACGCGCGTAATCTCAGAACATTTGCCCCTGCGCGCGCCGAGCCTATTTTGCATAGGCTCGGCGGCATGCGCAAGCCCCAGGACGCGCTTATGTTCCGGGGCTCGCAAAAGGGGCGGTCTGGGGCATGATGGTGGACCAGGGGCGGGCCGGGGGTGTGGCCGGGGTGGGGTCGAGTGCTCTGGCACTCCAGCCTGTGCTGGGGCATGGCGCACCGGCACGCGCAAGTTACACCTGCCATTGGCAGGCGTAACTTTTTCAACAAAGGTAGGGGGGATTTAGTTAGGGCTGGGGGGTGGGTTAGATAGGGGAAGGTGGGGGGAGCCAGAGAAAAAGTTCCCTCCAAGGCCGCTCCAATTTCGGAGTGGCCTTGGAGGGAACGGGGAAAGCCACTGGGGCTCCCCTCGGGCTCGGCGCATGCAAGGTGCACGTGTGCACCCCCTTGCATGTGCCAACCCTGGATTTTATAACATGCACGTGGCGTGGCGCGTGGCATGGCACCGGGTTGCGCGAACAAATCTATGCCTGCGCAGAAGTTTAAAAATCTGGCCCTTAGTCTTCCTTCCACCTTTTCTAATGCATGGACTACATCTGGTCTGGACTTCCAAGATGGCATTTTTAAGCAAGGTCCATGTCTGATATAAATTCTTAATCTTTGCAGCTGTTCCTAACCATTTTCCTCATTTTATCAGTCACCCTTTTGAAAGTTAAATTATGTTGCAGTAGATTTCTTTACTGTCTCCCTCCAGTTATTATCTATAGCTTCTCTATATCCTTTCTGAGATATGGCCTCTAGAACTTAACACACAACTCTATGTGAGACCTCACAAATGGCCTGTAAAATGGCATTATTACCTCTCTTTTCCTACTGGTTATGACTCTCCCTATTCACCCAAGTCTCCTGCCTCTGGTCACTACCTTATTACATTGCTTCTCTACCTTGAAATTATCGGATACTTTCAACTCTGGGTTGGTACAATCAGCCCTTCACCACCTATTAGATATTTCTCCAGTTGATTTCTGTTCCGCAAGGACATGACTCAGTACTTTTTTCGCATTGAATCTTAAACTGCTATGTTTTGATTACTCTTCAAGCTTTCTTAGTTCACTTTTTCTTCTGTCAGTTCCTTAAGGTATTGTTATCCACAAAAAAATAAACTTTTCCTTCTTAATTCCTCTACAGTATTACTGACAAAAATATTGAACAGAATTGGCCACAGGTTGGAGCCCTGAAGCACTCCACCAATCACCTTTCTCTTCTCAGAGCAAATTCCATTTACAATTTCTCTCTGTCATTGATCACTCAACCAGTTTCTTATCCAGGCCGCTCAGTTTATTAATGAGCCTCCTATGTGGGACAGTACCAAAAGCTTTGCTGAAATTCAAGTAAACCATATTCAGCACATGTCTTTGAACTAATTCTCTAGTTGCCCAATCAAAAAAAAAATAAATGAGATTAGTTTGACATAATTTTCTCGTGTGATAAGAACCATGCTGCCTCAGATCCTGTAATCTACTTTATTGTAGATAGTCCACCAGCTTTTCCTTCAGTAGAATCTCCATAGCTTTTCTCTCCTCTGAGGAAAGGCTTAACCGCCCTGTAGTTTCCAACCTTCTCCCTGTTACCACATCCGCCATTTCCATTTCTGTAGGATGATGCCTGTGTCCAAAGATCTATTGAACAGGTCCTTCAGTGGACCTACCAAAACATCTTTGAAATCTTAGTATCCTACTATGCATCCAGTCTGGTCCTATGGCTTTGTCTACTTCAGTTTTGCTAGTTACACACACTCCTCTATAAACGGTGTTGTATCTACCTCACTCTCAAATGGACAACTATCAGTAATCTTTCTCCAACCCCTTCTTCAGTGAAAAATGAAGTATTTATTTAGTTTTTCTGTCTTTTCCTAATCTCTCTCCGCACATTGTTTCTCTCAGTCTTACAATTACATCTTTGGCCTATTGCTGACATACCTGAAGAAAGTCTTGTTATCTCACTTTTCCTGTTTGTCTGTCTTTTGCTTCCATTTGTGCTTTGGCCATTCTGACATCTTTCCTTTCTTCTTTCAGCTTTACCAGACACTTTTGGAGGCAGCATCTCTAAATGGGTTTTTTTGCACATTCCTTGACGAGAATGAGCCTCATCCGTTAGCCAGGGCATGTTAGGAGTGATCAAAATCTTATATTTACTATTAATGACTTTTGTAATACTTGTATTGTGCCAGAGAGCTTCCTTCTGGAGTTCATTGGGTGTAATCTATATAGGCAGCATATCAAGGTGTGCTTGGAAAGTCTTCTTAATCAGGCCAGTGGCACCCAATATAATTGGAGCTATTTCTGTATATTTATGCCACATTTTCTTGGTCTCTAATCACATCTCTCGGTCCATAACAGGGGCAGATTGCAGGAAAATATCAGTCTGGAGGATAAATTTTCAAAACTGGCCGATGGGGTATCTGACACCTTCATGCACTTTCCCTGCAGCACGTGCCAACAGCTTCCAAAAGCATGTCAAGTCAACGCTGGAACATGGCAGAATTGAGCCAAAATATCTCCAAAATAAACTTCATCTTTCCTAAACAACTAAGCAGTTAAGCAGGCACATTCTAGATCAGGGGTGAGCAGAGCTGCAGCCCCCGTTCCATGCATGCAGATTGGTTGCGCTCCCTACACATCTGCTTGTAGCTCTTACATGGATACATCCTGGATCCCCAGTCTGATTCTTGAATCAGTTGCAAGTAATGAAATTGCCAGCCAGTGTCAGACACGTACATGCTCAGTCACAAACAGATGTTTAAATTGCAGACATTTTATTGGCACACACGCACTGCCACAGATAGAGACACATACGCTTTCTCAGACCCAAACACACACACACACACACACACACAGAGTGTGGGTGTGTGTCTGTGTCAGAGTGAAAGACACCCACACACATACTCTTTCTCACAGACAAAGTGTGTATGGGTATGTCTCTTTCGCTCACTCTCTCTAACACAGAAACACACACACACACACACACACACACACACACACACACACACACACAGATATGCTACTGCTATGCTGCTGCTGCTTATCTGCTCATAGTGAGTGCCCCCAGTCCAGCACTGCTGCATCATGAGGTAAAGTCCTTGCTTGCTGCCTGCCCTTCCCTATTCTGCAGCAGACCATCCCTTTCCCAATCCCATTCTCTTCGAGGAGACTCGCTGGTTCCAGAGCCAGCTGCTTCTCTCAGAGCTCAGTGCAGTCACCTCAGACAGAAACCTCCCCAACACTGCACAGGCACTTCCTTCTGGCTTACCCCCTTCCTTCCTATGGCTGTAGCTTGTCTCCTCTTCTCCACAACCCTCCCACCAGTCTAGTGCATTCCCAGTGACTGCGGGCTTAACAGTCTGCTGCTTTTATGGTTCCTCAGACTCTGCTCTACCTATCTACTCCAGGGGAGGGAGGGGAACAGAAGTGACCCATACTGGGTTTATAAAAAGAGAAAATTAAGCCCTGGCTGAAACTTGAGAGAGCCACTAACCCAGGGCTGGTGCAAGAGTAGTAGGTGACCTAGGGCCTTGCACACACTCCTGGCCCCACCTTCCCTCAAACAATTACAAGTTATGCATTTATAGTAACAGATTTTACATGGAAAAAGGGCAATCAGTGTTCCAAAGTAAAAATATCACTTTCAAAATGTATATTATTTATATTTACATATACTGCTATGGTACCAACCAGAAAACTGCAAAAAGAAGACACCTATACCCATATGATTAGCACTATTGTAAAGCATGTCAACCTTCAGAAAGCTTTGAGTAAACTGAATTATAATATAGTAAACCTCCCGAATAAAAACAGCACTAAATGCCAGCACCCAAACAGTAACAACTCTACCTATGAAAGGCAGCATTGCAAATATTCCACCAGGCCCTAAAATACCAATAGACTTGATATTAGGAAAACAGAACAAGAAAAGCTATTATAGATCCCTACACAGAAACTACATCCTAGCAGAATACCTCACCTCAGTCATACATGCAGAACACACAGACCCACACTAAATACAGAATAAAGAGACAATAAAGTTTTACTAGAAATGCACAAACAATAGATGCACAAACAATAGATGTTTCTGTTTTTCCATTGTTGCACTGCATACTCCGTATGCAGTGCAACAATGGAAAAACAGAAACATCACCATTCCTCATTAAACATCAAACAATAAAATCAAGATATATACACCATTAATCATAATAGTAAAACCATACTCATAAAAAGAATAAATATTTCAAAGTAGCTGATGAATAGAACATGCAAAGATTCTAAATAAATAACATTGATTTTTTAAAAAATATTTCAAAATAGCAGAAGCATCAAATAACACACAATAATTAAAACTAAAGCTAAAAAATCTCCCTTGCTCTCCATACCTGGGAACTTTAGATTACAGTTACCCTAAGATTGTCATGGATTAGGCAGAGATAGGAGGAATGCACACTCTTCCTCCTCTCTTATACATACATACTTTCTAACATATATGTTAATTCTCACACAAACTCCCTTATATTCTCTCACACACACATGCTGACTGGCTCACAAACTATGGCTCACACATGTGCTCACTGGTATAAATAGTCCTCTTGCTTATACATATGGTCATTAACTTGCTTGTACACTCTCACTCACACACATGCTAATTGGCTCACTCACTTTCACTCACACACATGCTGTGGAAACCACATCAGCCTGACTACTATGCAGTGCATCAATGGAAAAACAGAAGCAACATCATTCTTCATAAAACATTAAGCAATAAATTCAAGAGATATAAATCATCATTCAAATTTGAAACCATACTAATAAAAAGAATAAATATGTCAAGTAGGCAACAGGCAAATTTATTTAAATTTAAATAACTCATAATTTTGTTCTCATATTTCCCAAACACCATATATTTCAAACAGCAACACATGAAATAACGCCCCAAAATTTAAAATAATAGGATTAAAAATCTCCAGCTCTCCATACCTGGGATCTTTAGATTTCCAGTCACCCAAAGATTGTTGTGGATTGGAGGAGGGGGACTTTACAATCTTTATCCTCTCTCTACTCCCAACACACACACACATGCTGTCACACACACAGGCTATCTCACTCACACACACACACACACACACACACACAGTCTCTCTCACTCTCACATACACACAAGCAGGCTCACTCATTCTGTCATATATTCGCAGTCTCTCACATGGACACAGCCTCTGTCACTCTTTCATACACACACAGGCTCTGACACATACGCAGGCTCTCTCGCTCTCGCATACGCCTGCAGGTTCTGAAACACACATGCAGGCTCTCTTGTTCTCGCATACACATGCAGGCTGTCTTGCACACATTCATGTTCTCTTGCACACACACAGGCTGTCTCATTCATACATGCAGGCGCTCTTTCATACAGACATCCAGGCTCATTTTCATACACACAAGCATAAACACATAGAGCTTTCAGGCCTCCCCCTTTCTCCTGGTCTTGTCTTGGGACGCTGAGGGATGGCAGCACTGCTCCTCAATGCCGGTTAGGAGGTGGAAGATGGCCACTGCTACCAGCTGCTCTTGTAGGATGGGGGGTAGGAGGGAGAGGGCCTCAACTGTGCAGCCACACAGGCCTCTCTTTGAGCTGTGGCATGATGGATTCTGCCGTGACCACACAGGCCTCTCTTCTGGCCGCATCAGCATGGGGTCTGATGCGGCCATGCAGGCCTCTCTATGGGCCACATCATCATAGCGTCTGATGCGGCCATGCAGGTCTCTCTTTGGTCCACATCAGCATGGGGTTTGATGCAGCTGTGCAGGTTTCCTCTTTGAGCTGTGGCCATACTAACCTTTTCTTCTGGCCAGGATGCCTTAAAAAAACCAAAACAAAACACGTGAACAAAGGGACCAGCCCACTGGGGGATGTCCGATCCCCCGATAGGCCAATTCACCCCTGGTCCTTAAGAATCTTCACTTTCTTCATATGATCCACAGAGTAGTTGCTGGGTACCAACACCTTTATCAGCACTGCCATTCTTGTGTTCCTCTCCTTCACCAACATATCCTGTTTTCTAGCATTGATCACGGTTAGAATGGGAATCTCCCAGGTAATTATAACTTCTTCGGTCCCTTTTATTCTATTAAGTTCTTGCTCCAAGTACTTTTTTGGTAAATCAATATTGTAATGTTTGCAGTTTCCATCCAACAAATAAGCCTTAATACCTTTCTATATACAGGCTTTCTGATATTAGCCCAATACATCCAGCAATGAGATTTGTAACTATTTCCAGTTCTGGTTTGCAGAATCTATATTTGTCCATTTTATCATTTTTCTATGCTAGCAGTGAATCATCTTGTGCTTAGTTCACTATCCTGTGCAGCGACTATTAATCTCTCATCTCTAGGTTTAATTTCACCTCTTCTTAGACACTGCTTTGTCAAAATTTGATCTATGTAGGGTTTTGGCCCATGTCACATGGTAGGAGCACAAGATGGCGCGGCCGTCCATTGCACCTAGCATGGGACAGGGGCTGACCAATAGCACTGGTAGCCCCTGTGACATAGTAAGGGCAAAGGCTATCAGCGCCATTTTGAATACCGGCAGCCGACGACCCGAGTGCAGGAGAATGCTCCAGGACCCCTGCTGGACCACCAGGGACTTTTGGCAAGTCTTGGGGGGGGGGGGGGGGGTCAGGAGGGTAGGAGATTGTAGTTAATTAAGTTGTTTAAAGGGTTGGGATGGGGTTTGTTTTAACTTTAATGGGAAACGAATCCCATATGTAACTAATGGATGAATCGGGGTCCCCCGAAAACGGATGCAACGGATTTGGGTCCCGACGAATACGAATACCGAATCGAACGTATCCGTCCCTGCTGCACATCCCTACAAAACGATAGAAGGAGAGGGACTGGGGAGAAGAAGGGTGTTGGAAAAGCTGGTGGGGGAAGGGAGACTGATGTGAGGGAGGACTATGGGGGACTGCTGAGAGAGTTTGCAGGGGTAGCTAGAAATCCTGTATTTGAAAAGGTAAGGTTGCAACAGAAATACTAGTAGTCTGACCACAAAGCTTTTCTAGGTTTCTGCTAATGTTTATATAATGGACATCCTAGCTATATTCTGCAGTAATGATACCACCTATAGTAATGAAACTATAGAAGCATAGGTCTTACACAGAACAGGGAAGGCGAGGGAACTCAACTGGATGAATTAACTTTTGTGGTTGAAAGAAAATATCCATTGTGGTATCTGATTTTTAGATGTTCGAAATTAGATTCCAGGGGTAACGGTGCATATTCTGAGGAGTATCCCCAACAGCAGATGCTCAGCGGCATGAGCCGCAGGAAACTCTACGTTCCTTCTGCGCATTTTATCACAGACTCATAATATAACTCTCACGCAGGTTTGTTTTCGGTGAATAACATGCATTTGGATTTACACAGCCCTGTGAGAAGCAGATCCATTAAACAATACAGAAACAGTTCTTAGGATTAAATCCCTGTTTAGGGAGAACTTTTATGCTGAATGAAAAAAAAAAAAACCAGTAACAACAATCTCCTACAAATCTGTTTTGCATTTATGCAACTGAGTCTTTGGGGAGACACAAAAGAAAAAAAAACCCAATCTTAGAGGAAATTAATTTCTTAGTTGTTGAATGAAAACTTGCCAGTATCTTGATAATAGGGAGACGGGAACAGTCTCTCCCTCTGGCTTTGTCCACACTGAGCCCAATCTTGAGTCTTTATAGGGTTTTTATTTGGTACATGGCTCTCCAATAACACTTTAAAGAGGTTTATGGATTACTTTGCCTAGCTGGAATTTTCCCATCTTTTCCTTTTACGCTTGCAGGGTTCCTTAGAATACCAGCAAACAAAAATATGTAAGCAATGTGTTAACAGGAGAAATGTGTGTGCTCTGATCGGTAGTTTCAAACACCCTCTGCCGTGCACTGAGCAGCTGGGGCCTGTGTTAAACTACCTTGCACCGGATTCAGAACTGAGATAGCTGTCCTGTGTGCCTCAACTGCAAGCTATGGCAGGGCAGTCTGACAACTTCTATTGCTGGCTAAAGTCTTTGTAGATGGAGCTGGAGCGTATGGAGGTGGTGTTTAAAGTGAACCCTGTGGATATGCACGTCTCACTTGGTGTGGCAGATTGATCTTCCAGAGAAGTTTTGGCAGCAGTGATAATATTATCAGTGTAACTATCACTGAGAGAGCCTGCGATTGAAAGCTACTTTTAAGGCTCCAAATGTGAAGCATGCCTACCATGGTCATTCAACAGCCAGCAATGATGTGAGCAGGCGGCTCCATGTCCTTCATGACCATGAATGGTGGTATTCCCTGACATTGTATGCCTTCAGTCCAAAAGGGTGGCTGGAAGATTGGGGCAGGTGATGTTACTTGGAAGGGTAGGGGAAGGCAGGTTTCGTCTGACACCTGGTGGGATTTTGTCACTTGGGGAAATTTGGAAGAGGCTTTGGGGAATTCAGATGCTGTCATTTGGAGATGGTGAGGTGGAATCTATCATGCTAATGTAACCTGCAATACCTATCTCTCATAGAAATTGGCAGGATCTTACCAAGAAGAGTCCAGTTATTATTATAATTATGATTATTATTATTTTATGTATATTCTACTTTTCAGGCACTTCAAAGTGGATTATATTCAAAAAAACA
Source organism: Rhinatrema bivittatum (assembly GCF_901001135.1). Lineage (NCBI taxonomy): Eukaryota > Metazoa > Chordata > Amphibia > Gymnophiona > Rhinatrematidae > Rhinatrema > Rhinatrema bivittatum. The sequence goes on along the minus strand of NC_042616.1, from coordinate 798,218,632 downwards.
AAAAAATGCAAATCTCTCAAACTTTAAGTTGGCCCAATTTTGAAACTGCATCATCACTGGAAATCCAAACAATCATCAAAAATATGAACCCAGCAAAACACCTTATGGTCTCCATTCCCATAACGACGTTAAAAAATATTGAACCTTCAATAACTAAAATTTTAACTGACATCATAAACCTGTCCCTCACTGAAGGAAACTACCCTGAATGTCTAAAATCTGCAATTATTAAACCCATTCTGAAAAAGAACAACCTTGATCCAGATAATCCACTGAACTACCGACCCATATCAAACCCATCCTTCATTGCCAAAATCATAGAGAAAATCGTACACTCTCAGTGATCACCTTGAAGGTGATCACCGTCTCAGTGATCACCTTGAAGAAAACAACATCCTACTTCCCACTCAATTTGGCTTCAGAAAACAATTGAACACAGAAACATTACTACTATCTGTGAATGACACCGTATTCAAAGGTTTTGAAAATGGCCACAGCTACCTTCTGGTATTACTCAATCTATCAGCAGCATTTGACATGGTAAACCACTCCATTATGATTGAACGACTATCTGAAATTGGTGCAAAAGAAAAAACCCTACAATGGTTCACATCATATCTTTCACAAAGAACATACCAAGTATGCATCAATAATACCCTTTCAAAAAAAATAAATCTTGACACCGGAATCCCCCAAGGATCTGCACTATCAGCAACCCTCTTCAACATTTATCTCCTTCCAATATGCCACCTCCTATCAAACCTCAACCTGACCCACTTCATATACACTGATGACATTCAAATATTAATACCAATAATCAACTCATTGGAAGAAACCTACAAAAAACAGCCACCTTCTTAAACAAAATAAAACAACTACTATCCAACTTGAAACTCATACTAAACTTTGATAAAACTGAAATAATCATACTAGACAGAAAAAACAACTTCCCTCAACCACCTCCACTCAACTTAATAAACCAAAAAGTGGCTATCACTTCAGTCAATCACGCACGCAACCTTGGAATCATAATTGACAAAGAACTCTCCTTCAAAAATCACATCACATCTAAAATCAAAGATGGTTATCACAAACTACTAACATTACATAATTTAAAACCTTTCCTCTCCCCCAACGACTTCAGATCAGTCCTTCAACTACTTATATTCTCCAACCTGGGCTATTGTAACTCCTTATTATTCAACTTATCTCATAATACAATCCACCCACTACAGATCTTGCAAAACGCAACTGCAAGAATACTCACTGGATCTAAAAAACATGATCATATCACTCCCACACTTATATCTCTATACTGGCTCCCAATAAAATTTAGGATTGAATACAAAATTCTATCCATACTACATAAAATAATTTATGAAAATCAAACAAACTGGCTTAGTTCTTTCATAAAATTGCATGCTCCAAACAGAAACCTCAGATCTATTAAAGAGTCCTCCTTCTAGATCCAAACAACTCACCTCAACTCAAAAGAGAGCAATTTCACTTGGAAGCCCCAAACTCTGGAACACCCTCCCAATTGAACTCAGAATTCAAGAAAACTTAAAAACTTTCAAGAAAGAGCTAAAAACATTGTTGTTTACCAAAGCCTACCAACTCACCCAATGACTAAAAAAATCTCCGCTCCCATCCTTTCACACTTGAAAACAGATTGACCCAAGAATCTTGTGATTTACTTAGTTCTCTATTATGTTTTTGATTAATTTATAAACCTAGTTCATAATGTTATACTCTATAAAAAAAAAATGGATAAAGTGCGTAGCTTGCTGGGCAGACTAGATGGGCCGTTTGGTCTTCTTCTGCCGTCATTTCTATGTTTCTATATTAGCAACCATATGAACCGTTTTTTGAAAACACTGTTAAACTTCATAACTTTGTAAACTGTTGTGATGGTGAAACCGAACGATGGTATATAAAAATCGATAAATAAATAAATATTCAGGTAGTGAAGGTGTTTCCATGTCCCCAGAGGGCTTAGAGTCTACATTAAATTAGTTGACATGATCCTCCCTGGAACTTATAAATGCTCTACACAGAACAAGGTCTTCTAAGGCAGCATGTTGGAGCGAGACAATCTGCCTATGAGAAAGCTATCCAAAGAAGGGTTGCAAAGGGTTGGATCATGCTCAGGTAAAACATTATTAACCCCACAAGGGGTGCTAGAGGTCCATTTTAACTAGTAACTGTGGGTTACAATAACTAGCCCTTTCACTTTGGGCTGGGTAGCATTGGGCATTTCCTGAGAAAGTGGGATCAGTAAAAAGTTAACAACGGGTCCAAGGCAGCTTTACTGAACCCACAGAATGTAATGAATGTAGAGAACATGCCAAACTCTTTCCCATGGGCCTAGTAAAGCCTCATTTGCATATGATGCTTCCTCATTTTCACACTGACAAGTGCTAATTTTACTGCTGACATGTTAATGTGGTGGGGGAGCATTTTAACCTACACATTAAGGCCCTTACTATGTACATTAAGCTTTATTGCAAAGCCCCATTATATTTGAATATTGGCTTGTAATACAGCTAAAAGTGCATGCATTCAATTTCTTGGTATTAAACAATAGCGTAAAGTGCTCATGTTAGTGGCACGCCTATTACATGCACACAATTTCTTGCACTGTGAATGTATACGTTCAAATGATTGAAAATCAACCTGTATGGACTCAACAAATCTACTGACATGCCTCCCTATTCTACATGCATAGATCCCGACAGTGTCAATAAAGCTTATGTTCATTGTAAGGGCCTTGTTAAAAATAGTGGGGTAGATTTTAAGAGAAGCGTGCACGGGGTACATTTGTGCGTGCTACCTGGCGCGCACAAATGTACAACCAATTTTATAACATGCGCGCGCAAAAACAATCCGGGTGGTTTTGAAAATCCAAATCTGGGTGCATTCTTCCACCCCCACTATCGGGAATTCCTCTAAACTGCACCAGTAGAGTTATGGGAGTTGTTGAAACATGGGAGTAATCTGACCCACATTGAGGGTGGGCAATATCCAAAGAAACTTTTCCCACAAGTAAAACATGGAAATGGCTTGGATTACAATACAACTTTGCCATTTTGCCCTCTTATACTCTTATCTAGGGTGAATTCATTAGGGGGTAATTTGAAAAAGGATTTATGAAGATGAACCCCAGTTTTATGAGCGTTAGTTCCAGATGAGCTAGAGAAAATGAAAGGATGCAGCAGTAGAGGAAGAACACCCCCCCCCCGAGCAAAACAAAGTGGAAGAGGAGAAACTACAACCCCCATCATTCCTAGAAATAGGGAGCTCTGGAGGGTGGGATCTTAGTGAGATAGACAGGCCTATGCCCCACCTGTTGCACCCGTCAGTCGTAGGTGGCTGTGACCTCTCATGCTCACCTCTTTTTTCCGTGCACCGTCAATCATTTGAAGAATGGTGGCCTCCGCCAATCAACACCGACCTCCCCGGCGTCCCCGGGATGGCATGGGCGCTGCCGACTGCCATCTTACTTCCAGAATCACTTAGGCATGCGCACGCAGGGCTCCTTTTATATACATCATGGTGGGAACCTTGGGAGCGTCCCCTCCCGATGACATCAACCTGCTGGTGTACTTAAGCTGACCAGCCCATCACTAAGACAAGTTAGGAAGGAGTTCTCTCATTGTTAAATCCACTCCACTTTGGGATTTTCTGTTCCAGTATCTCCTCATGGCATTCAGACGCTCTAGGTACCCGCTCCACGGGGGCCCTTCCGTGTCTTGGCTGTCCGCTCCTCGGAGGGCCTTCCTGCCTTGGACTTCACCTGACCCAATCCTCGGGTCTCTCTCATGGAACTTCCTTGTGTGAGTACCTTCTTCAGTTTTCTACGATATCAACATTCAGTCTCCACGGTGTACTCCGTGCTACTATCGCTCTTCAGCATTACCACTTCCACCTATCCTAAGCTACAGAGTATTGCTGCAGCTACTCAAGATCCTCTGCTTGGTTCCTGTATCTCAAGACCCATCTGCCTCGCCTACAGTACAGTCATCCTCGGCATACCCCGCGCTGCAGGCCACTACCGGATCTGCATTTCTGAGGTATCTCCACCATCCTGCGGGAACCACCTGGTGTACCCCACGTTGTGGGCCACTACCAGACCTTCTCATCTACAGAACCACCCTGGGTATATCTTATTGCTTAAGAACTGTGTTTATTGCATTTCCTGCTCCTTGGGTTATGCTTTATCTTTTCTCTCTAATAAAGTCTCTCTCACAGCTGTGTCCTGTGTCGCTGAGACCACACCCATTGACAGTGAGGCTCACGGGGCTCCTCCCTGTGGGCGGAGTTATCTCTCATCTCAGTCCGGGGTTCACAATTTCCTACAAAACCCATAACAGCACCCACACAAGCATAGGTGGGTATAATAAAAGGGAGGAAGGAAATGTTGTTTCCTCCCAAAGATTGAATGCAGAAGGGAAACTGGAGGAAAGTACATAAGCATCTTCAACCAGAAAGACTTCCAGAATCAGTGTCCTTTCTCTTCTTTCTCTGCCAAGTTCCAATCTCCCTGTTATATGTAACTGCATTTTCCGCACCACTGTTTTTAGTTTATGTTTTATGATGCACCCCTGTTCTATGTGAACCAGCATGATGGGACTGCGTTCCCGAATGCCGGTATATAAAAACCCAAAATAAATAAAAAAATAAATAAAAGATTGCTGACAGAGTGAGTCAGCTGATTTATTAACCAGCCAAGATAGCCTAATAAGCCTAATGAGCTTCCAGGGGGGGTGGGGGGGTGGGGGGGGGGGGATCGTGCAAAAATCACTACAGGGTCTTTAGAATTTGAAGGGATTGGCTCATACAAATCAAACTGCCACTGCCACTTGGGAGAAGAAGCAGCATTGCCTAGGTTGGGCAGGAACACTTGCTGAATCATTTCAAAAGACTTAGCTAAGCTACAAATAAGCAACAAAATAAAGACAAACAAGGATTAGAATTGTATTAATGGATTTTGGACACACTCCTAGAGGTGACGCAGAGCTGACACTGCTGCAGGGATGTAAACTGGGATTGCTCTATGAACATATTAGGATTTAACAGGGGACGCATCTTAGGTGAACAATAGATATTTCCCCTGAGTCTTGCAGAATGTGGAGCCCAGGATGAACAGGAAGGAAAAGTTCAAACTGATTTCTTAAGGAGTCAATCTTACTTGAGGCTGAGGAGTTCATGGTGCGTAAATGGGGTATTGTGAACATAAAATTAGGTGTGAAAATGATTTTGCGTGTACTTTTATATGCAGTCCAACGAGATGTTCTGGGAGGTGAAGTTGGAGTGGGGACATGATTTGCACATACTCAATTTTCAAAAGTATGTGCCCAAATATACATTTCCACATGCAGGTCGGTACAGGTTCCATGCACACCCGTGACTTTTCAAAGCAGATTTATGTGCATAAATCTACTTTGAAATTTTAGCCTAAATTCTGTAGGCAAAAAGTACCCACAGACTTTAGCCTATATGGAGCTATTTGAAAATACCCCGCCATCCGTGCGCAGCCATGTTTTCCCAGGTCAGATTCCAAGTCAATAGTGGATATATGCATTACATTTTTCTTTCAACACATCAATTTTACTCTCTCGTTTCTCTGACAGGAAATCTAGATGTGCTGTTTTCCAGAGGTTTTTATGTTTTTTGGTTTTTTTTTTAAATTTCTTCTTCTCTAGTTGCAATTTGCATCAGACAAAAGGTAAAAATAGGTACATGCAACAACGGCAGCAGCAAGGGAACCTTCAGCAAGATAACAACAGTCTCCTTCCAGCTGAACTCAATTTCAACAGAGAGAAGGATCAGCTCACCTGTTACCCTCCTTCTCTGAGACAGGAAGCAGACAATCCTCAGTGGAGGAAGGAGAGGCTGTCATTCAGAAAGGAGAGAGTTGCTCCTTCTCTCCTGAACAGCCTCCAGTGCTGTCCTGCCCACTGAGTCATGGCAGCTAGCTGGGCTTCTCCTTGCCAGGACTGGGGGAGGGGGGGGGAAGGGTTCACGGTCCTGAGGCTCCCAAATCATTGATCACGATGCGCGGACCTGCTTCGAGGGGTCATAGGACACTCATTGTCTATTAATGTCACAGAAAATTACATGCGTGTGCAAATTTAGTCAGAGCCGATAAACTAAACCGACGTGACGGCGCATGCTCTTTTTTTTTTTTTTTTTGGTGCGCAATAATTTGAAACGAAAGAAATGACATCACATCCCCAGAAATCAGCCCAAATCTACATGGCTAAAAGTTAGCCAGCTAGAATGAGGGCTCTCTTCCCACACCTTGCAGCAGTGCTGAGAAATCAGTTCTGGCGAGTAAGTTCTCTCCCAGCTGCCAGACCTCAAAGCACTAGAGGGGCAGATATGAAGGGCAGCCAACCTGCCCCCCCCCCCCCCACACACACACAAATCCCTCCTCCTGCCCATCTGGCTGGCATTAAAAGAAATAATTGGTTACCCCTATTCTATCTGTTCACAGTGACAGTAGCAGGTGAGCAGCCTGTCCCACCTTCTTGTGCAGGAAGACCTTGTGAGACTGGAAAATTGGGCATCCAAATGGCAGATGAAATTTAATGTGGACAAGTGCAAGGTGATGCATAGAGGGAAAAATAACCCATGCTATAATTACACAATGTTGGGTTCCATATTAGGTGCTACAACCCAAGAAAGAGATCTAGGTGTCATAGTGGATAACACATTGAAATCGTCGGTGCAGTGTGCTGCGGAAGTAAAAAAAGCAAACAGAATGTTGGGAATTATTAGAAAGGGAATGGTGATTAAAAAGGAAAATGTCATAATGCCTCTGTATCGCTCCATGGTGAGACCGCACCTTGAATACTGTGTACAATTCTGGTCGCCGCATCTCAAAAAAGATATAATTGCGATGGAGAAGGTACAGAGAAGGGCTACCAAAATGATAAAGGGGATGGAACAACTCCCCTACGATGAAAGACTAAAGAGGTTAGGACTTTTCAGCTTGGAGAAGAAACGGCTGAGGGGGGATATGATAGAGGTGTTTAAAATCATGAGAGGTCTAGAACGGGTAGATGTGAATCGGTTATTTACTCTTTCGGATAGTAGAAAGACTAGGGGGCACTCCATGAAGTTAGCATGGGGCACATTTAAAACTAATGGGAGAAAGTTCTTTTTTACTCAACGCACAATTAAACTCTGGAATTTGTTGCCAGAGGATGTGGTTAGTGCAGTTAGTATAGCTGTGTTTAAAAAAGGATTGGATAAGTTCTTGGAGGAGAAGTCCATTACCTGCTATTAAGTTCGCTTAGAGAATAGCCACTGCCATTAGCAATGGTAACATGGAATAGACTTAGTTTTTGGGTACTTGCCAGGTTCTTGTGGCCTGGTTTGGCCTCGGTTAGAAACAGGATGCTGGGCTTGATGGACCCTTGGTCTGACCCAGTATGGCATTTTCTTATGTTCTTTCTTATGTTCTTTTCTTATGTGGTTCCTTTCCTCCTCCTCCCATCAGGCCAAAAGAGTGGTATCAGGCAACCCTTCCCCATCCAATCCCTTTCCTCCAATAATCCTCCTAATGCGCCCTCCTCCATTTGCTGCCTCTCACGCTCCCTACCTTTGCAAGCACCTCTGTGTTCTCCTAACTGTTCCCGGCCAAGCCAGGAGGGCAGGCTTGGCTGGGAACACACTGCTACTGTTACTGCGGGCTCGCAGGAGAGGCAATACCACTTGCTTTTTATTAAGGCTGGTCAGATGGATAGAGGAATAACTGGAGCCTGGATGTCTACAGCTAATACTGTCATTTTGGGAGGGAGGATTGTGTGGGTGGTGGTGCTGCTCCTCCATCCCATCCCCTGCTGTTCATTCATTGTGGACCAGCTTGAGATAGGATCTGGCCAGCCACATTTAAGTTGGCTATAGCAGTGCCTAGACCTGGCTCATGCTAGCAGGTTAGCTCTTGCCCGTCCCCAAAACAACCCCACAACCCGACCCACCTAACATTTGAGCATCTAAATATCTCTTTGCTCAGTCAATTTTTAAAGGCTTTGGTCTAGCTGGCTAATTGGCTAGATTCCTTTGAAAATATACCTCTAATTTATAAGTATACAGGCTGAAAAATGAATAGTAATATAGTAGTATATATGACAACAGAAGAAAATGAACATCTGAACCATGCAGTCTGACTGGCTATCGTATCCACACTTAGGATACATCCCAGTGGTCAGCCACAGTGTGTGACCATCTGCAAGATTTCTCCTTGTCCAGGAGAGTTTCTTTGTTTTTCTCATAAAAGCATAAGAAACATAAGTATCTGAAGATTTCATTAATCATTCGTTGAAAGACTGCGGGAGCATTACAGAAGCCAAAGGGCATCACCAAATTTTCGTAATGCCTGTCTCTGGTGTTGAAAGCTGTTTTCCAGATGTCATCGGGGCAGATTCGCAGTAAGTCGTAAGCTCCACGCAAATCCAATTTGGTGAAGATGGAAGCTCCGTGTAATCGATAAAATAACTCAGAGATCAAGGGTAACGAGTATTTGTCTTTACGGGTAATGGCATTTAAGCTGCAGTAATCGATACACTGCCTTAGGGATCTATCTTTCTTTGTCACGAAGAAAATCCTGCACCGGCAGGGGATGTTGAGGGACGAATGAACCCTTTAGCAAGATTCTCCTGGATGTACTCTGACAAAGGCTTGGTCTCAGGAAGGGACAGAGGATAAGTACGCCCTCAGGGAGGCGTGGTCCCAGGCAGATGTTCGATAGGGCAATCGAGCCTCCGAAGAGGTGGTAGAAGATTTGCCTTCTGCTTTGAAAATACATCTTCGAAGTCTGCGTAATGAGCTGGTATGCCTGAAGAGGTGGTCGCCAAAGGATTCACCGGGGTGCATCACCTTTTGTAAACAAGTCTGATGGCAGGTGGAACCCCATTCCACCAACTGGAGCGACCCCCAATCAAATTGGGGAGAGTGACGTTGAAGTCAGGGTAGCCCTAGGACCACCGGGTGGATGGACTTCTCTAAAACCAACAATTTGATTTCTTCTGTATGAAGAGCGCCAGTAAGAAGCTGAACTGGCTCAGTCATCAGGGAAATTTGACCAGGCAAAGGTTCTCCATAGATCGAAGCAATGCACAGGGAAGTCTCTAAAGGATGGGTATTTATTAGGGATGTGAATCGGGCTTCGGACGATTGAAAATATTGGACGATATTTTCAAAATAGTCAGAAATCGGGGGCTCCCCTGAAATGATAGGAAAACCCCATGATATTGATCATGGGGGTTCTCTTATTGTTTTGGGGGAGGGCAGGAAAAAGACACATAAAAATAACCCCTAAACCCACCCCGACCCTTTAAAACTAACCCCTTTGCTTCCCCCACCCTCCCGACCCCTCCAAAAAACATTTTACAGGTACCTGGTGGTCCAGTGGGGGGTCCCGGGAGCTATCTCCCGTTCCCGGGCCGTCGGCTGCCACTAATCAAAATGGCGCCGATGGCCCTTTGCCCTTACCATGTGACAGGGTATCTGTGCCATTGGCCGGCCCCTGTCACATGATAGGAGCACTGGATGGCCCGCTCCATTTTTAAAGATGGCGCCGGCCATCCAGTGCTCCCTCAATGTGACAGGGGCCGGCCAATGGCACGGATACCCTGTCACATGGTAAGGGCAAAGGCCATCGGTGCCATTTTGATTAGTGGCAGCCGACGGCCCGAGAGCGGGAGATCGCTCCCGGGAACCCCACTGGACCACCAGGTACCTGTAAAATGTTTTTGGGAGGGTCGGGAGGGTGGGGGAAGCAAAGGGGTTCGTTTTAAAGGGTCGGGGTGCGTTTTTTGTATATCAGCTCGGGTGCAGCAGATAAACAAAACCGCGATCGGGCACAATTGAAAAAAACCCACATGTGAATCGGAACCGGAATCCGAACTGATTCCGATTCACATCTCTAGTATTTATACCCAAAAGTTGAACTAGATCCTTGAGAATAAAATTCCCTCCTGCTTCAGAATCCACCAGAGCAAGGCTGGAAAGGACCGGGAGTCCCAAATTAGAGTAACTGGCAAAGACAGTTGAGGGGCCGGTGACGTTGCGTCCAAGTTCAGGGCCCCAACTGAACTTAGGCTAGGCAGTTTCCTGGATGGACTGGGCAGGCCTGTAGTTAAGAACATAAGAACATGCCATCCTGGGTCAGACAAAGGGTCCATCAAGCCCAGCATCCTGTTTCCAACAGTGGCCAATCCAGGCCATATGAACTTGGCAAGTACCCAGGTGCTCCACAGTACAGTCACAGGCCCATTTGCCTCCGCCGGTGGCCCTCTTCCGGAGACAACCACCCATGGCCCAACCGCATGGGTTCCTCCGTCTTGGCCACGATGGGGACCCTACCAGAGGCAGGGCCAGTGGCCGGTGGCGAACGGGAGTGAACCCGAGAGGGTCTTCTGTGTATCCGATTCTCCCGGTAGTGCTCTTGGAGACAATGATCAATTCGGCCAGTCAGATCGATGAGATCCTCAAGTGAGGAAGGGAGCTCTCGAGTAACCAATTCATCCTTCAGCTGCGGGGATAGTCCATCCAGGTAGATAGCACGCAGACAGTCTTACTCCCAGGAGAGTTCTGTAACTAAAGTCTGAAATGCAATCATATAATCAAAGATGTAGGAAATTAGTGCTTGCCACGGCATGCCACCCAGAATCCTCAAAGGTCCGCCTGAACATGGCCACGAATAGAGACAGTTCCTGTAGGAGCGAATCTGATTGGTCCCATAAGGGCAAAGCCCAAGCCAATGCCTTCCCTTCCAGATGAGACAAAATAATGGTGACTTTCGTGAGTTCATCTTGAAAGATGGAGGGCTGCAGAGTGAACTGCATGTAGCATTGGTTGATAAACCCTCTGCAGAGCTTGGGGTCACCGTTGAAATGAGGTGGAGCTGGTAGAGCCAACAAGGCTCTAGGAGTGGAGGGAGATGGCTGTTAGTGAGAGGAAGCCGGTACTGGAACTGAATTACTGGACAGGGCATCAAGCCAGGCGTGCAGATGCTCAAGGGAGGAGGCCAGTGCCTCAAGAAACTGATGCTGCTCTTGTACCTTCAAAGACAGGCCAGGGATAGCCTGGAGGGCACGCGGCTCCGCCGAGTCCATGACCTTTGCAACCTGTTGTGCCGGAGGTGGACCCTTGGGCCGAGGTGGGGTTGATGCTACCCATAGGAAGGATCCTATGGGTTCCCGCCATCGGTAGGCAGAGTGGGATGAAGAACGGAGGCCGACTGGCACTTCACCAATACCAGCCCTCATTCCCCGCGGGTTGAGGCTTTAGATGTTGGGACCGGCTGGACTTAAGTGGGCCTCTGTATGTTGTCATCGATGAAAAAGCAGAGAGGTCAGCCCAGAGGCAGCAACAGTGAAATGGAGGAGTCTGTACTGTACGAGGCAAAGTCCCAGAGACCCGAGCACCAATAGAACCAAAGTCAAACAATGGGTGCCTGAGCAAGAACAGGCTGAAGCCTAAATAGGCCAAGTCCAGGACGTAGACTGAAGAGGTGTCGTAGAGCAAGCTGGAGTCAGGACCAGCGGCAATCAGGAAACAGTGGTAAGAACAAGGCTGAGGTCTGGACGAGGAGAGAGATGGTAGCATAGTCAGGCAATGCAGAGGTTCGGGCTTGGAGAGAGTCAATGGCGAAGTCAGGCAATGCAGAGGTCGTGTCCGAGAACGCAATCCAATAGTAGGTTAGTAATCAGGAACAAAGGAGGCCAGGAACAGGAATCAGCGAAAATCAGGAACCAGGAACGTAGGAGAATCACCAGGAGGCGAGTACACGACCAGCATGGAGACCTGTTGCAAAGGCAATCATTGGAAACGGAGCCCGGCATTAAGTACTGGAGCACCGACGATGTCATCATCTGGGACCGTGGCCAAGTTTCTGCCGCGGGCCCTTCATAAGAGTCAGTGATGCATGCGTGCACACCTAGGGAGGGACGCGGCGCTGGATGGTGGTGTCTCTCCGTGGGCCACATGGAGAGGCCCGATGCGGAGCACAGGAATCCGTAGCTGAAGCTGAGGCACTGGGGGCAGCCCAAGGATGAAGCCAGCGACCTACCGCCACCAGGGAAGAGGAGCCAGGCACTGGATTCGACTGAGAGAGGTGAGGGGGCCAGGCTGCGGGTCTGCCGTGGCCAGCACGCGTAACATCCCTGAGGCACTCCACTAATCATTTTTCTTTTTTTTTCCTTTTATGTGCTATATGTGAGTTGTGCAGATGCGTTAAATGATGTCTGTTATTTTATATTTAACATACACAGACTTTTTAATTATTTTCTTGCCATGAGACTGCTATGAATCTGTCTCAAAAGCAAATATATAACTTCAGTTTTTTTATTTTATAAACCCATGGATTATACAGTACATTTAAATCCATTAAAGAACAATCATGCCTTTTTTCCCTAAATATATTTCCCATTACCTATCTCCCCAGATGACTGTAGAATATTGTTTCAATTTTGAAAGCAATAATACAACTGCACCATCAAAACCCATTACCCCAAAATGAATACAAACTGGCCTCTTTTGATGACATCATCTTTTAATATATGTAAACCAATGCAAAATAATAAAAAAAAAAAAGCCAAAATATACATTGGACAGCTGGATGTTCAGCCAACACAAGGTGTTGCTTGCTGACGGGTGCCATGAAAGGGCTAGGTTACAATGAAATAACAGTGCCATATATCTAAAATTGGAAATTTCATTTGAACTGTGGTCCAGAAAGAAGACAGATTTCAAAGGGAATCTACTGCTTAACCAGGGATCTAGGCAAACAGAATCTCTGTTAGAAAATTGCCTCACTGCTGAGCTGCTAAATATAACCCCCAGTGTCATTATGCCATTCTGCACAGAGGTGATACTGGAGGCATAACTTGGTAGAAAATCTAAACACATATCATGAATATTCAAATATGCATATTTATGCTTTGCCCACCTAAGCCCATCTGGAGAAATAACAGGGTCAAAGTATGTAGGTTTGTGAAAATTCCCCCCAAAATGTCTAATGATAATGTGATATGTCATGATCATGTTTTAAGTAGATTTTCACTTGCGGACGAGCAATCAGCAATAGAACCGTAGCAAATTAGTGAGGTTTTGGGGAGTACACACAGCTAAGCAGGGGTGGCTTGACCTGTCAGGAGTTTGGGTCTCACTCATCCTGGGGATAAGAGAGAAGCTGGAAGGACTCAAAGGAAGAAGCACAGGAGGGAGAAGCGGAGACAGGTGCCTGTGTGAAGTACGGGTGCTGAATAAAGGAGGGCCCAGCTATCCGTGCCCTGCATGCTGCCTATTAAATCCTACACTCCAGGGCTCCTGCTGCAGCTGGGAAGCAGAGGCATGCAATACTACACGTTCTCAGGCGGGAGCTCCCGCCGCTCGGGCCACTTTTTTTTTTCTGTTGCGAGCCACTGAGCGGAGTCAGGCTGCCGGCCTGCATCTCAGCATCAGGCAGTGCCGACTTTTCCGTGGCGCACCTGATCAGGTCTGACGGCAACACCATTATGCCTCGGCACGCTCAGCTGGGAAACAGCGCTTCAGAGCGTAAAAATGCAAAGGAGCAAAAAACACTTCCCTGGGTGTCAGATTCAGGTCCAAGTGTCTGAGCTGTACCGTTCTTCTGTCCATTAGTCGCAGGGATGACGGTAGAGCTCTTACCGGGGTGCAGCCTGCTCCCCCAGCATGTCACCCTCCTTCTATCCAAGCTTCAGCCTGTACCAGCAGGAGAAGTGAAAAACCCTGGCCTGGATTTTAACATAGAGAGGTCCATATTCAGCAGATTTATGAGTGTGCTGTAAAATAGATCTTTTCCAATATAAATATGGCCCTTTAAAAATATCCCCCCTTTATCTGGGTACCTTTGTCTGATATTTTTATGTGGACAAAGTTAGCGAGACAAAAACAGGGCTGGACTGGAAGCATGGCGAGGGTAGGCTAGCATATTTAGCTCAATATGACACTATCTGGCTAAGGGCCTGATTTACTAAGGCTTTTTTTTTTCCCATTCTGTACCCTATGGCGAAAATGCTTAGTGAATCAGGCCCTAAGTGTGCGGTCAAGTTAGTCCACACAATCAGCCAGCCTACAGTTACTTAGATAACTTTGCCTGGTTATTCAGCAGAACACTTTTCCAGAAATGTTCTGCTAAAAATCATGATAAAGTTAATTCCATAAAGTTAACTGGATAACTTACCCACTTAGCGGATTTCTTTTTTTTTTTTTATTTTCATGAATTTTCAAATATACACAAGAATACCTTGTTAAGCAATTACAGTACAATATATAGGAAATAACATTATTACAATTCTTATTTAAGGAAAAAAACCCCCAAAACATATATATGTACCAAAATAAAGGAAATTAGAAAGGGGAGACTCTATTAGAATTAAGCGCAAAACATAACAAGGAACTTGTATAATATAAAACATGATTTCAAACCAACCCTCCCCCCCCCCCAATAACCCCCCAACCCTGCGCACAAAAGCAGAATCGTTCGCTTAGCCAGCATGAGGACTTTACGGATCCAGAGTCACACGTATGGACGACTAGGCGCCACCCTACTTAGTTGGTCAAAAAGAAGCACCTCTGCCGTCAAAGGGAGAGAAAAGCCCGTTAACTTGTAAATATAGGCGACCAGTGCCCGCCAATAGCCTTGAACTCTGGGGCACTGCCAGAATTGGTGCCCCAAAGTTGCAGCAACTTCCTTACATTTCAGCAACTATCAGATTGGACCTTGCCCATTAAATATGCTTGGCGTTGCGAACAGTGATAGCGTATCAGGAATTTGTAATTAATTTCCCAAACAGCGATGTTGGTAGTTATGGATTTAATTTGCCCAAAGCATCGTTCATAGTGCCCTGGCATCAGATCCAGGGCCAGGTCAGCACACCACTTACTTAGTATTTTAGCATTGTCTAGATTTGTATGGAGCTTGCAGATCGCAGCATAATAATATGAACTAGAGTGTCGTGAGGGATCCTCAACATCAAAAATCTCAGTGAGTGTCTCTCTCTGTACCGATCCCCAGTCCCTCACAGGTAGAGACTGAATGTAATGGTGGGTGTGCAAATAAGCAAAAATGTCTTTGCTGCTCACTCCATAGGCCTCCTGCAATGCGGCAAAGGATCAAATAATGCCATTATCATCTAAGAGTTGGGCTATCCATCGTATTCCTCTTTGGGACCACTGACTAAACACCCTTTGGTGGAACCTGGTGTAAACGCCCAGTTGCCTAGCAAGGGAAGAAACTGAGAGATACACCAATCTAATCCCAACAATCGACAGAACTGACGCCAAGCATGACATAGGGGGAGTAATAGGGGGCTGTGTCGAAGCTGGGTGGGCACAAAGGTAAGTGGGGAATGGAGCAAAGAACCCACCTCATTAGTGGCAAAAAGCCGACACTCCGTAGTCACAGGAGTGTAGTACTGCGTGCCCAGCAACCAGTCAGCCACATGCCACAAATTACAAGCATGATTATAGCACTTCAAGTCTGCCAATCCCATCCCACCCTTATCCCATGGACGCATAAACCGCATAAGCGCTATCCGCTGTTTACCCCCTTTCCACAGGTATTTACGGAGCAGTGATTCCAGGGTGCACACGTCTTTGCACTTGAAATGATGGGATAATTTGAAACATGTACACCCATTTAGCGAGAATCATCATCTGAAATAAATTCACCTCCCAGCAAGGGATAGTGGAAAATCTCACCAGCTTTGCAATAACTTATCGGTTGGGGCCATAAGTCTTTGTATATTAACTGGGCTCAACTGATGGACATCTCTGTGCAGGACAATCCCCAAATAAACAAAGGAGTCTCGCACCCAATGCATAGGAAACTCCCCCTCCAAAGTCTTTTTCACTATGTCATCCATGGGCAACACTTCACACTTGCCCATTTAGCTTTAAACCGGCGAGTGCCCCATATTGCGCGAACTCCACTAGGGCTGCTGGCAGCAAGGAGGCAGGACGAATAATGTGTAGCAAAATATCTTCTGTAAACACTGCTAATTTAAAGTTGTTGGGTGGATGAGTGTGAAACTGCACACCCGCTATTTGTGAGTTGTGTCTAATGTGCTGCAAGAGGGGCTCCAGAGCCAAGATATATAGTAGGGGAGAGAGGGGGCACCCCTGACGCATACCCCGACCCAAGACAATTTCCTCGGATTGAAATCCATTTACCCTTATAAATGCCCATGGGTCAGCGTAAAGCACGTGGAGGATTTGGATGAAAAATCCCTCAATCCCAAAGGCCTGAAGAACCTGGAATATAAATCCCCACACCAAGCGGTCAAATGCTTTTTCGGCGTGTAGGCTTACCAGAAGGGAAGGCTCTTGTAGCCACTGGGTCCGCTCAATAGAAGCCAGTATTCTACGAATATTCTTGACCGCGTACCTACCGCTTACAAAGCCCACTTGGTCCTCCTCCAAGAGAGCAGGGACTAGGCTAGACAACCTTTTTACCATAATCCGTGCCAGTAGCTTGATGTGAAAATCTATTAATAAGATGGATCGATAAGAGGCCTGCGGGTCCTTGCCTGGTTTAGGTATCACAATGATAGCTGCTCAATTCGGCATGAATGAAAATTGGCCTAACTTACTGAGCTTAGTGTACATAATATCAAAGGGGTCCCCACCTTTGCGCTTAATAACTTGTAAAATTCAAATGGCAAACCATCTGGCCCAGGAGATTTCAGTATGGAGGCCTCCTTTATCCTAATGAAAATCTTGTTCATCAATATGGGTCAGTTTAACAGAGCGAGCTGTGCCTCAGACACTCTGGATAGGGCCGCTGAGATACACTTGTGCTGCCTCTGGGCTCCCCCCTTCTGCTGTGTAAAGAGTTTGATAATACTGATGGAAAAGTTCCGTAATCTCAGGTCCAGAGTTGACCAACTCGCCTTGGGATTTTGCAAGGTCTCACATCAGGGTAAAACCAAAGCTTTTGGACATAAAATAGACTTTGTTCCAAAAAAAATAACCTCAAGACATTATTTCTATCTATTAAGATAGCGAATGTGATCAATAAAGGTCTTCTCCTCATAACCTGTTTCTTGAGACATTTCCAATATTTCTGAAATCTCCAATGCTGGATTTATCCTAATTACATCCTCACCAGGCACTACGGTTTGAGGTAAATAATATGCTTTTGTGATTACAGGCATTGCTGCTTCAGGAATTTTTAGCACCTGAGTTATATATGTTTTAAACAAGTTACATGGGGGTATTAAATCAATCACTGGGAAATTCAATATTCTCAAATTATGAGACCTTAAGATGTTTTCTATATTTTCCAGTTTCCTATGGTTGATCGTCTCGGATTGAACCAACTTCTGTTGTATCTTTTCTATCCCAGATATCCGTTGTTCCATAGTTTCAAGTTTATGATTGAAAGATGAAATCAGATTAGTATTAATATTTACTTGACTTTTTGTGTCTGAAATAACTTGAAACATTGAGGTTATTGATGTTCTATTGACTTTTAACACAATCCATATAGCTTCAAGAGACATAACAATTGGATGCTGTATTTTAAGCCCAGTTTCCAGAACATTTAACTGAGCCCCACCTTCACCCGAAACAGCGCCTACCCCCATATCTGTACCTTGCATCGCTGCAAAGACCTATGGAATGGGAGGCCTGTGGGGAAGTTCGATCCATGCCACCTCCAGCAATCCCAGGCGTCTATCCACTCATCGCCTGGGTCCCCAGAATCACCTCTAGAGCTTCCACCTGTCGTGCTGACGCTGAACCTCCCCGATTCACTTCCGGGAGAATTGCTGCAGGTGTCGGGTTGACCAAACCAACATGGTACAGTGGAGAAGGCTTGCTCAGCACACCGGGGCTTAAGGTGATATCAAGGGTCAAGGGGGACGGTGTTCACTCACGTACCGAACCCTCAGCGACCAAGCCTCCCGGTATATCTGCCGAATTTGCTGCAAGAAAACCCTCGATGAGAGGTTGAGCCGGATCCAAAGAGGGTGAACTTGTCACTCCTCTTAGCCTTGCCTTCCTTTTGATATGAGGCATTTCAATCTGAGGAAATTCAGAAAAAAGAAAAACACAGCGGGAGCTCTCCTGCAGCGTCTCTCACTCGGCGGCCATCTTGGATAGTCTCCCCCACTCAGCGGATTTCTGAAGATGGGGCTCAGGCTGTTTGTAAGACTAGATAGTCAGAGTCTCTGTCCTCTTACAATACCCTATACAGCTTTTAGCTTAGAAACCCAGTTTCCCAAGTAAATGTCTTATACAACTTGAAACAATCAATCATTTCCAGATTCTTAAAGTTATGGTTGGTACATGGCTTCAATTTTTTTTAAATGTATTTACCTTTCTTTTTAGAAGTCCTGACATTATACTGTAAAAAGCTTATTAAATCATTGTACATAATGTCCGTGCCTAAAGTCTAAGTTGCTTTGTTTAGTTACTTTAAAAAGGCACATGTTAAATGTCAAGTATCTTTTGAGAATATAAATTAAGGAATTGTCTACTTGGAGCATGAGAAAAGAATATGGCAGTGAAATTATAAATGTATTTATTTTTTTACATTTTTCACTGCCCCACTCCAAGGACTAAAGGCAAGGAACTGGGCATTTTGGATGGAAATCACTAAAACTTAAACTTCTGGATAGACAATATCAAAAAAGAAAGTCAAATAGAAACCGTTACAGCAGGAGATATCCAGCAAAGAAAAAAAAAAGTTATATGGAAAGGCCTAAAAGAAAATGAAGATACTGTCAGGGCACCCAGGAGGAGCCAGCATGGATTCTCCATTAACACCCTACACTCTGCCCACAGATCGGACCAGAAAAAAACGATCCATCAAAATGCATATGCAGCTTTCTGCTGATGTGCCTGGTACTAGAGAGCTGGCGCCATATTTTTCTTTTCCTGGTCTGATAGAGGCCATGTGCATTGGAAGGGAACTTCCACTGACTCAACAGGGCATGACAAGCAGCCAGGATCTCCTCTCACAGAGCTAGCATGGCTCAAGAATCTGTGCCATCTTAATGTTTTGCATATGCGGTAAAACACACTGGCTGGGCCCCGCAGTAGGGCCTAAATAAACAGTGCTGTATTTAATGTGGGCTAAAAACATCTACTCCTTGTGCTAAATGTGGCACAGGTTAGTACATACTAGGCCGGCCCCAAGATTTAACAGCCTGATACAGTTCAAGAAGGGAACCGAGAAGCACAAACAAGGGTGGGATAACAGGTATTCATCCTGACATGTGGCATTAAATCTTCCTTGATTGGAACTACTTAAAAGTCCGTGAAAAGGGCTGTCCCCATATTGTTGCTCACATGACCAGGGGAAAAGCATTCCTGCATAATTCAAATGTTATGTTTCTTCTTTCCTAAACAGAATGAACTGTAACATAGTGGAAGATGGCAGATAAAGATTAATTGACCCATCTGATCTGTCCAATTATTATGGTCTATACCACTAAGGATATATCCCAGCTGCCAGCCATAGAAGCTCAACTGTAGGGTATTTCATTTCATCCAATTTGTATACTCAATGTTAATTTATTTGGCTATAATCTGTTACAAAATAGCCTGATTCCTATGTACTTTCAATCTTCTTTCTCAGTTCCTATCATTCCCTCCCCAACTCCCTGTTTAATGTAACTTATCTTTCCTTATGTTCATTGTTTTGATGTAAACCGATTTGATGTTCCCACTAATATCGGTGTAGAAATTTAAATAAATAAATAAATCCAATTTAGTTTTTTCTGTTTTCTTGTTTGGTTCACCACCATAAATGAGCATATAGAATAAATTCATAGAATTAATTCAATGGCAATTCCCCTGCACTCCTACCTCCGGCCACTTCCAAAGTCTTACTATTAAGCTTTTTAGTAATCTAAACAGCTGTCATAACTAGTGAGGCTTTTGCACCATCTGGCTGCCTAGGTTCCGTGACATTGCTGGTAGGTCCTGGGCTGCTCCATCATCTGACAATTCTTCAGGTTACACCAATTATTTTTTCGGTGAGGAGGCAGTGCATGCAAATATATCTCATCCATATTTATTAGAGATATCCCAAAAACCCGACTGGCTGGGTGGGAGGCCTAAGGACCAGTTCGAGCACCCCATGGCACAAGATGCAGTGATGCATTACATAACGTAATACTAAAGAAGGCAAAAAATAAGAGTCAAAAACCATAAATTGCAGTAGAAAGATCACGCATAGTGGTTTAAACATGTGACATAAATAAGTAAGACTCAAAATATCTATTTAGATTGTAATTGTGACCTTCATATTTGTAAAAAGCTGGTTGCAAATCAGATATGTTTCTGAGATGTCTTCAGGTAGGCGGTGTATAAGAAATAATCATTGGTCACGTCAATTACTATTTTGTTTAAGTTTTTCATATGCAAATAAACCGAAAACTCTTATCTGAAGATAGTTTGGCAAGACTTGCACTGGTATCATATGGATGCAAAGTTCCAAAAATGCAGTGATGTATTGCTGTAACAAGTCCTCGGCGCTATAACGCTGTAACGCTGCATGAACTGCAGTGTTTACAATTAGCCATAGATCATTGAATTGAGCCACCCCAATGCAGAAACATGGATTTCGAAACGGTGCCAATTTCAGGGAAGCATTACAGTGCGGGGACGTGTTACGGTGCACGCTACTGGAGTGACTGAAGACTAGAGCTCTTTTGTCTCTCTGTGGCATAAGCCGAGCCAACTATAGCTTTGCCAGAGGACAGGCACGCTCTGGACGCTGGTTCTTCTCACATAAAGTGCTATTTTTCCACAAGCAACTGATTCAACATACATGGCTTACCTTCAGCCAGCTTCACACTCAGCCTTTACCTTTAGGACGGAGGTAGAGATGTGAATCGTGTCCTCGATCGTCTTAACGATCGATTTCGGCTGGGAGGGGGAGGGAATCGTATTGTTGCCGTTTGGGTGTGTAAACTATCGTGAAAAATCGTTAAAATCGTGAGCCGGCACACTAAACCCCCCTAAAACCCACCCCGACCCTTTAAATTAAATCCCCCACCCTCCCGAACCCCCCCCCCAAATGCTTTAAATTACCTGGGGATCCGGCGGTGGTCCAGAACGGCGGCGGTCTGGAACGGCCCCCTCAATAGGATCGTGTTGTCTTCAGTCGGCGCCATTTTTCAAAATGGCCGCCGCAAAATGGCGGCGGCCATAGACCAAAACGATTCGACGGAGGAGGTCGTTCCGGACCCCCGCTGGACTTTTGGCAAGTCTTGTGGGGGTCAGGAGGCCCCCCCAAGCTGGCCAAAATTTTCCTGGGAGTCCAGCGGGGTTCCGGGAGCGATTTCTTGCCGCGAATCGTTTTCGTACGGAAAATGGCGCCGGCAGGAGATCGACTGCAGGAGGTCATTCAGCGGGGGTTTTAGTGTGCCGGTTTTCCTGCCCTCCCCCTTCCCCCGATTTACGATTTTTTAACGATAAATCGGGGGAATTGGTATTGTATCGTGGCCCTAACGATTTTTTGACGATTTAAAAGATATCGGACGATATTTTAAATCATCAAAAAACGATTCACATCCCTAGACGGAGGTGCTTCAGGAGCTGCCTTCTCCTAGAGATGTGGGGCCTACGCCCTTATTCCTGCTCTCAGGAGCCACATCCACAGAGCTGACCTGTTTCTGCAACTTTTAAGGTGGACCAGGCTAGATGCCTGGTCCAGCGCTGGTTAAGGAGAGTTATCAGGGACACCCCCTTCACACTCTCACTCTTATCTTTTGAGTGTGATGTCTGGTAGATGTTAGCCTCTACTTTGACTTAAAAGGAAAGATACTATTTACTCTGGCACCAGTTCTTCATGCATATATGTGTTCCCTCAATGTTGTCATAGAGCCATATTGAAGCTGGTATTATAATAGAAAGAATGTTTATAATTCCCTAAGGTTCACAACTGAAGGAACAGTTTTTTTCTATTGTTTTCATACATTTGCTTTTCTTTCTGTATGTGACAGTGTCTTCTCTGGAAATCTTATTTATTTAAAACAGCATTTACTGAAATGAGGTGTTTTTTTGTTTGTTTTGTACTTTTAAATGGTGATTCCCTAGAGTATTTTAATCACAAAATTATTTATAATAAGACTAATGAGAAGTGTTGTGACCTCTGGTGTTGGATTCCTTCTTTCCTAATACAGAATGTATATCTTAAAGTCGGATCTTTATATCCAGCTTTCTTTAGCCCCTTATTATACACATAAACTTCTGGCTGGCACTATGTTTTTTACAATAATCTAAGCAGAATCCACGAAGCCCAAAATAATGTGAACAAAACAATATGTAGATGGGGACTAAATATTCCAATTTTAACAAAGTCTGGTCAATCAGAAAAACTCTCAATTCAACAAAACGGAAGAAAAGGTGTCAGCAAGCCTGACGGCGTGTCCTGCACAGATATGCTAAGCCTGGACAGTTCAATCATTTACCTTCAAAAATAATTTTAAAAAAATTTATGAAGCATATAAAGCAAGGGACAATTTTTTTATGCAATATACTTCAAGGAATAACTCCAGCTCCCCCTCTCTTAAGAATTCACTTTTCAGTGTTTGTCACCACTCTGACTTTAAAATAGCTGTATTGACTCTATTAAAACTGAGGCAAGGAGCAGCACTCAGCTCATTTTTGGCCCATTTGCTTCATAGTGAAAACTATCAAACAATCTTTCACGCTTCAATAAAAGCTGGTAAATATCTTTTGTGCAATCCAGCTATGAAAATTATTTTTAACTACTCTATCTCTTCACCTTTTCTTTTCTCTCTGCTTTTTAAAAAATAAAACATTCTCATTCACACTAAAACTCAGTCATACCAGTGTGCCTGCAATTGTTCCTTCAATATCTGTAATGTTTTTATTGTATTTCTGAATTAAAGCAGAACTCAGCTGTAGCACTACTGAGAGCAGAAAAGCAAGTTTGCTTACCGTAAACGGTGTTTTCCATAGATAGCAGGGCATTTAGCCATGCATAATGGGTGGCGTCGTCCATGACGTCACGGGGCGGAGCATCTCTCTCAGAGCTCGAAGAGCTTTGAAGTGCGCATGAGCACCACTTCCCGCGCTCCTCGAGCCTGCCTCAGTCTGTTTTCCAAGCTAATGGAGTAGGATGTGTGAAACTGTTGGAGCTGTCCAGGGAGGTGGGAGGGATTGCATGGCTAAATTCCCTGCTATCTACGGAAAACACCGTTTACGGTAAGCAAACTTGCTTTTTTCCGGCGATAAGCAGGGCATTTAGCCATGCATAATGGGAGTCCCAAGCAGAAAGGTTGCAATACTGAAAAAATAATGAAGCAACACCATAGTAAAGAAAGTGTGTTTACTACCAACATGAAACAAATGAAACATTTTTTTTTTTTTTTTTTGCAACCAGTAAAGGGTGGACAGCTAATATGAGTCAGAAAACTGTTTTAAAATAGCGGACCCCAATGATGAGTCTGTCGCTGACTGTTGGTCCAGACAGTAGTGGGACACAAAGGTGTGAGGAGAAGACCAGGTAGCAGCCTTACAGATGTCTTCAATTGAAACTCCACAAATGTGGGCAATGGAAGCAGCCGTAGCCCTGATTTGGTGAGCATGTATAGAGCCTTCTAGTGGCAACTTCTTTGATGTAAAACAAAAGTGAATACACGCTGTGAGCCAATTGGATAATGTACGTTTGGATACCGGCTGTCCTGGATTATTCGGATTGAAGGAAACGAATAATTGAGAAGAATGTCTGAGCTGTTCAGTCGCCTCCTTGTAATAGGCTAGAGCTCTTTTACAATCGAGGGTATGAAGGAGTTTTTGTCTAGCATCTGTATGAGGCTCAGGACAGAAAACTGGCAAGGTAATAACTTGGTTCAAGTGAAACGCAGATACCACCTTCGGCAAGAAAGAAGGGTGAGTTCGTAGCATCACTTTATGTTGGTGAAACTGCAGGTAAGGAAAATTGACTACTAGTGCTTGGAGTTCACTGACCCTCCTGGCTGAAGTTATAGAGACCAGGAATAACACTTTCCAGGTCAAAAATTTCAAAGTAGACTCCGCCATAGGTTCAAATGGCGGATTCATCAATGCTTCTAGGACCAAGTTGATATCCCAAGGAATTATTGGTTTTTTGAAAGGAGGGTGCAAACGGAGTAATCCCTTCATAAATTTGGTAATCAAGGGATGAGAAGAGAGAGAGACATTTTGGTGTAATTGGTGATAAGCCGCAATGGCGCTGAGATGAACCCGAACAGATGTTGTCGCTAAACCCGAGAGCGACAATTGGTGCAAGTAAGGTAAAATGGATTCTGGTGAAGCAGAGAAAGGGTTTAAATTATGGAGAGTACACCAGGAAGAATAACGTTTCCACTTGAATGCATAGTTGCGTCTGGTGGAAGGTTTACGGGAAGCCACCAGGACATCTAGAATGCTTGTAGGGAGGTTGAAAGGGGCTAATACCTCCCGTTCAATCTCCAAGCTGTTAAATGCAGGGATGCTTGCATTGGGTGAATTAAGGTTCCTTCGTTCTGGGAGAGGAGGGTTGGGTAGTTTGGTAGAAGAATCGGCGTCTGAATGGAAAGACGTAGCAGGTATGTGTACCATGGTTGTCTGGGCCATGCCGGCGCTATGAGGATTAAGTTCGCTGCGTCGGCTATGCACTTGTGGATCGTTCGAGATATCAGTGGAATCGGTGGAAAGGCATAGAGAAGACCGTTGTGCCACGGGATCAAAAATGCATCTTGTGCCAATCTGTAGTTGCTCGGAAGGAGGGAACAGAATTTGTCCACTTTCCGATTCTCTTCCGTTGCAAAGAGATCTATGTCCGGTGTTCCCCAGAGGTGGAAAATTTTTTGCGCTTCGGGAAGACTGAGCGACCACTCGTGTGGGTGAAAGACTCTGCTTAATTTGTCCGCCTTTATATTTGCGAGTCCTGGGAGATATGAGGCCTGAAGGAAAACTCGGTTGTGGATTGGGATATGTGTGTAAGCGTCCTTTAGATCGAGCGAACACAACCAGTCGTTCGACTGAAGAAAGGGGAGAATCGTCTTGAGAGAAGTCATCTTGAATTTTTCTTGTACCAAGTACTTGTTGAGCTGTCGAAGATCTAAAATAGGGCGAAAACCTCCTGATTTCTTTGGAATGAGGAAGTATTGGGAATAAAATCCGTGCTCCTGAAACTGTGAAGGAATGAGCCGGATCGCTCCTTGTTGAAGAAGCAGGGAAACTTCCTTGAGAAGAGATGGAATCTGAATCATAGGTGTTTTGGAGTAAATGGAGTGAGGGAGCATCGGAGTGGATTTGAAGTGAAGACGATATCCCTGTTGTATGATAGTGAGAACCCACTGATCTGTGGTGATGTGAGACCACTGGGTATAGTAGTGAGTTAGCCTTCCTCCTATGGCCACTGCTGTTGTGGCTGGTGTAATTAAAAAGACTGTTTAGACTGTTGCTGAGCCGGTTGTTGCTTTTGTGGTCTTTGAGGTCTTTGCCGAGGTCTCTGTCCTTGAGATTGAGGTTGGGAACGTTGTTGTTGTTGATAAGGTTGCCTGTAGGGCGCTTGGTAAGGTTGATAGTACCTGTAGGGTCTGCGGTAGTAGTAGCCTCTTCTGTTCTGGAAAGGGTAACGCTTAGAAGTTGATGGAGTCTCCGTAGGCATTGCTAAAGATTGGACAGCAATGTTTTGTTCTTTTATTAAAGAAACCGTCTCCTGTAACTTTTCACCGAAAAGGTTATCCGGTCTGCAAGGTAAATTAGCCAAGCGTTCATGAACATCCTCACGTATGCTACTAGCCCGTAGCCATGCCATGCGCCGAGCTGCCACCGATGTAGCCGATGATCTTGCTGAAGTATCAAAGGCTTCGTAGGAGGTTCGTAAAAGATGTCTCAGACCTTCCTGTAAGTCCTTGAAAGGTGAAGGCAAAGAAGAATCACCATGAGCTGCGGAAAGCAATGGCTGTAACTTCTGTGTACAGTTAAATAAATATTGTATTATGTAAAACTGATGGTGATGTATGCGGGAATTTAACATTGAATTCTGATAAATCTTTTTAGCGAAATCATCCAACGATTTGTTTTCTCGGCCCGGTGGTGTATTTGAGAAGAGTCTATTCTTCTTTGCTCTTTTTAATGCTGATTCCACTACAACTGAAGTGTGTGGAAGTTGCACCGTGGAATAATATGGCGTCTTTTGCATCCTGTACTTCAAGTCTAGCTTCCTAGAAATTGCAGGTAGAAGCAATGGGGTGTCCCATGCTTTGTCCATGAGACCTTCCAAAATGGGCTGCGGAGGAAGCGCCGTAGGTTCCGCAGGAATGTCAAACATCTGCAGCAGACCCAAAGTCTGGGATCTGGGATCCGGAATTTTACGTATCTCAATGTCCAATGCTGTAGCTACCTTTTCCAAAAACTTAGCATAAGTGAGATCTTCCGGAGGAGATGTTGGTTGAGGCAGCTCCTGAGGAGGGTCTGACGGAATTCCTGTCGAGCTCCCAGGAGATGTGTGAATAGAGTCTGGTAAAGAATGTGAAGACGATGCAGGAGAGCCCACATTCAGTGGAGATGGCTGGAGTGGTGACAGAGAATGCCCTTGAGACTTTGGGCTTTGAAGGTTGTGTGGAAGACTGTCTGGATCTGGAGGCAAACCCTGTAAGAATGAGCGAATCAATGAAGATATATGAGACATTGTCTCCTTGGCTGATGGATGAGGAGGGAGCCCTGGAGGATCCAATATAGTCTTGAGACGCTTTGGGTGTACCTGTGGTAAAGGAGTTAAAGATATTTTCCTCGCCGGAGAACGAGGTAGCTCTGGAGACGAGGTCCAGGCCCCTAGCGGCGAATCCACCATCACATCTGAATCCGCTGAGCCCGGGGAGTGAACAGATATAGGCAGTTCAGTGGGCTCTGGCAAATCTTCTGAGGAAGTGATATGTTTAGTCTTGGAAGTTGACTTCCTTGGCTTGGATGTAAGAGCAGGAGTGTTATTCCTACTTTCTGATGAAGTTCTGGCATGAGTCGTAGAAATTTGAGTCGTGGATTGCTTTGTGGCGTTGGAACGAGTCGTGCGTGCGTCGCTGTGCTTCGTATGCTTCGAATGCGACACAGGTTTTGAAGCGTGCGTCGTGTGCTTCGACCCCGACGCAGTCTTGGAGGAATGAGTCGAATGCGTCGTCTTCTTAGAGGTATGCGGCGATGCGACGCGACGCTCGACGATAACTGCGTGGGTAACGACGCAGTAACCGGAGTACGGCTTACTGAGGCCGAGTGGGGCTCCGGTCGATGTTTCCCCGTACCTTGAGAGGATTTTACTGATCCTGAAGTCTTTGTGGAGGGGTCAGGAGTGGTTCTGAGCCTCTCCATTTTCTCGGCACGCTGTCTCCTAGCGCGAGGGGACATCCGTCCACAATCCGCACAGGCCGACTGGTTATGATCCGGACCGAGGCATAAATAACAATAATTATGCCCATCGGTCACAGACATAATTTTCCCGCAGGAGCAATACTTGAATCCGGGGGTTTTTGGCATTTTTTTTTTTTTTTTTTTTTGATTGAAGAAAGTCTTCGTTGTGAGGCAAGAGGGAGAGAGTGCACCACACAGCCGTGCAGTGCCGCGGAAACGAAGACTGAGGCAGGCTCGAGGAGCGCGGGAAGTGGTGCTCATGTGCACTTCAAAGCTCTTCGAGCTCTGAGAGAGATGCTCCGCCCCGTGACGTCATGGACGACGCCACCCATTATGCATGGCTAAATGCCCTGCTTATCGCCGGAAAAAACATTTCTCTCTTCCAAAAATTCTAAACTGACTGAGATTTTCTCTTTTAGAGATATCCTTCCTCTCCTGATGTCATTAGAGAAAGTAGTGCTACTTTAAAATGCCATTTATGGTATTTTGTTCCCTCCGGCACCCCTTTGCCACAGATGGTATTAAAGGGTATGAATTTTTGATATCGCTGATTTCAAGTGATATGCCCCCCAAAACCCCAGGGGGAGCCGGCCTCATTACAGCCTGAATGTTCTTACGCCAGCCGTCTCACCCTGTTGCTGTGCAAGCCTTTGACACAAGCCGGCTTGGTTACCATAGTAACAGCTTCTGCTACCTGTTTGAAACAATTCTGAGCCCTATTAAGCCCTGCTTCACGTGCCCCAAAAACCGAATTGGACTTCAGAGTCAATTCATACAATATATTTAAAATTCTTTTCCCATATGATATTTTGACCTTTCTAAAACAGTTGATCCTTGTTCAGTGGGTTTTTGTCCTTTATATTAATACTATAGCGATGTACCTTGTTGCCAAATCTATCTTCCTTTCACATTGTAAATGTGATAGAGGTTGATTTGGAGGTCCCTAATCATCCTCCTAATGTCCTCCTTGCTTATTTTAATGTATTTTATCCATTTTTGTCTATTTTTGGCCACTTTGTACTGGCACTAAAATTGACAAAATTTCTTCCCTTTCGTATTTTAGAAACCCCAGCCAAGAGTCAGATTAGGTCCCCCTTACCTGCACTCCAATGTCCTCTCAACTTGTTTTTATTTATGTTGATGAATCCCCCACGTTTTTATTTGTATCGGTGCTGAGGCCACCATTTTGCCTTCTCATGACATAAAAACTTTCAAGGGTCTATGGTGGTTCTCCCTGACCTCCAATCAGGTATTCTATGACTTTATTTTTGTTTCATTGTTTTATTTTTTTTTTCCACAAACGGCCCAGAAGTGACATCGTGATGACGTCGGCGGATCGCGGCCTGCACTCCCAGTTAATGCCGGAGGGCTTTCCGCTAGAGATGTGAATCGTGTCCTCGATCGTCTTAACAATCGATTTCGGCTGGGAGGGGGAGGGAATCGTATTGTTGCCGTTTGGGGGGGTAAAATATCGTGATATATCGTTAAAATCGTTAAAACCCGCTAAAACCCACCCCCGACCCTTTAAATTAAATCCCCCACCCTCCCAAACCCCCCCCCCAAATGACTTAAATTACCTGGTGGTCCAGCGGCGGTCCGGAACGGCAGCGGTCCGGAACGGGCTCCTGCTACTGAATCTTGTTGTCTTCGGCCGGCGCCATTTTCCAAAATGGCGCCGAAAAATGGCGGCGGCCATAGACCAACAGGATTCGACGGCAGGAGGTCCTTCCGGACCCCCGCTGGACTTTTGGCAAGTCTTGTGGGGGTCAGGAGGCCCCCCCCAAGCTGGCCAAAAGTTCCTGGAGGTCCAGCGGGGGTCAGGGAGAGATTTCCCGCCGCGAATCGTTTTCCGTACGGAAAATGGCGCCGGCAGGAGATCGACTGCAGGAGGTCATTCAGCGAGGCGCCGGAACCCTCGCTGAACGACCTCCTGCAGTCGATCTCCTGCCGGCGCCATTTTCCGTACGGAAAACGATTCGTGGCGGGAAATCGCTCCCTGACCCCCGCTGGACCTCCAGGAACTTTTGGCCAGCTTGGGGGGGGGCCTCCTGACCCCCACAAGACTTGCCAAAAGTCCAGCGGGGGTCCGGAAGGACCTCCTGCCGTCGAATCCTGTTGGTCTATGGCCGCCGCCATTTTTCGGCGCCATTTTGGAAAATGGCGCCGGCCGAAGACAACAAGATTCAGTAGCAGGAGCCCGTTCAGGACCACTGCCGTTCCGGACCCCCAGGTAATTTAAGTCATTTGGGGGGGGGGGGGGTTCGGGAGGGTGAGGGATTGAAGGAGGTAGGATTTGGCAAGGAAATGTTTAAGTTATTTGGGGGGGGTTCGGGAGGGTGGGGGATTTAATTTAAAGGGTCGGTGGTGGGTTTTTAGCGGGTTTTAGTGTGCCGGCTCACGATTCTAACGATTTATAACGATAAATCGTTAGAATCTCTATTGTATTGTGTTCCATAACGGTTTAAGACGATATTAAAATTATCGGACGATAATTTTAATCGTCCTAAAACGATTCACATCCCTACTTTCCGCTGCCCCTGGACACTGAAAAGAGCCTCCTCAGCCAGGCCACCATGGCAGAAACCTCTCCGTGTGGCTGAGGTGGCCATGAAGAGGCAGTCAATGGCGCGGCAGGGGTAACTCATGCTGCTCACTTCCTCCACCCCTCCTGTGCTGAAATTAAAAAAAAAAAAAGAAGCACCTCAGCACCGCAGCAGGACACCTTCCTCAGCCTCTGGGAGAGCACAGCAACGCAGTCTAATGCTGCGCCTTCACCCACAAGACCGCGGGAAGGGGTAGAAACACCCCTCGGCTGCTTGTTCCTTGCAACTTTTAACGCTACACTTAAAAGGCTGACCACAGCAGTGTAACACTGCATCCTCACATTCTGCCTTTACCCCTGGCCTCCCTGAATGCTTCAGAACCTGGCAGAAACTTATGTTGCTTATTTTCATTTGCCCAACTCAATGGGAAGTATTTGTAAGTCCTAAATTTGAGTGCATCAAGCTCTGTATCATGAAGATCCCTAATTCTTTTCTGTTCCAGCCTAAATGTTGATCCTGTGTTAAGGCGTAAGTAAATCTTTGGCCAACATATACAAATCTGGAGGCATTTCTTTAGGCATTGAGAAAAACTCCACAGGCCATTTTAACCCAAGAACTTTGCACCAAAGTGCACGCACACTTTGCTTCGAAACCTACCATGGGTAGAAGCACCCGTCAGACATTTGCACTTGCTTTTTCACCAAGCACTTTTCTCATGGAAAATAATCCACACAGAGTTGAAAATGCAATCCGCTCCTGTTATTTTTTTCTTTCCTGACCTGAACAAACCCCCGGGAATGCCTCTCCCCTCCACACGGCCAGGGTTTAGGCTTCAGAAGAGGAAGTAGCCTTGTTGTTGGGATGATGAAGATAAATAAGTGGTGCAGCTGAATTTTTAATGGATTGCAGTGGAGAGAGATAGTCAGGCAGCAGGCCCACAAAGAGGAAGTTGCAGACGTCTAAGCGGGAGTGTTGAGAGAGCGGATGAGGATTTTGGTAGCTTGCACAGGAAGGAAGGCACAGATGTTAGCAATATTACAGAGGAAGAACTTTAGCAGTATTTTGAATGTTCTAAAGAGAGGGGAGGGAGAGAGAGAGAGAAAGAAGCATGAAAGATGTCCCCGAGGTTACAGGCTGAGAGATCTAGGAGGATGAGTACCTGCTGTTCCATAAAGCAGGTACTTGAAACCACATCGAGGGGAGGCATTCCCAGGGGTGTGTTCAGGTCAGGGGAGAAAAATATCATGTGTGTAGATTCTAGATTGCATTCTCAGTTCTGCATGGAATCAGGATGCATGGAATCAGGAAGTCTATTCTAGGCATATGGCAGGGCAAGGCTGAAGCTTCCATATACTGTTATAGCTTTTCTTCCTCACCTATAAGTGCATTCAGTCTGCAGCTCCTCATTACCTATATTCTCTGCTCTACCTGCACCCTTCCTTGTGAACGCCATTCACTGGGCAAGCTGATATCATCTGCAACCTTCTCCACCGCCTCCACGCTTTTCATCTTGCTGTGCCGTACGCCTGGAATAGTCTTGCTGAGTCCGTTTGTCATGATCACTCTCTGGTCATTTTCAAGTCCAGTTTAAAAACTCAACTTTTTGAAGCTACTTTTAAATCCTAAGTACTTCTCTACAAGAAATACACTTCCTTATCGACTCTTTTTTTTCAATCTAGCTGGTTGCTGTTCGTCTACCCTCCCCTTGAGTTTGACAGCAATAAAACAAAACTTACCCCAGCCAGAGATGCCCTCTTTTGGTACCCAAGCATTTTTTTTTAAAACCCACCAGAGCTAAAATCCCCCATGCATCCTCCCTACTTCACTCCAGAAGTATATTTAACAAAAAATTCCAGAAATGTAATCCTCTCCTCATCCCCCCACCCATTTCCATGACCTGTCCACTGCCCCCCCCCCCCTCCCTATCCTGCACTCCTCCAAATCAAACCCCCAAACTCACCTAAAGTGAAGTGCAGTTGAGTCGACAGGAGGACTTTCTCATTCCTCCTGCCAATTAGGCATCCGGCATTGCTCTGATGCATCAAAAGCACAGCATGAAACAGCCGAGATCAGCAGGAGTAAGAATGAGAATGAATCATTGACATTGTGATAGTAGTTAAATCCCTACGATAAGATCATAGCCCAAGCCCACTAATAAGTAGAGATAGGAATTAGGAGGGAATCGAGATGTGATTCTTAAGGGGCACCAACTGGAGACGAAAAATGGTTGAAATCTAGAAACTAGGAAAGCTTACAACCAAGACAGATTGTCCCAAAGATTATAGCGAAGAGGAAAGAATGGCATGGAGAGTCGTGATAAGAGTTTGAATGGTGTCTGAATGGAAATGGCAGGACACAAGAATGCTAATTGTGAACAGCTTGTTCTAGCATCATTGATAAGCAGTGGAGGAGATTTGGAGCCTGTTTAATATCATGCAATATAAAACAATAACAAAAAAAAAAAAAAAAAAGGTCTATTGATAAAGGAAATTTTGATCAAGTCACTTATGCATTCCTCAACCATGGAAAACTATGAGGCTTCCTTCAATAACATAAGAGATCAGTAACCAGGACATTACTATTTCTTTCCATGGAGGGAAATGATATTATGAGTATGACTAGTCCTAGCCTATGACAAAATACAGGGCTGCTTTGCCCTGGGCAAACTTGTTGATGGAGCCTCTTTAATCATTTCTATATTTGGATTTTAGAAGTTACAATCAGATACAGTAGGTAGTTCTTTGCCTCAGACTGAGTTGACAATCTAAAGGTCCGATTTCTTATGCATTTTCCCCACAGACACAGATTGGGAGAATGTCTTAATACATCAGGCCATGGGTTTCTACTTGAGGGAATGGAGGGTTAAGAAACTTGCCCAAGGTCACAAGAACTGTCACTTGGAGAAGTGGGATTTGAATTCTGACTTCCCTGGTCCTCAGCCTGCCGTACTAATCGCCGGATTACAATTGACTGTCACTCTTCCTTGCCTTTCTGACCCCAACACTCTCTTCCTTCACTGCCCGCTCCATTAATCCGACGCTGCCAACCTGCTGCCGCAGGCCTTCCACCTCTGTACCAGTTGGGTGGGTGGGAGCCACAGAGCTCTTTCTGGCCCATGCAGGCCCATGCGAGCACATAGCTACTTTCTTCCAGCCTATGCCAGGTGAAGCAGGTACCCCTCTACCATCTTCTGGCCCATGCAGACCCATGCAGTTACGGTGTGAGGTATCGTCCTCCGCCTGGCCTGTGTGGGCTGATGCAAGGACCTGGCACTATGGGCAAGGCTGGAGTAAGCATACAAGGCGCTCTAAGTAATTGGTTCCTTAATCTGTCTTGGGGGGGGGACCCCCTAACCAGTCAGGTTTTCGGAATATGCACAATGAATGTGTATGAGAGAGATTTTCATGCACTACTTCCATTACATGCAAATTTAACTCATGCATACTCATTACAGATATCCTGAAAACCTGATGTCCCCCAGGACAGGTTTGTCCCCCCCATCTTCAGATTTTGATAATTATTGAGTTTAATCATTATGACCCGAACAAGCCTGTAAAACCACATAACTGGATATCATACTTTTAAATATTAATGTTTGTTTAATGCACATCTACAACGCACCACATAAAACAAATAGGACTCAGGAGTTTTGCCACAGACTCTGATGAGCATCATCTGTAATTTTGAGAGGTAGACTGAAAAAAAAAAATCAAGAAATGCATACATTTAGAAATGAATTTATTTAAGGTAATCTCTGAAACTGCTGACTAGGCTTAACTGGGAAGTGCTTCCTTACCACTCACCATCTAAAAAAAAAAATAAATTCTAATTCTGTTGTCACCTCGGTAACAATGACTCAAACTCCCTCCGTGATCAATATTGTATAGCAACACACAGCCCTGCAAAAAAATGTCACTCAGAACCCATGCAGCATACCTGCCATACCAAAACATTACAAATTCCTAGAGCTCAAACAGCCACCAGGGTATGAAAGGCAACACTGCAAATATTCCACCCAGTCCTAAAACAGCAATACACCCCCTCGACGGGGAAAACAGAAAAAGCTGGACTGCTACAGATCCCCGCTCAGAACCTACCTGCTAGCAGGGTACCTCAGCTCTGTCACATTCACAGAGCATCACCACATGTAGAATAAGTGGCCACAGGTAAAAAATAGAAATATGCAGGCAAAAGCGGAATTCTTCTTCGCTCTGCAGTCTACTCCAGCTTCATCCCCCCTTCCTGTTCCTGACCTGTAGATAGCAGAGATGGAGGGGAGCAAAGGGAGAAAAGGGGGTAGGAATCAGGAGCAGAACCGCTATTCTTAGCTCTGCTGTGGCTGCTCCGGGCTCGCCCCCGCCTCAGGTGCCCCTGAATGATAACAGGGGAAGGGCAGGGTCGGGGGGGGGGGGGGGGCAGAGCAGCTCTGCTTTGCGGTGTTTTGCACTTTGTCTGCTCCACACCTCTGCTTCTGTTCCCTGCAGACGGGTGGGGAAGGGAGGTGCTGCGCTCTGCTGCCTGAAAATGCAATGTCATGGGGGCAGAGACCTGGGCGCTAATGCAATGGCCCCCTGCTGGGTAGGGTCTAGGGCAGCTGCCCCCTTTTGCCCATAGCCAAAGCCCTCATGGCACAGCAGAAATGTAAAAGAAATAGCTGACTGCATAAGAGAAACTTGGTTGCACATGCAAGCCTTCAATAATTAAAACAGAAAATCTTTGCAGCTGACAGTATGGTTTTCATAAGCCCTGAATATGCAAGCGGTTTTTCTAAGTTATAAAAATAACTATTGCTTGCTTTTCATTATACAAAGTCCCATTAATTCAAAGGCATTGATGCCCCAGATTCTCTTTGTACAAAGCGAGGTGTGGTTGAAGTAACTTTTATCAGGGTTCTTTCAAAGCTTTTGAGCACTTTGGAAACCCAGAGACAGCACTAAATTGTTTAGCTGGACTAATTACTTAAATTGCATTGTAAATTTACCTTCCTTTTACTGCCAGGTATTTTGGCCCTTGCTGGTTCTTCACTAATGAAGCTAGACATTAAACAGAGCGATGTTCTTTGTTTTTATTGAACTCCGGCATAAAAATTGAGTTAAGACTGGAGAGCTGAAGGCCTTTCTTCTAAGGGCACAATGTACACTTTGTACACCCGTTACAGGACTCTGATCCGGAAAAAAAAGCATATATGCATGAGAAACATGCTTTTAGCACTTACATTCTCAGATCCCTCTTTAAATGCCTACTAAAAAGCTGAATTAACTGTCTCCAGTAAAGAGGAAGAAATCAAAAGCATTTTAGGGTTCACAAAAATACGGCTCGATGCGACATCGGGCCTGGGTTTTTCCCGAGGTCCTGGAGTCAGGACTTGGTCCCCAGACCAGATTGCGGCATCAGGCCGAGGCCCAGGTATCAGAACCTGGCCTCCTGGTCAGGACCCAGCCTTAGACCCGGGTCAGTTCTGAGGTACTGGCATTGAGACTGAGTCGTGACAATGGGCCTTGGCCTGGTCAGAGCCTTGGAGTTTGGAACTAGTCTGCTGTTTGGTTCCCAGTATTGGGTATAGGTCCAGGCTGAGGTCCCAGCATCAGGACCCAGTCTCTGGTCTGCGTCATGGCATCAGGCCTGGCTCCAGGCACCGGCCTAGGTCAATACCCAGGCATCATAGCCTGACCTTAAAGCCTGAGCCTTGTGGCAATCTACCATGGCCTGGGGCTACGCAAGGTGGAAGCACTAGGCAAACTAGGACTGGGCCTAGGGCGCTGTGCATTAGGGGGCGTGAGCAGTGGCATACTGGGGAGCAGTGGGGAGGGGGCGATGATGGCCAACATGGAGGCTCATGCGGCCGCCAGTGGACCTCATCCCACTGGCGGCTGAGCAGGGAACTACTGTTGTGCTGTGTGCCGGACACACACAGCAGGAAGACTGGCGGGGCCATGGTGGAGCTCATGTCACCACAACCCGAAGCAAAAGGTTGCATCCAAACCTGCAGGTGCTCCTCCTTTCTGCCTGCGCGGCCCCGGAAGAAAAATGTTGCCGGAGCTGCACGAGCAGGAAGGAGGAGGAGCATCAGCTGCTTGCAGAAGAAGAGCAGCGTTTATGATCATCCGCGAATCCCAAGTCACAGCGTGCTGAGAAGAGGAGGCGGCCTGGTAGCAAGGCCACCATGGATTCCACATTGTGGGCGGCCCAAGAAGATCAGGGCCGCTGCAGAGCCCATCCCATGGCGACCCGTGAAGAGGAGGCCCAGAGGTAAGAGAGAGACTGAGGGCCTGTAGAGTGTGTGTCTGTGTAAGTGTGTGTGTGTGAGGTGAGTTGAGAGATTGTGTGTGTGAGAGTGAGGAGAGACTGTGTGTGGGAGTGAGGACCTGAATGTTTGCAGAGACAGCATGTGAGCGCCTCTGTGTGTGTGAGAGAGACAGCATGTGAGTGAGAGCCTGTGCTTGAGCAAGACAGCATGTGGGAGTGAGAGAGAGCCTGTGTGTGTGTGAGAGTCAGACAGCATGTGCAAGAGAGAGACTGTGTATGAATGACTGTATGAAAGAGAGCATGTGAGAGAAAGAGCCTGTGTGTGTGTGTGTGTGTGTGTGAGAGAGAGAGAGAGAGAGAGAGAGAGAGAAAGCATGTGAGAATGAGAACTTGACTGTGTGTTTGAGGGAAGAAGACAGATGGAGAGAAAAGAAATACAAAAAAAGACAATATAAAAGACAATATAAAAGGAACTGGCTAAAAAACAAGAAAGGAAGGTGGAACAAAAAAGCCTGTGACCAACCAATTAGAAAACTAAGATCAGACAGCAAAGGTAAAAAAAAAAATTACTTTTTACTGATTGGCACATGTAATCTTTGGGAATATACAAGAGTAGCACTTTCTCACAATGTACGAGATCAGCATGGAGGAAGTGGAAGCCCAAGGGGCCTGCACAGAGGAGGCAGTAGAATGGGTTTCAGTGCCAGTAGCAGCAATCAACACCTCCCCAAATATCCACATGGCAGCAGTGACAGCTGTAGCAGAGGAATGAGAGAGGCTCTGAGGTTGCTGGCAAAAGAAAGAGAGGGAGGTCTGTCTTCAGTGTGTGCAAGTGTATGAATAGGAGTTTGTCTGGGGGTGTATATGTGTGAATGCAAGGTTGCCTGCCTGAGGGTGTGTCTGTGTATGAGAATGAATGGGTGTCTTCCTGGGGTCTGTCTGTGTGAGAATAGGTGCCTGCCTGTGTGTGATGTATGTGTGTGAGAATGAATTGGTGCCTGCTTGGGGGTCTGTATGTGTGTGTGTGTGTGAATGAATGTGTGCATGCCTGAGGGTGGAGAGGGAGTGGTGTGAAAATGAATGGGATCCTGCCTGGGGGTCAGTGTGTGTGTGTATGTGTAATATGTGTGTGTGTGTGTGTGTGTGAGAATGACTGGGAGCTTGCCTGGGTGTGTGTGTATGTGAGGAAGCCAGGGAGAGTGAGAGCATGATTGTGTATGAGAAAATCCAGGGGAGTAAGAGTTTGTGTGTGGGGGTGTGTGTGGAGGGGGAGAGAGTGTCTTAGAGCCTGAGAGTGTGTCAGTGTCTGTGAGAGCGAGAGGTTATGGTGGGTATAAGAGCATGAATGTGTATGTATGTGACAGTGTATGTGTGAGAGAGAATGGACAAGTGAGTATGTGTGAGAGAGAGAGGATAACCACCTAATCCTCGACAATATCAGGGTGACTGGAAATCAAGAGTTCCCAGGTATGGACAGGAGGGGATTTTTAAAATCCTTATTAGCTTTAATTATTGGGTGTTATTTGATATATGTGCTGTTTTGAAATATTTTATTGGTGTTTGGGAAATTGTAAAAAATGTATATGATTCTAATTAATAGAAATTATATTTATCAGTAGTTTTAAAATATTCTTTTATTAGTATGGTTTTACTATTATAACTGATGCTTTATGTTTCTTGGTTTTATTTGTTTTTTGAGGAATGGTGGTTCTGTTTTTCCATTATTAATACACAGAGTCTGGCTTCTTGGGGTTTCCATTTCAGTTTTTGTCTAATTTGTGCTCCTTTATTTTGTATTCTGTATTTGGTGAGGGTCTGTCTCTGCTCTGTGTGTGTGACCATGATGAGAGATTCTGCTAGCACAGGGATCTATAGCAATCTGGTTTGTTTTGTTTCCTCAGTAGGTGGTGTATTGGTATTCTAGGACCCAGTGTAATATTTACCCTTGCTTTTTCACAGTTAGGGATATTGTTTGAGTCCTTGGTGTTATTACTGTTATGTTACAATGGGATTGCAGTATAGATTTTGAGTGTCTTTTTTGCGGGGTTTTGTGTTAGTTTACAATGTGCCTGGCAGTGGAAGGTGTTTGTGCTGCTGTTACTGTGAGGTGACACCAGAATTTGAAAATATCTTTTAGTATGATGAGCTGTAAGGGAAACATCCAAGCTCCATTGTTTGGGGGAATTTCAGTGGATGCACAGAGTTACAGAACTGGAGGTGCAGGATTTATATTGACATTCTGTCCCTTCCTATAAATTCCAGACTTCACTCTCATAGCCATATGAAATTAGTTGAATGAGGCTATCAAATAATTTTATAGTAGTTTAACTAGAAGTGTGAAACTGGCCAGCTTTTTAAAATTACGCAGAAGACCCTTTGGACTTTTTATTAACAATTTTTTTTATATAACCAATTTTAAAGCAAGATTCATGCTATAGAGGTGGGTGTGATGAAGAAATGTCATTTTGGCTTCCCCCCGCAAAAAAAAAAAAAAAAATTCTGTCTAGAGACGCCACTGATTTTCTGTGACCTTAAGCATTAGTACAAGAAGGATTAAGGGGGCGATGCTGGAGAGGCACACAAATGCATTGGCCCCCGAGCGCTGGAGATCCTTGGTGCGCCACTGGGTGCGAGCCATATGGGGCCGCAAGCGGTGGCAAGGAGGAGTGGAGATTTGGCGAGCCTCGAGCAGTGCCCAACCTGCTCGCGACCCGGAAAACCACACAGTCAGCGGGCGTGATCGAGAATGAGGTAGGAGTCGGGGCTGACACCGAGGGGTGGCAGCGTGACCCGGGGGGAGCACAAGGGGAAAAGGCTCGCCTAGGGCACCCAATTCCCTTGCACTGGCCCTGGAAGGAAGATACGTCATGCAGCCAAACTGTGAATATATTGCAGTGGAGAAAAATAGTTCAATGAAGGGCCTGTGAAGAGCAAGTCGCAGTGGGAGGTGATAAGATTTATTGAGTATTTTGGTAGCATGGTCAGAAAGGAAGGGATGGATTTTATTTTAGCAATGTTATAGATGAAGAAACAGACATTAAAAAAGGTGGAAGCTAAAAGCAGCACGGTGGCTCATGTTGTCAATGAGTGAGTCATTATTCTCTTTTTTGCTTCCATCTTTTTTTTGTGTGTGTCTGATAGCGTCAGTGGAAGTGGGTGAATTGGCTTATTTATGGTGTTTATAGATGAAGAAATGACACATTTTGGCATTATTTTGGATGTGTTTACAGAAGGAACAAGAGGTATCAGAGATGACCCTAAGGCTATGAAGTTCTGTCCTAGGAATATTAAGTTTAAGATGGCAGTGGGCCATCCAGGCAGTGGAATATATTTGGATAAATTCTTAGGTTGGTTCAGTAAAGGTATCAGAACCTGCAAAGAATCCGGTTTACTCCAGGACAGGTCAGCCTAATCTAATCTGATCTAAAATGTAACTTTCATGAAACTGAATTCAGAATGAGGTGTGGACAGGGAATGTATTTGCTGTGAAATAAAAAAATGCCACAGCTGCATGTATCTGGACTCTATCGCCTCCCACTGAAATACCATAGTGACAAGAACTGATTGCAACTTTGCCATGATAATTACCTGCTAAAGTTGCTGCATCAGAAATTAATGAATGTAACCAAACTCAGCCTCCTTTTCATTCAATCCAACACAGCAGCATGTCGCAGGAGACTTTGCAGCAGGTTGCATGTAAGTTAAGATGTGCTGTGCATGCTGGTGCCTGTTACTAAGAATGCTGTCATTCACAAATGTTGTTACGCTCCTGCCCACAAGAAGCATGGGCAGGCTCTTACCTTCTCACAGACAGCCAGTCAGGCTGCTGACGCTGCTTCTCTTTCCTTGAATCAGCTGGGGCCGTTCCCGCAGCTGCTGCCATGCGGTCGGCTCCTCTGCTCATGTTCCTGCCTTCCCCCGACGTGCTGCTGCGATCCCGGGACCTTTAGCCAGCAGCGAGACCGTCTCTCCCAGTGCCTGCTTCAGCCCGGGTCCTTGCCTGGCAGGGAGCCGTCCCTGCCGGTGCCTGCAGCTCTCTACTCTGCCTGCAGCCTGCTACAGCTCTCTACTCTCCCTGCAGTCTTACCTCTTCTCCTGGGGCTGTCTTCACGGCATGGAGCCGTTCCTGCAGTCAGCCCTTCTCCTGCTTCAGTTCTTGCAGCTCTGTTCTCTCTGCCGGTGCCTGCAGCCAGCCTTACCTCTCTCTGCTTCTGTCCTTGCAGCTGGGAGCTGCTCCACTGACCTGCCTTCACCCAGCTCCAGCCCAGGGCTGCTCCACTGCTTCCCTGGCCTTCCACGTGGCTGAGGACGCCACCAGCTTCCAGCTCTTCTCTCCAGCTCCCTAGGGCGCAGGCGCGCGCCTCTCTGCTCCTCTTAAAGGGCCAGCCTGGTGTGGCCCCCTGCTGACCCCTTCCTGGGCGTTGTCCACCTCAGCCCTACTAAAGGGCTCAGCTTTCAGTCTGTCTTTGCCTTCGCAAGGAGTTGGTCACTCCTGAGATCCTTCGCTCCAGGAAGTCGTCCTTGTTCCAGCACTTCTGCAAGGTCCTGTGTTTCTTGTTCCCTGTCGGAGCTCCTCGTCCAGTCCTGATGTCTGCCTGCCGTTCCAGTCCCAAGGTCTGTCTCTTGATCCAGTCCTGATGTTCCTGCTGTTCCAGATGTCCATGTTCCAGCCCTGAGATGTGTCTCCTGTTCCAGTATCTGTGTTCCAGTCCTGATGTTCCTGCTGTTCCAGATATCCTTGTTCCTGATCCTGATGCTTTAACCTGCCTTGTGCTGCCAGGAGAGCAGCGTATCCTTGCCTTGTGCTGCCAGGAGTGCAGCGAACCTGCTTCTTCCCTGTGCTCTCCCGCTCTCTGCGTGGTCCGCGACCAGCCTTCCAGGGCTGAGTAGGGCGCGCATGAGACAGGGTGGTCCGCGACTCAGTCCCGCGGGTGGTCTGAGTAGGGCGCCCTGAGGGACGGTGCCCATGTCTTCCTTCAGCCCTCGTTCCTGATTCCACCTCTGTGCATCCAGTCCTGAGTCCACGCTTGTGCCTGTCCACGTCTATGCATCCTACACCTCATTCCTGAGTCCACGTCTTTGCCTGAGTCCACGCCTGTGCCTGTCCACGTCTATGCATCCTACACCTCATTCCTGAGTCCACGTCTTTGCCTGAGTCCACGTCTAAGGATCCTGCATCTATGCCTGAGTCCACGTCTATGGATCCTGCACCTCGTCCTGAGTCCACGTCTATGCCTGAGTCTACGTCGTTCCTGAGTCTTGTCTGAATCCATGTTCCAGTCATCGCTGTCCTGGCCTCCATCCAGTCTGCCGCTTCGTGCCGTACCCTGCGGCAGGTCCGAAAGGGCTGGGAACGGTCGGAGGACTGTTCACAAGACCAACATTGCGTTGTTGTGTCTTCCGAAGCGTGCAGGTCCGGAGGAGGGCCTGTCTTCCATGTCACTCCAGCCCTGCTCCCGTCCAGCCCATGCTTGGGCATGCCACGCCTCCCGCGGCACCTCTTCAGACCCCTCTGGCGTCGAGCCGCGGCCCAAGGGCACACACATCTCCCAGGAGTGGGATCGCTCTCCTAGCGCTTCACAACAAATGTGGTGATTTGGCCAGAAAATGGTGAAACGACTCAAGTAAAGCAAGGAGAAGGTTTATGCATAGCAAACCTTTAGCAGTATTACTCTTACAAAGTTAGGGGTACTCAACAGAGTCTTCTGTATATTTTTATAAAAGCATCTACAGATTCCCTATGTACATTTTAGAATTGCATGGTACATGTTAAATTATTGTAAATGTGAAATTGTTAACCACCTAGGAACTGGCTGGGATTTGGCATTCTTTCAAGTCTAATAATAATAATAATAATAATCATGTGTATGTGTTCTATTACGAGTGAGTTCAAAATCAGCAGCCACCCAAGTGCTATTTAACAGTATACAGAAAGAGTCTGGGAGAAAAAGAGTCTGGGGACATGTCATCAGTTTAGTGATTTTATTGGCTGAATGACTCCTAGGGCTATACTGTAAATTGTAAATCAGCCTGTAACTACAATATATCAGTCTAAAACATTTTGCAGGAAGAGAACAGAAAACTAGATGTTGAGTAGGTATTTTCTAGAATAAGTTGGGATGTGTGAGAACTCTAAGGTTGGCCTATCTCTGCTGGCCACCATTCAATGGTGACATCATTCACTATACAAGTATGTCCAATAACCATGATTACTCTGTAATTTTGTAGTAGATACCAGAAGTTTCACTACTGTATGCAATGCAGCAAAATTTAAATTCTGACCACAAGATTGACATTGACCAGTATTTCAGCAGAAATACAGAGATGAAGAACGTTGACCAGATGAACGTTGACATGATTGGATTATCTGATCTGCCTGTTTTATCTAGGCCTCTCTGAGGAATACCAGCTTCTCTCTGTAAATAGAGGTTCTGAGACAAACAGGCCAGGTAAGTGTGTAAGAAAAGACCTGCAGAAGAAACCAATTCTGCCTGGCAACAGGACATGCCAGTCCTGAAAGGCAGACTTATCAGAAAGGTCAGCTCACAGGTGAACTCCCCACAGCCAAGTCAGCTTGCTGATCAAGACCGGAGATCATGTGCCCTGATCAGGAGATGTCACGCAGCAAGAGCTGTCACATGCCAGAGAGGGGGGGGGGGGGGAGAGGGTCCAGCAATCTGAAGTGAGGGAAAGACCCCATTTTGTGCTCCTATTTATCTATGTATGAGCTCTGGCATATGCATGTCCTGGATTTTAAAAACAGTATGGGAGAGGGGCATAGAAGGGGTAGTGGTGGAAGATGATCCATTAACACTTAAAGACAACACCCAAGCCATAGCTCCCTACAGCCCAGC
Source organism: Rhinatrema bivittatum (assembly GCF_901001135.1). Classification (NCBI taxonomy): domain Eukaryota; kingdom Metazoa; phylum Chordata; class Amphibia; order Gymnophiona; family Rhinatrematidae; genus Rhinatrema; species Rhinatrema bivittatum. Next base: position 798,175,596 of record NC_042616.1, on the reverse strand, counting down.
AGACAAGTTTCAGCACTCTGGAGAGAGCTGCATGGACAGTGAACTACAAGCATCTTTCCCAGCTCAGCCGCAAAGACCTCTCCAGGGTGAGACTGAAAATACCTTCTAAAGTTATGGGGACAGTTAGCTATTTTATTAATAACACCCTAAGTAAATCTAGGTTATGTGCCATGTATGTATGGCTGTGATTTTTCCTATAATGTGCTAAGCATTAATCGATATAAATATCAGTTGTGTTGAGGATTAGAGTATAAGTTTCTTCTCTAAGAAGCATGAAATGTCTTTATTGTTCTAACGTTTCCTGGGCTTTTTGGATCGCATTTCAGGTAATAAGTGGTAAGTTTCTGTAGCACTGCTAGTTTCCAAAAGAGATAAAAAGGGGAGAGAGAAGCAAGCAGTCTCCTTCTGGCTGCAATACGCCCTTATATGCCCTCACTATGGAAAGATAACTCTAGTCTGGGGGTAAAAGTGCAGGACAGGCGCTTTAAGGTTTGTAAACAGTGAGTGGTAATCAGTTGTTGTAGAAGACCTGAAGGTGAATCCTTAAGTGGTAAAGTCTGGCCAGATCGCTTTGTATATGGTTTAACCCTCTCCTATACAGTGCAGACTAAACGTGGTTTAACTTCTGCCACTTCCACCTTCCATGTAATAGGCCCTGATTGAGACGTGAAGTATAATGTTCAGTAACTCAGCATGTGCAATATTTAGTTAGAGATTGTGCTAATAAAGTTGTTAGCAATGGTCACAGACCACTGACAGGCACTCTGGAAAACCATAAGGAAATGAACTCATATTGTTAAGACTGTGCTGACAAATTTCTCTGGGTTAGGGACTAGTTGCACTTTAATAACCAGCATTTAGGGATCCACAGTGTTTATCCCATGCCCCTTTGAAATCCTTCACAGTTTTAGTCCTCACCACTTCTGAAGGATTTCAAAGGGGCATGGGATAAACACTGTGGATCCCTAAAAGGCTAGAGGATGGGAATAAATAAAAAAGCTTAACCGGCACAGAGCGGCAGTTACTACCCTTAAGGGAAACATGGGGGTAACCTGCACGGAACGGCAGTTACTACCCTTAAGGGAAACATGGGGGTATCCTGCACGGAGCGGCAGTTACTACCCTTAAGGGAAACATGGGGGTAACCTGCACGGAGCGGCAGTTACTACCCTTAAGGGAAACATGGGGGTAACCTGCATGGAACGGCAGTTACTACCCTTAAGGGAAACATGGGGGTATCCTGCACGGAGCGGCAGTTACTACCCTTAAGGGAAACATGGGGGTAACATGCACGGCGTGGCATTTACTACCCTTAAGAGAAACATGGGGGTAACCTGCACGGAGCGGCAGTTACTACCTTGGGAAGCTTGCTGGGCAGACTGGATGGACCATTTTGGTCTTTTTCTGCCATCATTACTGTGTTACTATGTAAACATCTATAATGTGACATGGTATGAAATGTTTGAAGCTTAGGTGAGTCTGGCAACCTCAGAGACAGTTTCCAGCCAGCAGTGTTCCCTTCATTGCATCAAGATGGTGAAGCTTGGTCCTCTTGCCGGCCTTAACTTTGCTGATCATCTGATATCCTGGCTTGACCGGTGTGAGCACTTTGCCAGGTGAAGGTTTGCAATGAGACAACATGCAGAGGGATGACGTGTGCACTCATTTACGGTATAGGACCCGATGCTGAGCACATCTTCAAGTTATTTATCATTCGGGCTGAGAGAAATAGAAATGGGTATGAGAAGATCCTGGAAAAGTACAAGGCTTCATCAGTGATTTCGGCTGGAAGGAGAGCCAGTGGAAGGAGGTTCCATTTGGCAGCTGTTTATGACCTGTCTGAGAACTGTCATTTTGGAGCTGCTAAAGAGAGATGGATCCGGGTTAGGCTGGCGATTGGAATTCAGGACAAATGAATGTCACTGAAATTGAAAATGCCTAAAGGGGCCCGATGCTGTCCACAGCCATAGATATGACCAGGCACTTCGAACTGGTTAAAGCACAGAAACAGGCACCGAGCACAGAAAGCGCAGAAGAGGTGCAACGTGGCAAAAACAAGCCTCAGAGCAGGAAGCAAAGCCATAGAAAGCTTCAATACCAAGCAAACATCCAGCGAACTTATTCCCAGGGGGAAAATGAGAAAATGTGAAAGATGTGGTGTACATGTGCGTGCAGCCTTAGGCTGAAAATGCAGTACATGCCAGAAAGTTGGCCACTTTGCAGCCTTGTGCAAGTAGAAGGCATAGTCACACAGGAAAGTGAGGAACCTTGGTTTCTACTGGTTCTGTAACATAAAAAATAGCCAATGATAAGTTGACAGATAAGTTAGTATCAGATCAGGAACCAGCATGGAACAAAACTCTCACAAATTGCAGGTGTTGTAGTAAAATTCAAATTGAATTCTGGATCATACATTTCTATTGTAGCTGGCTGTTATGGTTTTAGGTATGTGGGCCCTGGGCCGAGGTGAGAGATGACACTGCCCACAGGGAGGAGCCCCGTGGACCTCTCCGTCGGTAGGCAGAGTCTCAGCTAGGTCGGACACAGCTGTGGAATAAGTCTTTAATGCACAGGGAAAAGAGAGAAGCACAATCCGAGGAGCGGGAGATGCAGAGTGTTACGATCCCGGTCACTAATCTAGTGACCGGGCTCTTACCTGGCTCCGCGGCGCCGCGAACCGCCGGGTTTCTGGCCTCCAGGGCCGCATGGCCCTGGAGGCCAGAAACTCCAGAGACTCCAGAGACTCCTCCCCTCGACGGGGGAACGCGTGCGCGCGCGAAGGGCCACGTTTTGAGGCGTCTGCACCCGGATGTGCAGACACGCCTCCGCTGACGTCAGACGCTGAGCAGGGGATTTAAACCGGGACTTCTGAGCTTCAACTTGCCTTGCAACGAGGTCTCTCTTCGGAGTGCTAGTTGCCGTCGGATCGTCTGATTCCTGCTCTTTGCTCGCCTGGTTCCTGATCTCTGCCTGCCTGACTCTGGTTTCACCTGTCTGCCTGGTTCCTGATCTCTGCCTGCCTGACTCTGGTTTTGCCTGCCTGCCTGGTTCCTGATCTCTGCCTGCCTGACCACTACTCTGCCTGCTTGCCGCCTGCCTTGACTTCAGTTCGTGACCTCTACTCTGCCTGCTTGCCGCCTGCCTTGACTTCAGTTCGTGACCTCTACTCTGCCTGCTTGCCGCCTGCCTTGACTTCAGTTCGTGACCTCTACTCTGCCTGATTGCCGCCTGCCCTGAATCCGGTCCGTGTCTTCGTTCTCCCGGTTCGCTGCCTGCCCATACTCCGGTTCGTATTTCTTCTTGGATCCTTCGGTCTTCACCTAAGTCCCAGCGGTCCGGGTCCCTACGGGCTCCTCCTGGGGGGACCTCGGGCTTCCAGGGCGAAACTCCTAAGTCCTAGCAACCCGGGCCTCTACAGCTCCTCTGGAGGGGTCACGGGTTTCCAGGTGAAGACTCATCGATACCATCGAGTTCTGCCTCCCGTTCGTCTCTCAGCGACGGTCGGCCCAAGGATCCACTTCCAGATTAGACAATCATAACACAGAGAGCAAAGTTAATGTCTGAGAAGGGGAATACCCAAGCTGGATAGCTCAGACGTAGATATCCGGTGAAGATCTGAGGATCGGGGTTCACCATAGTAATCAACTTCAGAGAGAGTATCTGTAGATCCAGGATACGATGGTAACGTCAAGGAACCTGTAGTGAAGTCGAGGTAGTGGCTTGCAGCACAAGGTACACCAAGGTGATTCCTCTCTAGATATGGTACGGTAGTGGCCCGAGGATCAGGGTACACCAGAGAGGTTTCGTAGCGATGAAGTGGCAATGGCCTGCAGTGCAGGGTACACTGAGGTGGTTCCCTCTAGACTTGATACGGTAGTGGACTGAGGTACGGGGTACACTGGAGAGGTTTCTGTAGCGATGATATGGCAATGACCTGCAGCACAGGGTACACCGAGGTGGTTCCTCTCTGGAGTGGATACGGTAGTGGCCTGAGGTATGGGGTACACCAGAGAGATTTCTACAATAGCAGATTCAAGACAGATCTGTGGAGTCAGGGTACTCACTGATAGGAAGTTCCAGGCGAGATCCCAGAGGTAGGGAACAGATACAGTTCAAGGTAGAAGGCCCTCCGAGGAGCGGATAGCCAGAAACGAGGTAGGGCCCCCGAGGAGCAGTTACCCACGGCGTCTCACCCGAAGTGTAGAGACTGGAACGGAAGTCTGTGTGAGAGAAGTGGATTCAGCAAAGAGGGAACTCCTTTTAACTCTTTGATAGGCAGGGCCAGCCAGCTTAAGTACAGCTGAGTGTAAATGTCATCCAGAGGGGACGCCCCTGAGGTTCCCGCCATGACATGCTTAAAGCTGACCCATGCGTGCGCCTAAGTGACTATAGAGACAACATGGCGGTTGGCAACGCCCACGCTGTCCCGGGAACGCCAGGGATGTCGACGGTAGCAGGCAGAGGCCACCATCCTTCCCAATGGTGTCAGAGTTGAGAGAAAAGAGGTGAGCATAAGTGGTTGCAGCTGTCTGTGACCGACAGGCGTAACACTGGCATTGCAACTGTTTAGGAATGACTTTGTAGGAAAACTTATCTGAAGCCAGTTACCGTGACTCTGATGAGATATTTGGGAGTGGTACCCTCAAGAGCTTCGTTAATAGCATGTACCCACCATGACATCCAGGATGGACCCCATGTAAGTGGTAGTAGATTCCACAGAGTAGCAATTTGACTTATTCACTGAGTTGAGACCATAAATATCTTTGGAAAGATGGGAAAGAAAGGGAAGCTAGTCAAAATTGTCTTAAAATGAGGAACAAAACTTTACAATACAGCAACCCCCTGACATATTCCAATACCACTACTACCAAAGGTCAGAATGGGAAATGGCTGAACCAAGTGAGTGGTGTGCATCTTTGGTTCCAGTAACCAAATGAATTGAGAGCATTTGCCTATGTGTGGATCTGTCAATGTGCAATAAAAATGTAAAAAAGGAGAAATTCATCCTAATTGCACTAAACGTCCAAACTGGCAGAAGGAACCGTATTTTCCAAATTTGAGGCAGTCAATGAATTTGGGCAGATCCTGTTAGAAGGGGAAAGTACTAAGCTAACTGCATTCATAATGCCATGTACTGCTTCCAAAGACTCCCATTTTTCGTGACATCAATCCCCCAAAATATTCCAGCTCAAGACGGATAAAATTCTTGAAGGCCACGATGACATGGTGAAATACATGGCTGGGGTATTTGTCTATGGAAGCACATCCAAGGAACAGGACATGTTCTTCTTACTTGCTTCCGATGACAGATTCACCAGGCATAATTGGTGGCATAGTCAACCCATCACTGATGAAGTAGATCTTTCTCCAGTCCAGGAGACTTTACTAGACACACCAAGGTCCTTGGAGCCTGCTCAAAGCAGTGATCTGAAAAAGCTTGTGATTACCTGATTAAGCTGAATAGTGAAGCTTATTATTATACAGCTAGGGCAGAATAATCCATATTGTTGGGATATTTACAGCCACCATTACAGACATGGCTTGTAAAGGAATGTGGTGAAGAGGCAGTGAAACACTTTGTGAAATGTCACACATGAAGTCATTATTCTTGTTCGCCTAAGTTTTTTTGATTTTTGATCATAGGCAGTTTTATCATTACTAACAACATTATAAGCATGACATTTGTGCTTCAGCTTTGGACTTATTTTCTTAGAAACACAGATACTGTAAATTAGATAAAGATGCTGAACTACAAAGTGATAGAACAGATATAAGGCCAGTTGACATTCCATCTAAGATTATAGAACATTTTGAAGAGACACAAGGCCAGTTGATATTACATCTAAGATTATAGAACATTCTTGAACAGATAAAAGGCCAGTTGACATTCCAACTAATTGTGAGCCACAGATAACATCATTTACATATGAGTCAAGGATAATTAGCATGGAGGCCAAGAGCAAATTCAGATTATAGGGGTCACGATTTGAAGCTCCAGGGAGGAAGACTCAGAACCAACGTCAGGAAGTATTTCTTCACGGAGAGGGTGGTGGATGCCTGGAATGCCCTTCTAGAGGAAGTGGTGAAGACCAGAACTGGATAAACACTGTGGATAAACACTGTGAATGAAGAGTGGGTGGCTCACGGGAATCACGGCTACTACCTGGAGATAATACCCTTTTCAATAAACATACACATGGTTAATGTGACTCCAACATTGCTCTAAGCTTCAACGGCAAGAGGGAATGTGGAAAAAAGGATTTGCATTCACAAAAAAGCGGGGAGTAGCTTGCTTGTTATGGCAGCTACTACCCCAAACCAAATAAGCCTGATACTTCACTTTCAATGCATATCCAGCATAGCTCTCTGCTTCAATGGCAGGGGAGAAAGACTGATACTTCCAGCATATCCAGCATAGCTCTCTGCTTCAATGGCAGGGGAGAAAGTCTGATACCTCACTTTCAATGCATATCCAGCATAGCTCTCTGCTTCAGCGGCAGAGGAGAAAGACTGATACTTAATGCATATCCAGCTTAGCTCTCTGCTTCAACGGCAAGGGTGAAAGTCTGATACTTCACTTTCAATGCATATCCAGCATAACTTTCTGCTTCAACGGCAAGGGGAATGAAGAGAGGTAGATCTATATACAGACATCAACCAACAAGGACTGAATTATTTAGTCTGGGTGGGCAGGTGGGCGTGGGTGTGGCTTGCTTATTGCGGCGGTTGCTACCCCTAACTAATTGGGCTATATATTTCACTTAGATGCAGTTCCAAGACTGCTCTCTCATTAATGGTGGGGGTGGAAGGGAAATAGAACCGAAAGGTTACTAAGAGCCAAGAGTTAAAAAAGTGCGAAACTTGCTGGGCAGACTGGATGGACCGTTTGGTCTTCTTCTGCCGTCATTTCTATGTTTCTATAATAGAAAGTCAATCACATCAATTTGGACAATTATGTAACCTAGTTTGGGCAACTCCGGTCCTCAAAAGCCACAAACAGGACTGGTTTTCAGTATATCCACAATAAATATGCAGAGATAGATTTGCTAGCTAGTGCCTCTTGAGGACTGGAGTTGGAGTTGGCCACTTCTGTTTTATAACATATATTAACCAGACATGTTTAAAAAAATGGTGGGCAGTATTTGAAATGGCAGTATGCAGATTAATTGTTTTATTCTTGTGGGTTTTTTTGTTTTTTTTTTGTATATATTAGAGATGTGATTCAGCCAAACTTTTTGGTTCAGCCTTTGTTATCGGCCCGCCGCGGGAAATTTCATTTTCCCGTGGTTTGAGCCGATTTTATTTTGTTAGTCCTCCTAAACAAAGCCCAAAACCCAGGGGGACAGATGGGGGGTTGTAAAAAACAAAACAAAAACAAAACCCACCCCAACCCTTCAAATTTAATTAATTGCAACCCCCCACCCTCCTGACCCCCCAAGACTTACCGAAAGTCCCTGGTAGTCTAGCAGGTGTCCTGGGAGTGATCTCCCACTCTCGGGCCATCGACTGCCAGTATTCAAAATGGCACCGATGGCCCTTTGCCCTTACCATGTGACAGGGGCTATCGGTGCCATTGGCTGGCCTCTGTCACATTGTAGGAGCAATGGACAGCTGGCGCCATCTTAAAAAATGAACCCCCAGGTTGATTTTACAGAGAAAAAAATTGAAAATGTTACACAAATAGAATCATTTACTAATGTTCAGTCTTTTACATTAGGGATAAAAATATTTGCTTAGCTTGGCATTGCTTGATCACATTAATAATATCCAACACAAATATACTTAGTTTCAATAGGAGAAAATAAAGCTTGTGGAAGAGAAATCTCTCAAAGACTCTTCTGCAGAAGCACAAATTTCAGGTGGCACCTAGAGCTCCAGAGGATGGATTGATCAAACCGTAATATTCCAAGGTAAATGGACCCAACGCCACTGGTGTTTTGGTAGAAAACTGGGCCTTTTTCAGGTGTCATAAAACATTGATGCTGGAATATCAAAGTGAAAAATGAATCACTCCACACTCCAGAATCTTACATAGAAAATATATAAAACAAAGCTTTCACTTCATCACAACCCAGCATGGCCATATTTCGGCACAATTGCCTGCCTCGGGGATATTAAATCACACTGTTTTATACAAGGGAACACAAAATGCAAAATGAAGACAATTTCCAATCAAAATACTAATGACTAATTAAAGTTATGCACAATTTTCTCCAGGTTTAAGCTAAAACAAACTTAGAACACAAAAATTCTATGGAAAAATATCCTACGGAAAAATGCAAAAATAGAGGTATTAACAAATGATGAGACACCATTGTTTAAACAAGAAAATTGTTGGGATCAGTGGGATGGAGCGCTAGGGAGTGCTCCCGATTCCGGGGAGATGTGTGCCCTTGGACCACGACGCGATTGCAGAGAGGAGCTCCGTGGAAACGCCATGGTAGGCAAGACTGGTCCAAGCATGGGAGGAGCAAACTGACCACAGAGTGCCTTCAAGAAGTGAAGAAGGATCACGGAGGACTCCTGGAAGGAAGAGCTGGAACTGAAAATCCAGGAGAGGTCCAACTCCATGACCAACTCTTTGCGAAGGCAAAGACTGACTGAAGGCCGAGCCCTTTTGTAGGGCTGAAAAGGAAACGCCTAGAGGATGTCAGCAGGAGGAGCCTAGGAAGGCAGCCCACTGCTGGCCCTTTAAATGGTGAACAGAGGCATGGCTGCGCGCCTAGGAGGAAGGCAGGACCTTGGAGAGTGGCATCCTACCACACAGGAGAAAGCAGGCCTGATGTCGGTGGCTCCCTGCCGCAAAGCAAAGAAGATTGATGCAGCTTCCTGCCGCATGAAGAGGAATTTCAGGGCGGCCTTCGGGCTGCGGCAGAGGATGTCGGTGGCGGCCTTCGAGCCGCGAAGAGGAGCGTCAGCGGTGGCTGGCCCGCCACATGGAGAACGACGGTGTTGGCAGCAATGGCGGCGGCCTCTAGGCTGCATAAGAAGAAGTTCAGTGGCGGCTTCCAAGGCCGTGAGGAGAGGCGGTGTCGGCAGCGGTGAACTCCAGGCCCCGCTACAATGGTGAAGCATACATGGCAGCAGCAGCGGCCCCCAGGCTGCATTGGAGGTGAGAGGCTGCTTGTGGCCTAGCTGCAAGCAGCATCGTAACAAAAATATAATACATGAGATGAAAATAATAAAAAATAAAACTTAATGATGCAAATGTACATACTAAAATAACAGAAACACAGTTCTCAAAGCCCAAAGGGACCTCCTGAAGGAGTAGGAGCACTAATAAAAAATGGAAAAAATTAACACTATGATAAACATATGATATGAAAAATGAGCATAAGCAAATTTACATTATGTTAAATATAAATTAAAATAATATGTGATGAGCCCTTACACTATGCCCTTTGTCACTGGATATTAGCACTTTGGAGAAATTCTGGAGAGGGAGGGGAAATCACTTGACCTTTGCTTGGGGTATAAGTGATGGTTAGTGCTCGCTATTGATTTTAATGCGCTCTAATCCCATTCAGTGCATGTTAATTGCAATAGCAGCACCAAAATCAATAGTTCATATTAAAACAAAACAAAAAAAAAGTCATTTTACAATTTTTTTTCATTTACAAAACAACATAAAAAAAAAATTTAGACCATGGCCTTTACAGTGTCCATGTGATTTCAAATGAAAAAATTCCACTGCTTCAAAGGGGAGAGAAACAAAATAAAGCATAGTTGAGTAGCAGGGGATTGGAAAGCCAGAAGGCGCAGGGAGCACAAGGTTGCTGGGAAATGTTTGGAGACCTTTGGCGGAGGTCAAAGCAGCAGCTAGGGAAAGCTGCGTTAATAACCGGGGAGATACAGCTAAGGCTGCTTGCACCATATGTGTCTGTTAAGAGAGAGAGGGAGTTCTGCCTTTAGTCACCACAGGAAAGAGGAAGGACAGGATTGCCAGGAGGGGGGGGGGGGGGGGGATCACCCAGATGCAGAAAGGCCTACAAGCTGCAACTATTTAAATCTGCAGCCGGTACTACACATGGCCCTGGGAGGGAGGGCTGGCCTAGGGATAACCAGCGATGTACTGGTGCCTCAGAGAAGGAACTGAAAACTTTGAGGTGTGACATGAACACTGATATCTGAAATAAAGTTTTTGGTTTTTTTTTTTTTACTGCCTGCGCCTGGCTCTGAGCAGTGTGTGCCCGAAACCGTCAGCGGGTGGTGCAGCGTTTTATCAGGTGGCCTTTGGCATCAGATCAATAACGATCAGGAATTGAGTTATCCAGACTTGGAGCTGAAGGAAGTCATTTTGCTTTCAGAGAGGTAGTAGAGATGAACAGCGGGAAGGAGAGCTGGGGACAGGTGGTGGAGCGAAGGTCACCTGGGTCTCCTGCCTTGGCTTGGTATTTCTGTGGAAATGTCAAGATTTGGAACGCTTTGCTGCTGCGCTATTCCTAGGGGAGCGCGTTGAATTTGGCACTCGGTACTGGCATTTCCACGGTGGTACTATATGAATGAATTGGCAGTATCTGTCCTTGCAAAAGTAGCAGCCCAACCCATTGCAGTTTCAGGGGGACAATTTTTAACTGCCCACGTTGTTGCTGCACTGTCAAATACCTGTGGAATTTACATCGGCTCTCAAAGCGAATATAAATTACCCCAGAAAAACTGCCCATACACACACTTATACCTGACAATTTGTATGAGTAATCTGGGGAAAATTAACTTTAAATATTGAATATGAGGGTAAGTGCGAAGTCTTCCCCGACCCCACTCGCAGGTGCGTCACTGCTAGCCGAGAGTAAACTTATGCACGCAGAGGTCCTAGGAACATCATTTTCTCTGCATATAGGGCAGGGAATTTTCTATAAGGCCATTTTCAGGAGTAAAGTGCTGTTTTACCTTCAGAAACGGCATGCAAAACTACTTTCCCTTTGTTTCTGTTCCCCCTGCTCTAGGCAAAGATATTTCCACCCTGAGGATGATGGAGAGACCTTGAATGCCATTAATGTGCCTCAGCACTCACTCAGTAAAAGTTATAGTGCCGAAAACCCATAGCAGTGAATCATAAATTAGGCATTGGTCTCCTATAACTATCCATTCTGCTTCCAAAATGTATAATTATACAAATAAATGTTAATTCACGAGAATATTAACATTAGTTAACCAAACTAGGTAGGCATTGCTGTTCCTAAGACATAACATTTGAAGATTCAGGATCCATCCCATTCCTGCCACCAACTCTCACTGGGTGAAAGAGTAAAATGGTAACTTTTAAAAGCCCAGCGCGTGCCAAAGGCAGGAGATGTGCAAATAAGTCGGGCCGGTGCGCACCGAGCGGATTTTAAAAGTTGCCTGTGTAAACGCGTCTCTCTCTCGCTATGTGCCCAAATGAAAATTTGCGAAAAAGCAGCAGGGCGTGGGCACAGTCTGGGCAGAGCACGGACATCCCTGAAATTCACACGTGCATACTTACGCACCCAGGCGTGCGCTGGGGTCCCCTGCCACCTACTATGGATGGGGGGTGTAAGTCGTAACACAAAAAAAAAAACCTAAATACATATGGGATAACAGGGGAGAAGGGAGGTGATTAAACTATGGGGGTTTGGAAATCCTATTCCTTACCTGCATGAACTGGGAACGAACTGGTAAAACTGGTAATGGTTTCGGCGCTCGTGTCTTTTAAAATCCCCCCCACTTACGCGGTAGTCACGTCATTTGCACGTGGCCACTTAAAATTGCGTGCACGCGTGCGCACGGTCAGGCTATTTTAAAACACGCATGCATGTTCACATGTATGTTATCGAATGGCCACGCCCATGAGCACAGGCCAACGAACGCGAGCACATGTGCGCCTGCGCCTGTTTAAAAGTTATCGTCTGAGTGCTGAAGAAAAAGGCTGTTACACCTCTGGACCGGAAGCTTTATAAACACCAACTATCTGCATTACCAACATTCAGTGAATACCAATTAATACTAATCTGTCTATCGGGGCCATTTTCAGTAAATTATAGCCAAGATCTGAACGAATATGGAGCTAATAAATGTTTGCATTGTAGAGTCCCTGCAGGTTTGCTTTTTTTGTATTTCTGTCAAGAGTTCCACAGGGCAGAGCTTACAAAGAGTCTGCAAGAGACCCAGAGCTGTAACTGTTGCACCTCTTGGCTCTACCTTGCCTTGAGGCTGACATGCTTCAGGGGTGCAAGAGCAGATAGCCAGACTCTGTGTGACATCTCAGGACATGCCACAGCCGCTAGCCAGACACATCTCCCAATAGCACCACCTTAAATTAAATGCATTGCAGTCCATAGTTCATCAGATCTGTCAAGCTTTGCGTGCTTTCCCTTCTGTACGAGAACAATGCAGGCTGGGGTTGGAGGAGCAGCAGTGCACCTTGTCCACAGCAGGGCTCCCTTGACTGCAAGGTCTCTGGTGTAGCTGCACCAACTGCCTCCCCAGTATCCCTCCCACTGCTAAGCAACATTATTTGCTTGTTTCAGATGGTTTATTTGCCTTCCTGTGGACCACCATAGACTGATAATTACTTAAATGCACAGTAGATAACTTGATAGTTGAATTGAATGGACTCATGTTTTCTTTCAACCAGACATTGCTTCTATATGTAGCTATATGATTCTGCTCATTGGTCCCCTAATGGGGACTCAATCAACAAATTAAATGATCATAGTATTCAGAGGAGCATTTACATTTTGTCTCGGGGGAGCAAGAATTAATGTTGTTTTAAATGGTTTTTTAATGCAATACACAGGGGTAATAAGCTGCATATTTATGTGATCTAGCTGCGGGCACTGATGATCGCCTCTTGCCTTACACAGAGCTAGTCACAGGTTGCTCCCAGCGACTCGATAATCCATAAATTGCCACCAAAGTCTGCAGGCTGTTAGGAGTCCGCCTCGCATGTACAGTATTTACATTTACTGTAAATAGATTCTATTTTTCCATTGCGCTACTAGCATTAAAATAAACCAATTTCTATAAATCCCTTGCCCTCATAAATATTGTTGGCTTCTTAAGTCAAATTGAATCAGAAAGTGATTGCAAAAGTAAGTTAAAATAGAGAATGTAATTGGTACATTAAAACAATTTTGGATAGAGCACTGCCTTTATTCGGCACTTTCACTCTTTTTGTGGGAACCTCCATTTTATTTTGTTCAGACCATTGCTCTAAAAAGCACATAAAAGTCGGTATTCAGTGAGACGATGAGCCGGTAACCTATCCAGGAAAAGTTATACAAGTAACTTTGTCTAGATACTCAGCAGGACTTACCCAGATAAGTCTGCTGCTCAATGTACCGGGATCAAGTTATGCGTATGTCTTTATCTGGATAACCTTAGGATGAGCTTTCCTTTTATCATGATTACGAGCGAGCATAACTTCAGCCGGACAGTGCTCAATTTCTTGGTGCTACTGCTAAAGTTTAGACCAGCCTTCAGGCCTCTTCCAGTATCTCTCCCCACCTCCAATACATTTTATGCACAAATGAGTTTTGCATACAAAATGTACCTGCTCAGCAGGGGGACACATTCGAATCTTGGCTTTTGTTTGGCTCACTCCATAAGTAAATTCAGAATGCCTTTGAAAATCAACATCGTATTGATTAAAATGGATAGAATATGTTTTGCGATAGCACCAGCAACTAAGATTAACTGGCTGTTCCAGTGTTTGTGCTTCATACAGTTATGGTCTCTTTAATGCTCCTCTGGAAAGTCAGGGAGCCATGCTCTAAATTAGAAAATGTAATATCTTTATTCAACAAGGAGGTTAAAGCTTTGTCATTAATTTCTTTTTGTTGCTAGCTGTGAAAGTCCACAGAAGATTAGAATATAGATTTCACCATAACATCTCAAGCTGAATGGTTTACAGCCTGAGCATTATGATCATGGGAATGTTATAAGCATGCAAAGCTCAAGAATTCTGGGAACTTGCACAAAGAAAAGCTTTGTCGTAATGTTTTGTGTGTGTATGTTACGTTCGCCCATTCATTTATTTATTTTAAATATTTTGCTTCTCAGCACCTCAAAGCATATTGCATTCAGGTACTGTAGGTATTTACCTGTCTCCAGCAAGGCTTGCAGCCATTCTTATCAGCTCGGAGCCTTGCTCACTACAAGCTCCCATTTCCTCACCAAAGACCTCTGTTAATGGTCATAGCATGTTCATGTCACCAGCTAAGGGTCCCACAAGAGACTCAGTCAGTGGTGAGACACTTTTTCTTCAACACCGAAGCCACTGCAGGTTGCAGTACTTAGTAGTGGATCGCAATGAGAATTGTCCAAAGGCAATGACGTTATACCGGCATTAGGTAGTATTGCAAATCTTGTAAAACACCATGTCTCTTTTTAACATGAGAGGTTCAAAAATGTCTTCTAAATGAGTTAGAAGGGGCTTGTTTTTTTTTCCAATTTTGTTTTATTCCATTTTACAAAAACAAAGTAATCTCTTGGGTCGTGGACTTTAGTATTCAAAAGTTGACCTTGACTCACTTCTGCTAGTGGCTATCATGTTGTCTATGGACTAATCTAATGTATCAAGAGCTCCTACTGTAGTCTTTACTGCGGTGGTATTCACTCCATGCCTTCGAGGGCCACCAACAAGCCGAATTTTCAGGATATCCCTAATGAATACGCACGAGAGAGATTTGCATGCACACTGCCTTCGTCATATGCACATCTAGCTCATGCATATTCATTAGGGTTATCCCGAAACCCCAACTTTGGGTGGCCCTTGAGGGTGGGGGTGAATAACACTGCTCTACTGAATGCACGTTTATATTTAGGGAGCCAATGTACTAAGGTGCACTGAAATTCACACAGAAGTTGTAATTTTATGGGAATATGCTAACTGGGCCTGGTTTGCAAATGAACTCAGCAGTAAACTTACAAGCAGAGGTTTTCTAGGGACAATTTGGCGAAAAAGAAAACTACACCTTAAGGAGGCTTAGCTATCATTTCTGCCACAACTGGCCTGCAAAGGCCTTTTCATACATATTTTAGCTCCATAAACTGCTTTGCATGATTTAGAATCTCAGCAACCCATTCATTTTAAAGTTGCAGGAAAGTTTGCAACAGTAAACCTGTTTGTGTAACTCTGAAAATGAAATAACCACTCTCAAATTCAAGAATGGTCATTTTCCAAAGCTTTTACCCATGGAAATGTCCTTTTTCAAAAGTGCCCACCCAATATGTGGATAGACTTAGGGGGTCATTTTCTAAAGGGATCGCACGCGAAAAGGGACTTTTTGCATGCAAAAGGTCCCTTTTTGCGTGTGACAGCTAAATCGGGGCGGAGTCGGGGCGCAGTCCGCACCGGAAGGGGAGGAGTCGGGGCGGCATCAGGGCGGATTCCGCGACAACCTCGCTGACAGCGAAAAGGTAGGACACCTTATCGCCGTAACGCGGCCAATAGCGCCAACTTTCATGGTGGCGCTATTGGGTGTGAAAGCCGGCAGAGATAGCACCACGGAGGTGCAATCGCTGCCGGCTTTTGCAGGCCCGCCCCCTGCTTCACGCCCCCCCCCCCCCCCGGTACTGCCGAATTCACAGAGCCGCGATAGTTTAGAAAATCCGGCCCTTAGTCATGTATGTCCAGTTTGCAGGCGAGTTTATCTGGACTGGGCAGAGGCATTCCGGGGGAGGAGATTACACTCATTTGCATATTTTCCCCATTTTTAAACCATGCGGGGTACGTTTCAAAGGACCAGTTCTGTATAGAAATTATCAGGTGTGTGGGTCGTTTTGGGGGGTAATTTTCAAAGTGAACCGACGCGTGCAAGGTGGCTTTGAAAACCGGTGTCATGTATACAAGCATTTGCCATCAAATTGATGCAGGCCACTATAAAACTAGCCACAGGGATGGTAACTTTTAAACAGGCGCACAGGTGCGCCTTTTTGCGTATTTTCCGGCTTGTGTCCAGGGACGCAGTCATTTTATAACATGCAAGCGTACATGTGCGCATGTTATAAAACAGGCTGAGAGTGCACTCACGTGCACGCAATTTTAAGTGGTCGCCTGCTTATGTGCACAAATGCTGCTTCAACCGTCTTCGTGGGGGGGATTTTAAAACTGCGCGCACCGACGCCATTGCCATTTCCCCAGTTCGTTCCAGTTCGCCCAGTTAAGGTGTAGGATTACCAAAGCCCCCAGTTTAATAGCCTCCCTTCTCCTCTGTTAGCCCTGACCCTTTAAACCCCGCCGTACTATCTATTTTTCTTTATTTTATTACTTACATGCCATTCGTAGTAGACGTAAAGTTACACGGCAGGGGACCCCGGAGCGCACCTATGCGCGTAAGTATGCCTGCACCAGTTTTTGATGTGAAATCCAGGAATGCGCAAGCCTCGCCTTGACCATGCCCACTCCCTGCCCTGCCCCTTTTTTTGGGGAAAAAAAAATTGGTGTACCCAGCGGGAGAGTCCCACAAATCCGGGCAGCTTTAAAAATCCGCTCAGTGCGTGCCGGCCCGACATATTCACATATCTCCCAGTTTCAGTGCACATCAGGCTTTTAAAATTTACCTTGAAGTGCATTTTTTTTCTCCCCAGTTGTAGTGCTTGCTTTCTGGTATTTTACATCCGGTTGCATTCAAATCCCATTTCTGAGTCTATTAGCTTCCAATGGGATCCAAAGGGCATGGGTCACTTTCAGTGAGAAAAACGAGAGCTATTGTCATTCACTGATCCATGACTCAAAGAGACAAAAAAAAAAAAAATGTTTACTTTGAGCGGGGTTTTCTCCTTCTGGGGGTGTAAGTAGTTGTATGCTTCAGGTAGAATTTTAAGCAAGCCAACTGTTTGAATTAATTGTATTAATAATTGTACAGTGGTTTTGCCGTACGTTCTGTAGCACACCAAATTCTAAAGTGTCCAGCTGTGCAGGGTGATTGACTATTAAAATATAGATAGAGCATGACCGCTAATGAAAAACAGCTGCTCGTTAGCAATGAGAAAATTGCATGAAATGTTTAGGGATATCGTTATTTTCCTTGTCCTTGTTCTTTCTACCATTATAAGCAAATTATAGAATTCCAAAATCATGTCAACCAGATCTCGTGTTATACATTGTAAAAACGAATGCTGCTCATTAGCAAGGTGATTAATATTTAAGTAGGATTCTTGCACCTAATGAACGCATTTTAATTTTTTTTCCACAGAGAAAGTTCCACACTTATACTATTTCATCAGCTAATGTAGCAATTAGACATATATATCTATCTGGCTTCATAACTTTCTTAATTGCTTATTTCCAAACCTAAATCTGATCTGCTGATGGGAAAGTGTTAAATATTTCTGTTTCAGTCACCGACTGGCATATATCGTATGCACAGATTAAGATCTCTGACGTTTCCTGGGCCAGTGAAAAGCCAGAAGGTTTGAAAATAAACACTTCTCTGGTGCTCCTTAGAAAGGAACAAAGAAGAACAGAAACCTGAAAAATCGGGGCTAATGAGATGATCTTCTATTCCATATCAAAGTTGCTTCTTTGAAAGCTGAATTCCATAGATAAGCAGCCTGAATTTTCATTGTTACAAAGTGACCCTGCAGAGGTCACCTTGGACACCAGACTTTGATTGGCCAAATTAGACCTGCGTAAGAAACCTAGACTCACACTGGTTGCTATTTTTTTTTTTCAACAGAGCTTTATGCATCTGCTTGTTGGCCATTGATCTACTCTTTCTCATGGGGAAACAGTTGCATGGGAAGCATGCCTGTGAGGAGTGAGTCGTCCCTTCAGGTAGAAATCCTCATTAAGGAAGGGCAAGTCAATAAGACTCCACAGGGGTTTGCAGCACCGCTAGGAAGGAAACAAGGCACCCCTTAGTGTGCCAAGACTTTTGACCAAAGCAAAAGTGACTTTACATTTTAATATGGAGTTGGCACAATGAAAAGCTTCTTCAAAACATTCATAGCCTTTAAACGCTACCCATTCCTTAGTCGTGTCACTTTGGAGCTTCAGAAGATCAGAGCTTTCTGGTTTTCAGGAGCCCTCCATCTATCTATCCATTCTGAATTTTGCTGTCTACCTTCCTTTAAAGGTCTTTTGCTTCCGTCTCCATTGTATTTTTCAGTTGAAATCCTCCCTAGGGTCTTCAGTGAAATCTTTGTTGCTGTTACAAGCAGACTGAGCCACTCCAGGCCAAGGTGAGACCAATTTGTTTTTTTTTTTAAAGCCCCCATGGTTGGTCCAGTGAACTAAAGGCCAGTGCGCCTGTCGCCTGATATCAATGCTGGGTAAAATAATATTAAACTATTGGTACGAACAGAATTATGAGGCGTATGGGCAAAAATAACTTAACGGGGAAAAGCTAGCATGGATTTTAGCAAATTTATGTTAATCTACTTAACTGTTAAGGCCATAAGAGACATTGCAGACACCAGTTTCCATGGCACAGCACATTAGGCATGGAAGCAGCCTGACGCCAGTTAGAGACTTTGATCTGTTACAATGCTTCACTGATACATTCTACGGCCCCTGAAGCAGGCAGAACCTCTGCTGAAACATCTGCAGGGCTGGGCCGCTCCCATGCCTATTGCCTAACGTTCTGTTCCATCGAAGTTGGCATCCTCTCTGTCTTCTTTTGGCCTTAAAAGAAAAGTGAATAAACATGAGTTTACATGTTTATCTTTTGATTTGTTTATCTTACTTATGTCTTCAAGTGTTTCTGGACAATTTTTGGCAAGTTTAATTTTTACGTGCAACTAAAAAAATATGAAAATATAGAAATCGCACTATGGGCATTGCTGCCTTTGCGGTATATAATTAAAATCTTGTGCTGCTTCAGTCAAAACTTTCTAGTCATATAAGTTCATTGGCTAGATAGCATTTTTTATGATACCACTGCAATAAAGACTTGCGAATGGAATACCAAATTCTCTGGCAGTCGCCACAAATGTACTTAATAGTGTGATTCAATTTGCCAATTAGGACATACCAACAAACACAAAATCATCAACATAGTCGATGATTCTGCCACTGCCTGCTCTTCGCTCTGCAACTCAGTGCATGAGTGTGCTAAACGCTTTAAAATAGGTGTACAACACTGAACAGCGTATGGAAATAGAATTCCCTGTTGAAACAAAAAGGTGCCAAAAGGAGTCCAGATCCACCATATGCAAACAACGTGCTTATTCATTATCTGCCTTAGCCATCGATGTTTCCCTTCTGCATGCACTGTCCGGCCACGATCATAAACCCCAAAATGTATGTGCGTAGCTCATTTAAAATTTACTTGTAGGTGTGATAGATTATGATTGTTTTGAACCAAAGCATCCTCATTCTTTGCAACACTCCAGTAAATTACTTGAAATAACTGCTCTGCCTCTTGGGCTCTGTTGTGGTCACTCAATGAGTGGGTCTCATCCAGTCCTGCTCTTGGTCTTTCTTGGGGTTTCTTCCATTTCCCCTTTGAAGTAGAGGACACTCAGGACAGATCCTGTACTGATGACCTCTGATTCTTCTTTGCTGCCTGGCTGAGCGTGCTTTTCCTAGTATGCATTTCAAGCCTTGGATGTGTCAAGTAGGCACCCATTTTGCTTGTGCCTAGGATGGCAAACATTTAGGGGCAACAAGTTGGCTAAGATTTGCTGCCTTACAGCTCTGCTAAATCTTATTCAACAGCGAGCAGCACTCTACTATGCTACAACAGACCCTTATAGGAGGTGGGGGGTGAAAGCACCAAAAGTGAATAGGAGTGGCCAAATCCTAAATCCATCTCTGTGCATTCCCTCTAGTACCATCAATCTCTTCTATCTGGACTTCAGACTGGATTTCTCCCCTTTTTTTGGGTAGGGAGTGTGGTTGGAGCAAGATTTTCGTGGGATACCAGCTAGGGTCAGGACCAGCCTTGATGTTACCTTCCTCCTTCCATTGGATTGCTGGTACCTGCAAAGGAGCCAGGGCTTAGCCAGGAAACACTGCCAGGCTTCTGCATTTCAAGCCTCACTTTGACAGTAATGACATTGGCTGATGATTCTGCCAAGATGCCCAATGCTGCTCGCTCTCTCTCTCTCCACTCTTTCCTTCCCTACATCTGGGTTTGTCTGAATGCTATGCTTTTACTGGTGCACTGGAAGCAGAAGACTAATTGACTCCCGTGATTTGCTCCTTAAAGGCTGCCAGTGCCATTGAAAAAGAGATACTAGGGAGAAAAATGGAAGGAAACTGCAGTGAAGAGGATTGAGCCTCATACTTGCAACCCTCTGAAATGAGATAGAGACAAAGAACTGTGACTCCGTCGCTCTTATCCTCCATGGTCTGTATCTTGTTTCTCATCCCCTCCATGCTTGTCTCCATCTCTCTCCACCCTCTAGCCTTACACTTTTGAGAATGTGGGCCTGAGATGTCACAAGGCTATTGTGGCCTCTCCCATTAATTCTCAAGATGCACTAAAGGTTTTTTTTTTTTCAACATAATTAATGTTGGTACAGTTGTTTCCTAATAGCATTTAAATGATAATTCAAAAAGTAAAGGTGTGAATTTGTGTTTCTGTGATATTTCTTTCAGGGTTCCTTTATTTGAATTTGAAGCCACCCTGTTCAAACTTAAAAGAGCTTTCTACTTCATGAGGATTATCCTCAATATTGAAATCTACTGCTTGATCTTTTATTCTGAAATCTACTCTGTTTTTCTTCTGAACTGTTTAGGAACCTCTTTTACCATCTCTGCTGGCCACGCATCAGATTAGTGGATCTTTTCCGCCTATTTCAATTGAAGTATATAACACCAGATAAGAATCCACTCCTTCTCCAAAATCTGCCAGGTTGACAATTGAGTCTTTTGGCTGAAGGCCACAAGGGTGACTGAAATGTTCCAAAAACCTAAAGCAAACCTAAAGCAATATTCAACCTAAAGCAATCTTCAAGCATAACAACTACCTCACCTTTCTTCTAAAATACTGCCAAGGTCTGTCTCACAAGAAACAAGACCCTAGAAGGATCTGAGGCTTCTATCCAGATCTTAGGCAACTTCAGGCTTCTTTCTCTGGAGAGGAAGGGTGGACAAACCTTCCTTCCAGAAACAAAATAAAATAAGAGAAACAGTGCACCATCCACTAGGTTAAACTAGAAGCCAATCTCATATCCATCCAACATCTAAGCTCCTCACCAAGGCTTTGAGCCTACAAATCAAATAATGAGGAACAGAAAATATTTACTTATTTAATTGTTTTAAATTTGTATACCCCGCAAATTACAAATAAAATTGAACTAAGCAGTGTACAATAAAACACTGATTACAAATAATAACAATACCTCAATTCAGACATACAAAATAGTAAAAAGTAAAAAGCTCCTGCTTCCTCAAAATCCAACCCAAAAATCTACACTGAATCTTCTGGGTTACTTTCTAAAATGATAGCAGGAATAAACCATTGCAGCAACCTCCTACAGTTGTCCTGTGGCAAAGATGGTACATGCCTCTCATCTACACTACACAGCATGACCTTGCTATTACGCCACATGCCTTGTAAGCATCCAAATGAGGCCTTTGAATTTTTTTCTTTCTATTTGTATCAACAATACAATCAATTATTTGTTTTCATGTATAAGTTTGATGTGTTTTAAGTGCCATCTTAAAAGCCTTAGTTTCTTTAATATTTTGTAAATGAGCTGACAGGGCTTGCGATGAAAAAATCCCATTCATATGTCTCCATAAATATGCCTCACGCATGATGGAATGGCAACAGAAGAGGACCAGAAGACTCATCTACATACCTTATCCAGCAGCTTCTGGGAAAGGACTCCAGAAGTCACCATGAGCTATCCAGGCTTCAGTCTCCCTATGCCCAGTTTCCAGAGGCCTAGCACTCCTTGCAGCAGAGGAGGACTGGAAGGCCTATCGGTATAAATTACCCAGAAGCTCCTGGGAAAGGACTCCAGAAGTCACCATGAGCTATCTAGGCTTCAGTCTCCCTAACCCCAGTTTCCAGAGGCCCAGCATTCCTTGCAGCAGAGGAGGACTGGAAGGCCTATCGATATAAATTACCCAGAAGCTCCTGGGTAAGGATTCCAGAGGTCACCATTAGCTATTCAGGCTTCAGACTCCAGAACCCCAGATTCCAGATACTCCATATTCTTTGTAGAAGAAGAGGACTGGAACAGACCTGATACAGAAGGAATTTAATTCAAAACAAGGGTCAAAAAGGTGGATGACTAGCTAGTTATAAGCAGATTACTTGTAGTGTTTTGAGGGTTGCTAATAGTCAAATATAAAATAAATCAAGAGACTAAAAGTACTTTAGATTAGCTTTACATCCCAGCTCCCATAGAAATGTTCATTCAATAACAAATCAACAAAATTAAAATACAGATAGTAGACCAGCAGTGAGAGGGAGGCTATCCATTCTTTTGACTGAGTGCCACATGTTGCCACATGTATGATAATCTCCCAGTTGGTGAGAAATTGTGTGTGTGCACTAGGTGCAAAAAGCTCCTACGCTCAGAGAACAACTCAGATCTCTGGACACTAGAGCAGCAGACCTGGAGGAACTAATGGAGACAGGGAGGTGTATAGAGGAAACCTCCAGGGTCATAGTAGAGAAGTTCCACCTCCATTATGGTAGCCCCTGACCCCTGTGCTACCTCGGAGGAGAAAGGTCACCTGGAAGAAGAGCATCACCTTGGTAAGGCAAGAAGAGATCCTGTAGCTAGGACCTGCTCTCAAGGTGATATAGAAAGCTCTCGCACTGAGGATATGCCTCCAGGGGCAGATGCCCAGAAGGGAAGGGTTAGGATGGCCATTGCAGTTGGTGATTCAATTATTAGGAATGTAGATAGCTGGGCAGCTAGTGGATGTGAGAATCTCTTGGTAACTTTATTTATTTTATTTATTTATTTGTTTGTTTGTTTTTATATACCGAAGTTTAGCTAGATGCCTTCACTCCGGTTTCACTTGCCTGACTGGTGCGAAGGTTGTCTTAGTACCTGTGTGCATCAATGATAAGAAAGTGCAGGAGGGAGGTCCTGGTAGCCAAATTTAAGATTTTTAGGTAGAAAGTTAAAGCTAGAACCTCCAGGTATCATTCTCACAAATTCTCCCTATGCCATGTGCATGACCTCAGAGGCAGGCAGAACTCCAGAATCTCAATGGATGGATGAGATTATGGTGCAGGTGAAGAGGGTTTTAGATTTGTTAGGAACTGGGAATCATTATGGGGAAGGGAGGGTCCTTTTCCAAAAGGTTGGGCTCCACCATAACAAAAGTGGAACTAGGTTTCTGGCACTACCTTTTTAAAAGATAGTGCAGCTTTTAAACCAGATGATGGGGAAAGCCGACAGTCACTCAGAAGCTCGTGGTTTGGAATGATGTATCTTTGAAGCATACTAGCAGAACAGGAAAATTGGGACAGCCCAGTAGAGAGGTTGCAATAAATACTAAAGTGGGCCAGGTTCCAGATTCCTAATTACCCCATCAACTGATAATCAGATTGTTAATAAAAACAAGAAACAAACTGTGGAATGTCTCTATAAAAATGCTAGAAGTCTAAAAAAAAATAAGATAGGATATATTGAGTGTATAGCACTGAATAAAGAAGATATAATTGGATTGTCAGAGACCTAGAAGAATGAGGATAACCCGTGGGACTCTGATACCAGGGTACCAATTATATTGAAAGGATGATTCAAATTGGTGGAGGGATGGCACTATATATTAAAGGGGGCATTAAGTAAAACAGGATAAAAGTTCTGCAGGAAACAAAATGCAATGTTGAATCTATTTGGAAAGTAATTGCAGGTGAAAAGGGGAGTAAAATAGCAGTGATAGTATATTATTGTCATCTGACCAGAATAAACCAATAGACAATGAACTGCTAAAAGAAATTATAGAAGATAACAAAATAAAAACATAAGAACATAAGAACATGCCATACTGGGTCAGACCAAAGGTCCATCAAGCCCAGTATCCTGTTTCCAACAGTGGCTAAGACAGGTCACAGGTACCTGGGAAAATACCAAGGGGTAGATAGAGTCCAAGCTACTTATCCCAAGGATAAGCAGTGGATTTCTGCAACTCCACCTTCATAATGGTTAATGGACTTTTCCTCCAGGAACTTGTCCAAACCTTTTCAAAAAGCAGCTACACTAATAGCTTTCACACATCATCTAGCAATGAATTCCAGAGCTTAATTATGCTTTGAGTAAAAAATATTTTCTCATTTTATAATTAAATGTATTACCTAGTAATTTCATTGTGTGTCCCCTGGTCTTTGTACTTTTCGAAAGAGTAAACAACTGATTAATGTTTACTCGTTCCATTCCACTCATTATTTTATAGACCTCAGCCATCTCTTCTCCAAGCTGAAGAGTCTTAACCTCTTTAGCCTTTCTTCATAGGGGAATTGTTCCATCCCCTTTATCATTTTGATCGCCCTTCTCTATACCATTTCTAATTCTGCTATATCATTTTTGAGATGTGGTGACCAGAATTGCACACAATACTCAGGATGAGGTCGAACCATGGAGTGATACAGAGGCATTGTGATATTCTCTGTTTTATTCTCCATTCCTTTCCTAATAATCTCTAGCATTCTATTTGCCTTCTTGGCTGCTGCTGCACACCAAGCAGAAGATTTCAATGTGTTTTCATTGATGACACCTTTTCCTGAGTGGTGACTCCTAATGTGGAACCTTGCATTATGTAGACATAATTTGGGTTACTCTTCCCTAAGTGCATCACCTTGCACTTGTTCAAATTAACTTTTATTTTCCATTTGCATGCCCAGTCTTCCAGCTTTGCAATGTCATCTTGCAGTTTCTCACAATCCTCTTGCAATTTAACAACTTTGAATAATTTTGTGTCATCGGAAAATCTGATCACCTCACTTGCTGTTCCTAATTCCAGGTCATTTATAAATATATTAGAAAGCTGTGGTCCCAGAACAGATCCCTAGAGCATTTCACTATTCACCTTTTTCCAATGGGAAACATGAACATTTAGCCCTACTTTCTGTTTTGTTTTAACAAGTTGGCAATGCACAATAGGACACTGACCCCTATCTCATGATTTTTAAATGTCTTAAGAAGTCTCTCATGAATGACTTTGTCAAATGTTTTCTGGAAATCCAGATACATTATATCAACTGGCTCACCTTTATCCACATGTTTATTTATGCCTATAAAATGTAGCAAATTTGAGAGGCAAGACTTCCATTGGCTAGTTTCTACCATTGGCTAGTTTCTACCATTTTGCCTGGCACAGACATCAGACTTACCGGTCTGTAGTTTCCTGGATCACCCCTCAATCACTTTTTAAAAATTGGCATTGCATTGCCACCCTCCAGTCTTTTGGTACCATAAATGATGTTACTAATAGTTTAAAATTTTCCAATAGCAGGTCTGTAATTTAATTTCTCAGTTCTTTCAGCACTCTGGGATGTATACCATCTGGTCTAGGTGATTTATACTTTTTAGTTTGTCAATTTGGCCTAGTACATCTTCTTGGTTCACTGAAATTTGTTTCAGCTCTTGTAAATCATCACGTTTGAATATCATTTCTGGCATGGGTATATCTCTGCAACGTAACTAGTATTGATCAGTGACTGATGTCCGCCACGTATTATTTTCATTGCATGAGTATATCTCTTACATCTTCCTAAGTGAATACCGAAGCAAATAATTCATTTAGTCTCTCTTCTATGGCTTTGTCATCCCAAGTGCCCCTTTTACCCTTTGATCATCTAATGGTCCAACTGACTCATTAAAGGCTTTTTAACTCGAATGTACCTAAAAAAGTTATTATTATGATTTTTGCTTTCACGGCAAGCTTCTTTTAAAATTTTATCTCTTTGCCTTCCTTATCAATGCATAAACATTTGCATCTGACTTGCCAATGCGTTTGCTGTTTCCTGTTTCCTTCATTTGGATCCATTTAACCATTTCTTGAAAGTTGTTCTTTTAGATATTAGAGCCTCTCTCACCTTTAGCCTTCCTTCCACCTTTTCTAATGCATGGAATACATCTGGTCTGGGCTTCCAAGATGGTGTTTTTAAACAAAGTTCATGTCTGAGCTAAACTCTCAATCTTTGTAGTTGCTTCTTTCAGTTTTTTCTAACTATTTTCTCATTTTAGCATAGGTCATCTTTCTGAAGGTTAAATGCTGTTATAGAATATTTCTTTTTTGCACTTCCTCCAGTTATTAAGTCAAATTTGATAATGTTGTGATCACTATTGCCAAGTAGCTCCGACACTGATAGTGGAACACAGGACTAGGTCTAAAATAGTTTCCCCTCTTGTTGTTTCTTGTACCAGCTGCTCCATGAAGCAGTTATTTATTTCATCTAGGAACTTTACTTCTCTAGAATGTCCTGATGTAACATTCACCCAGTCAATACTGAAGTAATTGAAATCACCCATTATTACTGTGCTGCTGATTTTTTTAGCTTCCTTATTTCTTTTAGCACTTTATTGACTGTTAATTCATTCTGGCCAGGTAGATGGTAAAACAACCCCACTACTATTTTCTGTCCCTAAAGATTCAACATTGCATTTTGTTTCCTGCAAAACTTTTATCCTACTGGATATAGACTGGAGAATCCCTTCTGCAGAATCTAGCAGAAGTAGAGAGATAGTGGATGCCCTGCAAGGGGCTTTGTTCAAACAAATGGTAATAGAACTCATGAGGGAGCAATTTATACTCTATCTATTGCACACTGATGGTGATACATATCTCTGTTGTCTGGTGGGTGCCCATCTCAGCACCAGTGATCATCAAATGGTGTGACCTCTCTGTATCCTATTTGATATCACAAATAGGATTCAGAGAGGTCACACCAAGACCCGAGTTTTGAATTTCAAGAATACGGACTTTGTTGAAATGAGGATATTCCTGGAGGTAGAACTAAAAGAATGGGAGAAAATGAGGGAGGTGGTACAACAGTGGGCCAAACTAAAAGAAGCAATTACAAAAGCAACAAACCTATGTTAGAAAAGTAAACAAAAATAAGAGGAATAAGAAAATAATCTAGTTCTCAAAGGATGTGGCTGAAAAAAAAAAGACAAATAGAACAGCATTCAAGAAGTATAAAGGATGCCAAAAAGAGGAGCAAATAGAAGAATATCTGGTGAAATTGAGAGAGATGAAGAAAGAAATTAAGAAAGCAAAAGGTCAGGTGGAAGAAAGAATTGACAAAGAGGTAAAGCGAGGTGACAAAACACTTTTCAGAGAAAAGAGAAAGGTCCAAAGTGGTATAGGAAATGTAAAGGTCACAAAGATCAATGTGTGGAGAGTGATAAAGAAATGGCAGAAATATTAAACAAATATCTTCAGTTCGATGTTCACTAAAGAAGACCCTGGATAAGGACCGTCGCTTGTTGACAAGACCATAGATGAGGTGGAGTAGACAAAACCCCATTTACAGAAGAGAATGTATGGAAAGAGCCAGGAAAACTGAAAGTGGACAAGGTCATAAGGTCTGATGAGGTACATCACAGGATACTGAAGGAGCTCAGAGATGTCTTGGCGGGTCCACTGAAAGACCTGTTAAATAGATCCCTGGAAATGGGAGAGGTATCTTGAGATTGGAGAAGAGTGGTGGTGGTCCTGCTTCACAAGAGTGGTAGCAGAGGGGAGGCTGGTTAGCCTCACCTCGGTGTGGGAAAATTAATGGAGAATCTGCTGAAGGAAAGAATAGTGAACTATATATACAATCAGATGGGTTGCTTGACCCGAGGCAGCATGGATTCACCAGGGGAAGGTCCTATCACACAAATCTGATTGATTTTTTGATTAGGTGACTAGAAAATTGGATCATGAAAGAGTGCTCAATGTGATTTACTTGGATTTCAGTAAAGCTTTTGATTAGGTCCTGCATAGGAGACTATTGAACAAAACAAGAAGCTTGGGAGTGGGTGCCAAGGGAGTGATATGGATTGCAAACTGGTTGAGTGATAGGAGACAGTGTGTAATGGTAAATGAAACCTCCTCTGAAGAAAGAACAGTGTAAATGGAGTGCCACAGGGATTGGTTTTGGGACCAGTTCTGTTCAATATCTTTGGGAGCAACATTGCGGAAGGGATAGAAGGTAAAGTTGTCTATTTGCGGATGATACTAAGATCTGCAACAGAGTGGATATGCTTGAAGGAGTAGAGAAAATCAAAAGCGATTTAACAAAGCTTGAAGACTGAGATTCAATGCCAAGAAGTGCAGAATCATGCATCTGGGGTGTGGTAATCCAAAAGAGCTGTATGTGTTGGGTGGTGTGTGATGGGGTCACTATGCTAGACTAAGATAGGAAGAATAAAGCTAGGAACCAAAGATTCAAGGGAAAGGGGGGGGGGGGGGGGAAGGAAAATACAGCAACCCCAGGCTAGAGATGTCCCTTGGTTCCTTCCCCAGGATGTTACAAGGACAGAAGAACCACAGGTGTGGGAGGTTAAGGGTGGGACTTCCCTGGAGCCAATCAGCAGGCGGAGGAGGAGTTTCCACAGGATAAAAAGGTCTCCCTAGTAGAGCAGTCTCAGTCTCCTGCGGGGGACCAAGGATGAAGGATCGGATTTCCTGGCGGCTCTGGGAGACTTCGAGGCTGGACATTCCCCGACCGTGTGAAGGACTGCAGCAACTATCACAAGGAAGGTGAGCGCGGGGACTTCTGTTGTTTGGACGTACAACAAGGATACTTTGCCTGGAGGACTGCCAGTGGGTGGCTGTACCTCTGGGGAAGGGTTGAGGTCCCAGAGGTAAGGAGGGAGGTGGCAGTTAGGCCCAGTGGGGCTGGACTTTTGAACTATGAACTTTGAGAGGGATTTCGGAAGCTAGTGGCTGGAAAGTGAGTTGCTGGCTCAGTGGGGAAGGCATCTGCCTTCTAGCCAGGTGGTGAAGGTTCAAATCCCACCTGGGGACTTGTAAGATAAATATGGCTAAATTGCTGTTTTGAGTTTCCAAGGGTCCAGGGAAGCTCATGCAGGGATTGGATCCCGGGAACAGACGCAAGCGGCAGTATACAGACCGGTGAAAGCGTCACATGGTGAAAGACTAATATGCGCAGACTGCTACAGGGATCTTGATGTCTGGTAATCTGAAGGTGATGAAGCAATGTAAGAAGGCGATAGGTAAAGCTAGAAGAATGCTGGGCTACAAAGATAAGAGGAATAAGCAGTAAGAAAAAGGATGGGGCGATGTCCTGTACAGATCTTTGGTGAGGCCTCACCATGAGTGCTGCATTCAGGTCTGGAGCCCATATCTCAAAAAGGATATAGACAGGCTTCAGGTGGTCCAAAGAAGAGTGACCAAAATGGTGTGGGATCAGCATCATAAGACTTATGAGGGGAGGCTGAAAGATCTGAATATGTATATTGGGAAAAGAGGAGATGCAGGGGAGATATGATACAGACCTTCAGATACCTGAAAGGTTTTTTTTTAAATTTAATTTTATTTTTATTCGATACCTGAAAGGTTTTAATGATGCACAATCATTAAATATTTTCTGTTGAAAAGAAATCAATAAAACTAGGGGGTCACAAAATGAAACTCCAGGGAGAATGACTGAGAGCCAAGATCAGGAAATATTTCTTCATGGAGAGGGTGGTTGTTGTGCCAGGAGGTGGACCCTTGGCCTAGTGCAGGATTGATAGGCTGCCTGTTCAGACCCAGAGAGCACTTGCCACAGGAGGCAGAGCACAAGAGGAGACAGAGGCTAGCTGAAGCTTTGCCCTGAAGGATGAGCCCTTCGGTACCCGGACCGCCTGGTCTTAGGTGGGCCTTGCAGGATCTCCTTGATAGGAAGTTCAGGGGTGTGCCCACCATGATCAAGACCGGAAGTCCTGGGTGCCTGAGAAGGCCAGAAGAGTGTCTCTTGAACATATAGCAAGGATCAAGGCCAGATTCAAGGAAGCGTGGTCAGCTAATGCAAGAGTCAGAGCCAGTAATCAGTCCGTGGATAGTCAGGCAAAGCCGAGGTCAGTTACCAGTAGTCAGTCCGTGTGTGGTCAGCCAAAGCAGAGGTCAAGTTCCAGGAGGCAGTCAGACGAGGTCGAGTTCAGACAGAGGTCAGTTTCAGGCAGCGTGCAGACATGGTCATAGAAGCAGGCAGAAGGTCAGAGGCAGGCAGCGGTCAGACATGGTTGTAGAAGCAGGCAGAAGGTCAGAGGCAGGCAGAGGTCAAACGTAGTCAAGGAAAGCCGAGGTCAGTACCGAGAAGACAGTCTGAAGATATTACCTGGGGAGACGAGGAGACAGAAGGATGCTGGAACAGGAGGACGCTGGAACAGAAGGACACTGGAACAGGACTGGAATGAAACTGGAACAAAGGCTGGAATACAGAGGCAAACTAGAAACACTCAAGGTGTCAACCCGATTGCCAAGGCAAGGAAGTGATGGTGGGAACTTCCTTATGTGCTGAGACTAATCAGGGCGCACCGCAGAGCTGGGATCCACCCCTGGCTGGAGGAGGAAGGCCCGGCAATCGCTGCTGCGGGATGCTGAGGCCTGGCCGGATTCGCTGCTGCTGCTGGGGAGGCCAACCTGGAACCCTCGGAGGTCATAGTGAGGTGAGCAGGCCCGGTTGCGGGCCGAGTGTGGATGGGACACGCAACAGTGGTGGATGCCTGGAATGCCCTTTCAGAGGAGGTGGTGAAGATGAAAACAGTGAAAGAATTCAAACTGACATGGGATAAAGGCTAGAGGATAGAAATGAAGAAAAGAGTGCATGGTGGTAACTTGTTGGTGTGGTGGTTGCTACCCTTAACCAATAAGCATTGATACTGTTGATGCAACTCCAAAATTGCTTTCTGCTTCAATGGCAGGAGAAAAAGAGAAATTGAATTCACACAGCATCCATTGAGGGCCCAGACTTTTATGGTCTGTGGAACAAATAAACTTGGGGATAACTTGCTGATGTGGCTGTTACTACCTTTAACCAATAAACTGGATACTTTTGATGGAACTCCAACTTTAACCTCTGCTTCAACAGCAAGCGATAAAGGAGAATTAGATTCAGATTGCAACCAACAAGGGCCCTGACTTTTACAGTCTGAAAACTGATAAGAATGGGGTAACCCGCACAGCACGGCAGATACCACCATAAGCTTGCTGGGCAGACTAGATGGACCATTTGGTCCTTTTCTATTGTCATATCTATGTTTCTATGTTTTTATATTTGACTCAATGCTCTCTTTAACATATAGTGCCACTCCCTCCTATCATTTCGATATAATTTTTACCCTGTTATTACAGTGTCCCATTGGTTATCCTCTTTCCACCAGGTCTCTGAGATGCCAATTATATCTACGTCTTCATCCAGTGCTATACACTTTCTCTCCCCATCTTATTTTTTAGATTTCTAGTATTTGTATATAGGCATTTCAAAGTAAAAGCCTTCTCATCAATTGACAGGGGTCATTTGGAATCTTTCTGCACTTTACTTAAAGACACCTGGTCCACTTGGCATTTATTGCAACCTCTCTAATGGGATGCCCTATTTTTCCTGTTCTCTTAGTATCCTTCAAAGATATATCATTTGAACCATGCACTTCTGAACGACTGCCAACTTTCCCCATCATCTAGTTTAAAAGCTATGCTATCTCCTTTTTAATGGTTAGTGCCAGCAGCCTGGCTTCGCTCTGATTAAATGGAGCCCATCCTTTCAAAAAAGGATCCCCTTCCCCAAAATGATGCCCAGTTCCTAATAAACCTAAAACCTCTTCCCTGCACCATCCTTAGCTATGCATTGAGTCCCTGTAGCTCTGCTTCCTCGAGTTCTGCACATGGAATGAGGATGGAATGAGGATCATTTCCAGAATCTCCCTCCTACACTTTCCTATTTCATTGGATCCCACATATACCATGACAACTGGCTCCTACCAAGCAGTATCTGTGAGATCCATTACCTTCACACCAGATAGGCAAGTTACCAAATGATCCTCATGTCCACCAGTCACCCAGCTAGCAACATTCCTAATATTGAATCACCAACTATAATGGCCATCCTAACCCTTCCATCCTGGGCACATGCTCCTGGAGACCTATCCTCGGTAGAAGAAGATATTACATCACCTTGAGGATTGCTTCCTATCTCATCAAGCTGAGGCTCTCCTTCCAGGTGACCTTTCTCCTCCAAGACAGCACATTGGCTACCAGATTGGAGTTGGGACTTCTCTACCATTTCCCTGAAGGTCTCCTCTATATACCACTCTGTCTCCCTTAGCTCCTCCAGATCTGCCACTTTAGCCTCCAGAGATAGGACTGATTCTTTGAGGGCTTGGAGCTCTTTGAACTTAGCGCACACATATGACCTCTTGCCAGCTGTGAGATAATCATACATACTCAGTGCAAAAGACTGGAAAGCCTCCCTATCACTGCTGGACTACTTCCTGCATCATAATTTTGTTGATTTATCAAGTTAAAATTTATAAAGGTGCAGGGATGGAAAGCTAACCTAAATTACTTTTAGTCTATAGATTTATTTTATATTTGTCTTACAATGACCCACAAACACTACAATTAATCTATCTATATTTTCCTAGTTTCGCACCTTATTGAATCTTCTTCTGAATTAAATTCCTTCTGTATATAATCTGTGGCAAATTACTCTTATTGAATACAATTATGTAAAATCAAAACATATAAAATCAGATAAGGTCTAATAAACAAAACAGATAGGGGTAGATTTTCAAAGGGGTACGTGCGTAAGATACGCGCGTACCCCCCGAAAACCTACCCCAAACCCCCCCTGTGCGTGCCGAGCCTATTTTGCATAGGCTCGGCGGCGCGTGCAAGCCCCGGGACGTGCGTAAGTCCCGGGGCTTGCATGGAGAGGAATGTCGGGGGGAGTGTCGGGGGCATACCGGGAGTGATGCGGTGTTTCGGGGGAGTGTCCGGGGGCGTGGTTCCGGCCTGGGGGCGTTCCGGGGGCGTGACAGCGGCCCCCGGACCAGCCCCCAGACTGGAACATGGAGCGCAGCAGCCAGCCCGGTGCGCGCAAAGTTACGCCTGCTTCTAGCAGGCGTAACTTTCGGGATAGAGGTAGGGGGGAGGTTTAGATAGGGCCGGGGGGGTGGGTTAGGTAGGGGAAGGGAGGGAAAGGTGGGAGGAGGGCGAAGGAAAGTTCCCTCCGAGGCCGCTCCGATTTCGGAGCGGCCTTGGAGGGAACGGAGGCAGGCTGTGTGGTTCGGCACGCGCAGGCTGCCGATTTTGGGCAGCCTTGCGCGCGCCGACCCCGGATTTTAATGGATACACGCGGCTATGCTTGTATCTATTGAAATCCTGCGTACTCTTGTTCGCGCCTGGTGCGCGAACAAAAGTACGCGTGTGTGCAGATTTATAAAATCTGCCTCATAAGGTATAGCAAGGAAGATTGAGATGCACACACTGTTAGGTGCACACTTCTGGTCCTCTTCTGCTGCAAGGGGTATGGGGGCCTCTGGAAGCTGGGGCTATGGAGCTCGAAGACTGGATTGCTCAGCAGCGCAGTAATAATTGGTGATTTAAATTACCCCAGTATCGATCTGATAAATGTCATATCAGCACATGCCAGAGAGATAAAGTTCATAGATGAAAGAAATGACTGCTTCATGCACTAGCTTACAAGAATCAAATTTCAATCTGAAATATTGAGTGCTACAAAGATAAACTCTTATCTGTCTGAATTCCAAGACTGAAATTCTTTAAAATGGTGACTATTTTCAAGGTCTAGAGGATGTCATTGTCAATCCATGCAGATGCCGGCTAAGTCTTTCTGGTTGAAAATGTGCTTCACTTTGATTGCTTTTCTTCCATCTTTGTTGTGCTGGAGGTGGACCCTTGGCCTGGTGCAGGATTTGTACGGCCCTCCAGTTGGGCCCGGAGAGCGCCTGCCACCAGGAGGTGGAGACAGAGGCTAGCTGGAGCTTCGCCAATAGCAACCCAGGGTTCCCTCAGGTTGAGCACTTGGTTACCCGGACTGTCTGGTCTTAGGTGGGCCTCGCAGGGTCTCCTAGAGAGGAAGAGCAGGGGAGTGCCCACCACAAACAAGGGTGCACAGTCAAAGTCAGAGCAAGAATGTCCGGAGGTCGCAGGAGGCCAGAAGAGAGTGTCCAAGTGGATAGCGAGGATCAAGACCAGAGTAACAGTTCAGAATGGTCAGCCGAAGCAGGGGTCAGTACCTGTAGTCAATCCGGAAGTAGTCAAGTCAGGCAGAGGTCAGGTTCCAGGCAGCGATCATGAGTAGTCAGTGGACAGGCAGAGGTCAGGTTCCAGGCAGTGATCAAGAGTAGTCGGTGAACAGGCAGAGGTCAAGTCCGGGCAGCAATCAGGAGTAGTCAGTGAACAGGCAAAGGACAGTACCGTGAGATCAGTCCGAAGGGTACTACCAGGGATGGAGAGACGAAGGAACAGAAGATGCTGGAACAGGCGACACTGGAGATGCTGGAACAGGCGACACTGGAGATGCTGGAACAGGAGACGCTCGAACAAGAGACTCAGGAACAGGCAAACTAGAGGCACCGAAGTGTACGACCTGATTGCCAAGGCACCATTCAGGGGAACGGGCCTTGCCTTATATACCTGGGATGTATGATGTCATCAGGGAGCGCCAGGTTTGGGTTTCCCACGCTTGGCCCTTTAAGTAGGGCACCGTAAGCCGCGCATGCACCTAGGGGCGGGGCCGAGGAGCAGGAAGACGCAGAGCCCATACGGAAGCTCCGCTGTGAGGTCGGCATTGGAGACAGTGAGCGGGGGAGCCAGGGACGCCGAAAACTAGCTGCAGTTATGGCAGAGGGAAGCCCACGAAGAGCTACAATCTTTGTCCCTTCCCATCCCAGCTCTGCCCTGCCTGACTTGAGAAGAAAAATCTTGCAGTTTGTACCAACCATGAATGGAAACACAAATTTTCATTATTTTTGGAGCCCCCATCCATTCATGTTGTTAGAGCAAAACAAATAAAAAATAGTCCTTTTCGGTTGCTATTACCCATTCTTTTAAAACAAATCACATTCCTGAAATCCTGAACTAGTCCTGCTGATTTTCTAGATAATCTAAAGTGAGTAATGTATCTTTTACATTAATTTGCCTCTCTGGTTAGGTATCTCCTTAGTTTATTTTTGGTTTGTGTCACATCTTTCTTTAGAAAAATATGTACTCAACACATGTTACAAAATTACATCAAAGGCATAATACAAAATACTTATTAATCTGTTAGAATTTAGCCACATAAGTCCCCAAATCTTCATTCATCTGGACATCTTTAGAGTTATCCCTGGTAAATGCTTTTGAATATGGACCTCCAAATATATATTACATCTATGTATCAATAAATTAGTATAAAAAAAAAATCAAAATTACATCATTCTAAAAGAAAAAAATCCATCCTAACCTAAATTAAATACATTCTTGTAAACGTCATTTTGCATTTTAGTTAATAAATAATTTATTTTTATTTTTGCATTTACTTTTCAAACTTTCATATTGTGTTGCCTGCAGGGAAATTCCTATGGCATTAATGAAAAAGAAAATCCCTGGTTGAGCCAAATCATACAAGTAGAAACAGTTTTAGTTGGATAAAACACTAGGGATGTGAATCGTTTTTTGACGATTTAAAATATCGTCCGATATATTTTAAATCGTCAAAAATCGTTAGAGGCGATATACAATAGGAATTCTCCCGATTTATCGTCAAAAATCGTAAATCGAGGGAAGGGGGAGGGGAAGGGGGAGGGCGGGAAAACCGGCACAAAAAAACTTTGCCCTGTCATATGACAGGGCAAAGGTAGCGCCGGCGCCATTTTGGTTCCTGTCCCCCGACGTCACGAGCGCAGGAGATCGCTCCCGGACCCCCAGGGACTTTTGGCCAGCTTGGGGGGGCCTCCTGACCCCCACAAGACTTGCCAAAAGTCCAACAAGGGTCCGGAAGCGACCTCCTGCACTCGAATCGTATTGCCGTATTGCAAAATGGCGCCGGTCGTATTGCCGTATTGCAAAACGGCGCCATCAAGCCCAGCATCCTGTTTCTAACAGAAGCCAAACCAGGCCACAAGAACCTGGTAAGTACCCAAACACCAAGAAATCCTTAGGTGTTTCAAAAGATGGTAATGCACACTAGCTTTTCTTATGTTACTGTGGGTAGGTGTGAAAATTTTAAATACGTTTTACATAGAAGTGGGGAACTCCTGATGCTCTTTACAGTGAGTGTCGTTTGCTGAGGGTAGTACATTCCTGAAAGTCCAATTGGAAGAAGAGGAAGCTGGCAGAGCTGGTCATTATTCGGCCATCAACAAGGGCAGGAGTGATAGTGGTCCAAAAGTTCTTGGAGCAATGGGAGCATGGTTGTTATTTAGGCCTCCACTGCTTGAGACTAGGCTGGCTCTGCATAGAGCAGACCACCACCAACAGCAGGGGAAATGGACTTAATTCAATAAGTCCCCACAGCTTCAGAATTGTTTCATGAAATATGCACTTTTTATTTTATTAGCGGCAACTCCATTGCTTAGAGAGGCACAGATTTAAGCAGGGTCCCCCGACACGGACCCGTGTTTCACCAAACGCGGCTGCATCGGGAGGGACTTTGAAACGGGATTCATCAGCTTTTCAACGCTGTGCATCCATTTGATTCGCAAGGAGAGCAGAGTCAGCTATGGGACTGACAGTCAGTAGAAAAAAGCAGCATCAGTGCTAGCATTCAGCCCCTGCTGCAGCAGCCAATTGGCAGAACAGAGAGGCTCCCAGAAACACCCGCAAACATGGATGTAGAGATAGTTCTGCAGAGGATGTAGGGATGATTCTGCAGAAGCCGCCACCATAAGGATGACTGGCCCAGGACAGGGAGGGAAGTAAAAAAATTCTGAGGAACCCAGATGTGCTGGGCCAATCAAAGCAAGGTCCAACATTAAAATGAGCCCCACTGGGGACTAATATGACCATAATGGTTCCGTGAGGAAGAAGAGCCTTTGACAGGGACACTGTGTTCAGTGTGCAAAGTGCTGAAGAGAGCCGAGTCAGCATGAGGACTGCAGCTTGAGCTCTGAGGTGAGAAAATGTTGTCAGACAATTCTTGAAGGGGAATAAAGGATAGAGGTAACTGAGCCATGGCAAATGATTATTAATATTGTCTGTGCGAAACTAAGAAAAAAAGAACAAAAGGTTCAACTAGGAAGTGTCCAGGTTGCAGGGGTTGTTTTAAATGAATGTGTGAGTGTAAAGGTGCTACACAGAAATAATAATATAGGTGGAGCTTCTCAGGAAAGGGGAGTAAAGGTTGTGAATGACAGAAATAAAGCCTAAGTTCACTGGAGCAGACATGCGGAAAAGTTTTATTAATTATCCTGTTCTGAAGCGAAACATCAGTGTCAATGAATCTCACTTCAGAAAGGAAAGTGGAACATAATTTGAGAACTGACATGGATATTTAATTGAGGCATAGAGCCGAGAAGGAATTCAATGAAGATTTTGGAAATAAAATTGAAAGAAGTGAATTTAAATGAGGAGCTACCTGAGTTCCCTGTCATAGAAAGTGATGTAGGAGTGTGTGACTAAATTGAATAATTGGAATTACATGTGCAATAACATAGACTTTGAACGAATAGGGAAACATAGAGAGCGTGGAAGAGAAACTGAATCAGGGGAATAGCCTCTGTATTTGGTTTGGGTAAAGTCAGGGAGAACCAGGTACCAGAAGAACCAACAGGAATGAGAATCCAGAAACGGGAGCGAAGACACTGAGCAGTAACTAACAATGCTATCAAAGGAGAGAGCATCCCAAACCTCCTGAATGCGCTGCAGGCTGCGAACTCACACATGTGGGACACATCTGCTTTTTTTTTTTTTTTTTATTCTGAGCAGAATCTTAAATAATAAACAAAACGGAGCTCTGCTAAGCACACTTATTGAGAAGAAGAGAGGAAGTTAGAATTAATTATACACTTGAGTCCAGGATCTTCAGAACTGGAGAAAATCCAGAAAACATAATACTGTAAATATCCCTGGTTTCACCGACCCCCATCCCATCGCCCCCCACCCCCCTAACCACCTCCTAGTTCTATTATCAGTTTCATTGTAAAGCCCTGTTGGCTAATTTTTTTGTTCCATGGAAACTGATGTGATGTTTTCTTAACGAATGTCGGTATACAAAAACCTTTAAATAAATAAATAAATAAATAAAATACATTTTGACCAAAAAATAATGAACATAAATAGATAATAGTATTTTTTTCTCTTGCTGCTAGTGTCATATATATATATATATATATATATATACATATACATATACAGATAGAATTGAATGGTTCTAGCTCCTGTAGTCTGCCCTGTAGAAAAAGAAAACAAGATAATTTGAACTGGTGTCACTTTATAAGAGAGAACATATACAAAAAAAAAAAAATAGGAGGAAAAGGTTAACATGAAAAAAAACCAAACCCTGCTTAAATATCACCTGTAAATGAATGTGTTCAATTGATATAACTATAATATTACTCTTTTTAATACAACCTAGCATTAAATTGTATTTGTCATCACTGCTGGTAGTAATAATTCCCACAGAGAAAAATAATATAATTGAAATTAATTTCCCGGTAGTTTCTATGTATACGTGTATCAGTCTCATTTCATATATCTGCTAAAAGTGTATCTCTGTTTTTCCTCCTTACTGCTAGCAACCTAGACTGGGGGGGGGGGGGGGGGCGGGGGTTGGGTCCTTTATTTTCACAATCCAACAGGAAAAGGGCCACTGTTGGCGAACTCCTGGGTATCATCAGGAGTCCCTTTATTAATATCTTAGAATTTAACCAGGTCGCCTTCTCCTGTCCCCCTCCCCAAGGTACTTTATATCGCCTTGGTGCCCAGGAATGGTTCAGGCATATTATGTGGCACAAGCAGATGAAAAATGATGGCAAGGTCATTCAGTGCTTTTGGGATTAGAAATATAAGCAAAAGAAGCTATCATTTGACCATGTAATGTAGCTATCTATAGGCATCCATCGCTTAAGTCTCAATATATTGTTACTTCATGTAGTCTGCCTTAAGCCTACCTTTGGAAAAAGACAGAATATCAAATGCTTATAAGTGAATAAAAATGAATAAGGTAAACAGCTAAACAGCTAAAGAGTTATGTAGTTGCCATCATAGGAGACTGGGCAAGTTGAACTCATGCAAGAGAGAAATGAGCCAATGGAGGAAGAAGAGAGGAAGAAAGAAGTCCTGACGGTGAGAGAAGAACATAACCCAACATAACCCAAGTGATAAAGGACACTTGTATTGCATGAAGCATTTGGTGAGCAGATTGCCCGTCAATCCTTGTAACTTGTCTACTGCAACAATGCTGGACATCAGCTAGATTGGCACAGAACAAGTAAATCTACTCTACAGCAGAGTAACTAAAGGTATTGCTTGTCTGCTGGAATGATTTGGGAGAAGAATGTGATCATGGGGAATCGAGGTATTGTTACACATACATGCACATATATACATACAACATTATATATAGATAGTACCCACTAATAAAGTGTCATGGATATCATGGTATGTGCAATTTCAAGGAAAGCCAGTGAAGTAGGCTGCTGATAAGAAGCCTGAAGCACACATGGTTGGGGCTGACCATTTTCACTTTGACAGCAGTTAAAGTTCACACACACCGTACCTTTAGGTTGCAATTGTGATCACTGCATTAGAGTGAAATAAAGGAAGATTTCCATTAAATGCAAATATTGACCTTTTCTGTAGATGAACAGTGCAGCAGAAATAGTACATAGTGATGAGGTATTTTGGCCTACATTTCCTATAATGGGTCAGAGTAGTCCAGAGATGGACATTCAGCTCATGTATGGGTATGTAAAGGCAACTAAAGGACAAGACAGAATGAAGCTATTCATGGCAATCACATAGAGGAAGAGCACTGTTTCCTGTGATCATAATCATGTCTGTGAAACATAAATGTATGATGCACAGTATAGTGGTTCTCAACCTAGTCCTTGGTACTTAACCAGCCAGTCTGGTTTTCAGGATATCTATAATGAATTTGCATGAGACAGATTTACAAACAATGGAGGCACCGCATGCAATTTTTTTTCAAGCTTATATTTTGTGGATAGCCTGAAAACCAGACAGCCTCAATGTGCCCTGGCGACTGCGTCAAGAAACAATTCTGTAGTGGATGGTTCTGTAGGTATTATTTTAATTGTAAAGAAAACAGAGCCTATTAAGTAACCCACAAGAATCAACCATCAAAAATAAAGGGAATCCAAAAAAACATAAATCACATAACAAGGGCTTAGCTTCTAAGGTGTCTGCAAGCCAGACGGCATGTTCAAAAAGACTTGAACCGCCCAGTCTTTTCAATCATCCACCTTGCGTTTAAGTGAATAAAGTGTTGTAAACAAAGTCAAACTTGCAAAGATTCAATTAATTGAGTGCTTTAACCCTGATGATGAAATTCTAAAGGAAGCCCAACATGGACGATGTTTTGTTTGAAAAAGCATCATCAGGGATCACATCAATGATCAATTTTAATTCCAGAAACTATAAAAAAATAAGAAATCAATATCACCATTCTATAAAAATATATATTTCAATACTTATCTGCATAGCCCCACAACGAGTACCATCAAATCGGACCAAACTGGTCTCAGCGTCCTTCAAAGTGAGATGAAACTGGAAGGAAGTTGACACTGCTTAAATATGTTTATGATATAATGACATGGGTACGTATGAGGACCTGAAAAAAAACTTGTATCAATGTTGGATAATAACTCATCAATGACGTGAAAGAAAACTTGAAGGATCAATTCAAAAAAGGCGTAATTGAATGCAACTTATAAATCCATTGTTGCTCCACTCATATCAATTGTGAATTTAAATCCCTACCCCACCACCCGATCTGATGCTGATCAATTGCACAGAAGTGTAGATCGTCAAACATATGTGAGAATTCATCACAATGAAAAACCAAAGGAGCACCTTCCTTATGATGAAGACGTGCCGACCGATGTTTGATCATATGGGTCTTGAGCATCCAAAAGGTTTTTCCAATGTAGATCTTCTTGCAAGGGCATTCAATCAAATAAATTACTGATTTGGACACACAGGAAGTAATATATTTGAGATTAATTATGAAATCTGTTGCCTGGATCTTGATTGAAAAAATGTAAATAGAAATGTGGCAGACTGAACATTTGCCACATGGACTATGACAACCTAAAGATGGTTTTGAATAGAGATTTGTGAAAAGTGCAAATGCACCAATAAATCTCGTAAATTTGACCCTCTAGTGAAGGCAATGCGGGGTGGATCTTTAAAATTGTCATGTATCTGCAAAAGTGCAAATTACACAAGATAGACACCTGAATCTGATAAACTACAGGTGAAAAAGGTGGCATGCAAGTGGCTCGTGAAGAAGATGTAATAGATGGTAAAAATAACCATTCTTGATGACGAAATTTATCTCTTAGAAATGCTTTACAGACCACTTTTTTAGGATAACCATGCTTAAGAATCTATCCATTATTAAATGCGCTTGTGATTGAAAATCAATGATATTCTAACATGTCTGACATAATCTCAAAAATTGACTAACTGGAAGGCTTTCCTTAGGTCTAAGATGCACACTATTGAAGTGCAACAATGTGTTTGAAGACACCGGTTTGTGGTATAAAGTAGTGGAAAAACCAGATTGTGATTTTTTTTAATCAAAATATCCAGAAAGGGGATCTCATCCAACTTAATGTCAGTGGTAAAACGAAAATGACAATTTTATGAATTCTGCCATTGTAAAAAATTGTCAAAAAGTGAAATGGAGCCCTTCCATAATAGGAATACATCATCTATATAATGCTTCCACACAACAATATTGGCAGAAAAAGGATGGTCTTTCAAAAAGTGATCTTCAAACATTCCGATGTATAAATTAGCTACATCTGGAGCTACTGTGGCACCCATAACAATGTTGCATGTCTGTTGATAAATCTGTTGATCAAAAGCAAAAAATTTTTTGTGAGGGCTATTTCCAACTATTGATTTACAAAAAAGGAAGGCACTGTGTGGCCGTGGATGTTGATCAAAGAACTCAACAGTTATGATGAGGGCTTAATCATGAGGAATATTGGTGTAGAGAGATTCCACATCCAATATGATCAGAAGAAAATTGGTAGTGACTAGATGAAGTTGTTCAAAAAAATGTAACATGTCCTGAGAATCACGAATATATGATGGCATCAAATGGATAAATGGTGCAAGAAAAACATTGACAAACCGGGATAGAGGTTCAAGTAATGAGCCCCTGCTAGAAACAATGGGTCTCCCTGGTGGATTGGCCAATCTTTTATGGATCTTTGGTAAGATCTAAAAAAACTGGAATATGAGGATGGCTCTTGATCAAAAAATATTTTTCTTTGAGGGTAATGAATCCCATATCAAAAGCTGATGTTACAATTTGAGAAATATGTATCTTTAATATAGAAGTTGGATCTTCATATAATGGTTGATAGAACAGATTATCTAGTTGTTGATGAACCTCTTGTACATAATCACTCTTATTCAGGATAACAATTTTACCACCTTTATCAGCCGGCTTGATCACGATTTGGTCATTTTGTTGAAGTTCATGTATTACTTGGAAACTAGACCGATCTAAATTGCAAAACGATCTTACTGTGTTGACTCAAAGTGAATGAAGATCTTTTTAAACTAGTTGATAAAATACTTTAATAGCTGAGTATTATTTTAATGAAATCTTTTAAAAGAAGTACTGTTAAGAAATGATGTGTAGCTATAAAAAGCATAAAAGTGCATTCTGGAATAATGAGGTCCATAATCTTCTGTGGGACTTTCTTATAAGCTATGAATTGACTGTCATCATTTAAGAGTGATTATTGGACTTCACTGGGTGTATTTATTTGGAACTTTATGCATACATAAAAGTACCACACAGAAGAGAACATACATGAATTTGGATTGGCAATTTTATTGCACAATAATTAACAAAAAAAAAA
Organism: Rhinatrema bivittatum; assembly: GCF_901001135.1. Classification (NCBI taxonomy): domain Eukaryota; kingdom Metazoa; phylum Chordata; class Amphibia; order Gymnophiona; family Rhinatrematidae; genus Rhinatrema; species Rhinatrema bivittatum. The sequence continues at coordinate 798,132,711 of NC_042616.1, read as the reverse complement.
GGCAAGATAAATTATATATGAGATCCATAGTGGCATTATAATGTTCATGTGATATGATTGAATGTGTCCAACTGGGAAGTCCAGTGATTGTCTGATATCTTACAGGGTTAAAGAAGTGTCCAAGGCTGGTGATGCCTGCAACTCACCCATCCTCGCTGTACTTCCCAAGGGCTCAACTCCAGAAGAAGTGGAAGTTAGAGTCTCACAATGGACAAAATCAGACCCAAGATGGAGCAGGACCAGGGTCAGTGAAAAAGACCCAGGCCTCGCCTTTCCTTTAAACCATGGCAAGAAAAAGAAGTAACAAAGCAGAAACAGATGGTCATTGAGAGCAAGCTGGGTTGCATCAATTATCTTATTCCACCTCCTTCTTTCCAAGAGATGGTAACTTTTAAATAGCCATGCAAGTGTACATGAACGTGCATATGCCAGCTCATGCGAATGGATGCGACCATTTTTATAGCATACGCATGTATATGCAAGCATGTTATAAAATCAGCTGCATGCATATAATACATATGCGTGCAATTTTATATGAACATGTGCATGCAAATGCCACCTCTACCACGTAAATGGGACATTTTGCTAGGCAAGCGAGCCGACACAAATACCCGTTTCCCCAGTTCATTCCCAGTTCACCCCGGTAAAGGATAGGATTTCCTAACCTCCCTAGCTAGTTAGTCTCCCTTTTACCCTATTAGCCCCAACCCTTCAAACCCCGCTGACTAGCCTTGCTTTTTTTAATTTTAAAACTTACATGCCATCCATAGCAGAAATAAAGTTCCATGGTGGGGGGCCCCGGGACGCACTTGTGAGTGTAAATACTTGCGCATATACTTCAGGTTACAGACCTGGAATGCCTATGCCCCACTCATGCCCCGCCCAGACTCTTCTCTCACCCCACCCCTTTTTTGTCATCCTGATTTGTGCATGTGCCTGGAGATACGCACACACTCGGGTGCCTCTTAAAAGCCGTGCTTCTCCTGGCCTTGGTGCATAGGGCTGTTAAGATTTTCCTTTTATTGTTTTGACAGGGCCCGCTAAATCTTTTTTGAAATGTGGCAATCTGAACTGAATGTATACTCAAGCTGTGGGGATGGAACAGCTCCCCTATGAGGAAAGGCTGAAGAGGTTAGGGCTGTTCAGCTTGGAGAAGAGACAGCTGAGGGGGGATATGATAGAGGTCTTTAAGATCATGAGAGGTCTTGAATGGGTAGATGTGAATCAGTTATTTGCACTTTCGGATAATAGAAGGACTAGGGGGCATTCCATGAAGTTAGCAAGTAGCACATTTAAGACTAATCGGAGAAAATTCTTTTTCACTCAACGCACAATAAAGCTCTGGAATTTGTTGCCAGAGGATGTGGTTAGTGCAGTTAGTGTAGCTGGGTTCAAAAAAAGGTTTGGATAAGTTCTTGGAGGAGAAGTCCATTAACTGCTATTAATCAAGTTTACTTAGGGAATAGCCACTGCTAATAATTGCATCAGTAGCATGGGATCTTCTTAGTGTTTGGGTAATTGCCAGGTTCTTGTGGCCTGGTTTGGCCTCTGTTGGAAACAGGATGCTGGGCTTGATGGATCCTTGGTCTGACCCAGCATGGCAATTTCTTATGTTCTTATGAGGTTATGCTATAGAATTATATTAAATTATATATTATATTCTCAGTTTTGTTCTGCTTTCCTTTCCAAACAATTCCTAAAATTATTGTATGGAGGCTTATTTACCTTCATCAGAGTGGACTTCTTGTACCAGCACTATGTGAGATAGGTTGCATAACCAAGTCCGCACCCAGTAACTTTCTATTCTGGTAATTAGACTAGTCCTACACTGACTAGTCTATTTACCAGTCTTCTATGTGCATCTTTGCTAAAGGTTTTCCTAAAGTGCAGAATGATTGCAGCCACTGCACCTTCTTCATCTTTTGTTCTAGTCAGTTCTTTTTTCTAGAAGGAAAGGTGCCAGTACTGAGATATAGGGCCATCCGTAGGGGGAGGGCATGGGAAAACAGGGCAATCGTCCACTGCTCCCCAATGCAGGGAACCCCCTGCAACTCTGCTCCCTAATTCACCCCCTCCATTCCCGTCATTTCTCAGGAGCTAATGCAGAGGGGGAAAAAAGGTGCCGGTACCAAGTACCGTCAAGTTTGGCTGAAAAAAAAAAAGCCTTGATCCTGATCTACTTGAAGAACTCAATCAGGTTTGTTTGCAAGGTCTTTGTTACACACCCCATCTGTGCCCGTCCCGCTCATCTTCATGGTTCCTCGGCAGGTCCTGGATCGTCCTCCCTAGCGGCAGCTGCTAGCACTTCCAGGTCCCGGCATCCCAGGGCGGCGGTCGCCGGGCCTTCCACTGCGCACCAGGCCTCATGCTGGAGCTCGGCGCTGTTGGCCACGCCCCTAAGCGTGCGCGGACCACCCTGATTGACTCTCTGTTATAAGGAAGTCCCTGCTTGCACTTCCTTGCCTTGGCTTATGCTAGATTGCCTCTGCGCTTGTACTTGCTTCTGTCTTGTTCCAGGATCCTTCTGTTCCAGTTCTGTTCCTGCCTTGTTCCTGCTTCCTAGTACTCCAGCATCCTTCTGTTCCTGTTCGTCTGTTCATCTCCCTCTGGACTGACTCTCTGGTACTGACCTCGGCTTGCTACTTGACCCATCTGCCTGCCTGCCTGTCTTCTGACTCCAGTCCGTTCCTCGACCTGCCTGACGCCTGCCTTCTGACTCCAGTCTGTTCCTTGACTCGCCTGCCTGCTGCCTGTCTCTTGACCTCAGCCTGCCTGTGACTTCATCTGACCTCCGGTACCTGACCTCTACTTTTTTGACCATTCTTCGGACTGACTCCTGGACTTTGACCTCTGCCTGCTTGACTTCATCTCTAGATTCTGGCTCTGTTCCTAGCCTTGTTATCACCTATGCTATTCTGGTCCTCCTTGTTCCACCTGATCTCCAGGCTCGAACCTGACCGTGCTCCCCTTCTGTCTGTGGGCACGCCGGACTTCCACTCTCCCAGGAGACCATGCGAGGCCCACCTAAGTCAAAGCAGCCCGGGTCCCTATGGGCTCCTCCCGAGGGAGGCCTCGGGCTTCCAGTGGTGAAGCTCTTCCTAGCCTCTGTCTCCTTCTGTGCTCCGCCCCCTGGGGGCAGTTGCCTCCTTGTCCCTACCAGGAGGTGGATCTCCAGGACAAGGGTCCACCCCCGAGCGCAACAGTCTTGCCATGTTTTAAAGTCTGCCTTCCAGTTCTGCAGATACTGTGCAGGACACTTTGGTTAAAAGAATTTCAGTAGAGATGTAAAACACAGAAAATAAAGTATTCACGTCTATACTACCGGATAATTCAAAGAGACTGAAGCAGGATCTTATTTTGGGACTCAGAATATAAGACATCCAAAGATTTACATGATCGCTTTTTAATTTTCTTTAATTATTGCTACATACTATCTGTTAAATATTTAATATAAAAGAAAGACTCTTTAAAACAGAAGTCTATTAGATTTTCATTTGCTTTGTTAAAATCCCTTATTTAAATGTTCACTGAAGTTGGTTATTAGAATAACTAGGCTTAAACCAACAGCCCCCCTAATGTTCTCATTTCTTGTGCAACGAGGCATCTCTCGGGACGTATGGCAGGTGCACTGCTTCTGTATTTCAGATTTCTCTGGTGTTTGCTCGTAAAGTAGAAAAACCTCTAGCTTTTGCAGTTTATCTGCAGAAATCTATTTATATGACTGTGTGTGCGCGTGTTAGGAGAGTACGGGAGTTATTGTAAATGGGGTAAGAAAATAATACATTTTATCTGCCTTGATGTGTTGACCTGGGTGCTGTTCCCTAGAGGGCGGGCGAGGGGGCTGTGCCGGTGTCAGGAAGTTCCCCAGGGCTATGTTGGAGCTGGAGGCCCATGAAGAAATTGGCCTGATTTAAAAAAAAAAACAATCTGAGGGACCCAAGGGGATTGTAGGCCGGGGAAAAGACCTGGGAGCATGGTCGCAATGTTTTTTTTTTTAATTTATGGGTCGAAAGAGAAAGCAAAGTGTCACTGCTTGAAGCGTCTGAGAGCCGCGAGTTAAAACGAAAGGCTCAGCGGCAAGGAGAAACAACGTTGCCGGAGCCTGAGGAGCTCCTCGCAGCAAAGAAGAGTAGGTCACTTGTGTTGGGGACCGAAGCAAGGCAGCGAGATTAACCATCACCGCTGCTCCGAGATTCCCGGCAGAAACGGGGCCATGGCTGTGACCGCAGTCAGCTGATTTTATGTCAGCTGTGTGACACCGTGCAGCAGAGAGAAGAGCTGGGCAGGAGCAGCACTGGGGACGTGTTAGAATTCAGCCACCTTCCCAGTCTCTTCGGCTTCGGACACTCACCGCGCAGCAGCGAGCCTCCATTGCACGCTCTGATGCGTGTGTTACTAGGACCGGTGAAGAGTCGCAGAGGGGTGCGCGTGCATCTGTCGGCACAATTCTGCACACTCTGGCAGGAGTGTCAGGTAGTCACCCCAATTGATGACCTCACATGCTCAAGACTACTTAAGCCTGCCTGGACCTGGACTTCTTGCCTTGGCAACAGGTCTCATTGGTGTGTTCCTGCCTTGCTTGATGTGTGCCTGGTTCTGGATGCTGCCTTTATGTGCTTGGCCCTTGGACTATTTGGGATTCTACCTGCTTGCTGCCTGCCTTCACGTTGGACTTTTCTGTATTCTGCCTATTTGCTACCTTCCTCAATCCTGGACTGTGTTGGATCTAACTTGCCTACTACCTGCCCAGACCCTGGCTTTTCTGTTGAACTCTGCTGCTCACTGCCTGTTCTATTCAGCCTGTGGACCTGTAGTCTTTCTGCCTATGGTCAAGGTAGACACTTGGGTCTTCCAGTATGATATTTCAGCTACCTTACCTCATGGGGTCTGCACCACCTTCAGTCAGCCTGAAAGGTCTTACAGAGTGGTTGGAGGGCTACTCCCCTGTCACCAGCAAGGGCTGCTCTTCTTACAGTTTGCCAATGCCATGGACCAGTCAGAGCTGGCTGCGCTCCATGCCATTCCTGGTAGAGCTGGCTGCGCTCCATGCCATTCCTGGTAGAGCCCAACAAATCCAGCAGCAACAGAATGTACTGGACCACATCATGGGGGTTTTGGAAAGACTGGCATCTCAGATGGATGCCCTTGCCCCAATGGCAGCACCAACCAAAGCACCTCCATTATCAGCTTCAGCAACCCCTGTTTTGATGCTTCTATGATTATTTCCTCCACCGAGGTATCACAGCGACCCATGAGAATGTTGAGGCTTCATCAATCAGTGCCGTATGCACTTTGTCCTGCAGGCAGCCCTCTTCCCTAACTATAAAGCTTGGGTAACCTTCATATTTTCTCTGTTGGGAGAGGCTGCACTCGTCTGGGCATCTCTGCTGTGGGAATGGGAAGATCCAATTAAGGAAGACCTGGATCAATTCCTCCACAAGTTTTGCCTCATTTTTTATGAATCTGGATGAACATCTTTGGCTGCATCTGACTTTTACAAAATCCCCTCAGGGTTCCTGAACTGTGGGGGAGTACGTGGTTCAATTTTGGACACTGGCTTCAGAACTACAGTGGCGTGACGACAGCCTGGTAGCTATCTTTTAGCAGGGTCTATCAGAGACCATTAAGGGTGAGCTAAGAAGGGCAAGAAATACCCAAGTCACTGGGGGAGCTCGTTTGATTGGTTATTTGACTAGACTTCTGCTTTCGTGAGCATGCCTGGGAGTTGCCATCTTATTGACCTCACAGGGAAGAATGATAGACGCATCTAGGAGAGGGCCAGTGAGGATTGTGGTGGCAAAAAGAGACAGGATCTTGTACCATTTCTTCAAACCCATGTCTGCTTGAAGCGCCCTTTTCTGTAATGCTGTCACCAGAAGAGCCTATGTAGTTAGGTCGATGTCATCTTTCTCCTGAGGAAAAGGCCTAATGTTGACAATCTGGCCTCTGTTTATATTGCGTAGCTCCTGGTCATTTATTAGTTCAGTGCCCGGAGAGAAGGAATGCTTAAATGTCGAAAACTGTACATCACCCCGACATGGCCATGTTTCGATCGCACTCTGCTTCAGGGGGACTTTCCAAACAATCTTCACATGCTCCTTGTAACGATCTCAGCTCCGCTTTTTCAAAAAACTCCCCGAGGATGTCGGGGTGATGTACAGTTTTCGACATTTAAGTTAAGTACTGGCATGAAGGTTGCTCCTGGATTTGAAAAAAGGTTTTGCAGTTAAATATTGTTTCTCCCCTGAGGACTCTTTCATGACTTCTTTATGATTAACAAAGAAAATTCCAAAAAAAAGGTTCTTGACTCAAAGTGAGCAAGATAATTAAAATATAATAAAGTTGGACCAGAGGTCTGTACAGTCCGCTAAAATTGACTGGCTGAGGTCATGAAGGTCCTACAATTTACCTGTTATAATTTATAAAAAATTTTCTACTGGGGTTTTGTGTGTTACATGTGTGATCTGTATATGGGGAACATCTCCCAGGACTAGTGACTCAATCCACTGTGCCACTAACTCTATGGTTGGGATCCTTGCATTCAGAGGTTATCAGCTTCCATATGCTCTCCCGAGCCATGAGGCTGATTGTCCTGGGCCTGCTCTGACTCCAGCAACATCAGCTACAGTTTGACTGGACCATATCAGACCTTCTCTACTGGGGCCTCTGTTACAGTTAATCCTGTATTGCCTCAATGACACGGCTCTCCTGGTAATCGTGGCTGCCACTCTCCCAATACTTCCATCCTCTGGTAGGGAGTCCTAAGGAACTCAAACCTCCCCACAGTACCGCTGGGAGAATACTCTTAAAATAGTCTTCAGACAATTAAAAGAACAGTTGAGATAAGAAAGGGCTGAATGTGAAAGCCTGAAAAATGAAAACAACCGTGCTATGAAAATGTTTGGTTATCAAGAAGGGTGAAGATATACGAGCCTTGCATAACCTTCTTCAAGAAGAGAGGGATAAGAAGCCTCTTATTCTGTCTGTTCTTGCCAGCCTGGATCCTGAAAAGAAGGAGACCAATTCTACACACCTATATTGGGGCCTGCTCTTGGCCCAAGCATTTCAAAGGAGACCATCCCTTCATTTATGGCTTAGTTTCAATCCCCAGAGTTGCATGAACCAGGGGACAAAATAAATAGTTTGCAGGAACCATTTCCCGAACCAAGAGATCCATAAGGGTCCAAAGGATATGAAATAAACTTCACTATCTCATAGGCTGAAGAGACTATGGACCTAGGGAACCTGTGTCTAGTCTGCAGGCTCCTCAGTTAATCTGGTTCACTTGGCTTGACCCTGGACTGTGTTGGATCTTGCTTGTCTATCACCTGCCTGGACCCTGGATCTTCTGTGGGACTCTGCTGCTCACTGCCTCTTCCATTCAGTGTGTGAATCTGGAATCTCTCTGCCTGTGGTCAAAGTAGACATTTGTGTCTTCCCGTGTGATATTTCAGCTACTTTACCACACAGAGGTCGACACTGTCTTCAGTCAGCCTTAAAGGGCTTACGGAGTGGCCGGAGGGCTTCCCCCCGAGATCAGCAAGGACTGCCCTTTTTGACAGAATGTTACCACTGTAAATTGAAGGCAGTACATAGTGATGGGGGTCTTAGGCAAGCCCGGTGAGGAGGATGCAGGCCCGGGGTCCTTGTTGACATCAGTGGGTGGGTGGCCAAAGAAGTGGCCAAAGAGTTTTTGAAATTTAAAAATAAAGAGAAATAAGCATTTAAAAAAAATAAAAGACAGGTTCAGGTGGGCAGCCTGTGGGGAGACTCCCACCCTAGTTTAGAGACCCAGGAATCATCTTGGCCTTTCCGGTGCCAAAACGTAAAATAACACCTTTAAATTTGATAAAATTCATTATTTTGTGGTGGTAGTCAGGCTGTGAAGTTCTATTAACCTGACTAAAACTGAAGTTTGGTCTCAAAAATGTAGATTTAAAGAGATATTTGTCCCGTTCTGCACAGGGACAAAGAAAATCACACTCCAAATTTCTTTTTAGTGATGGTGGTTAACAAAGAGAGGCATATAAATACATGTTGGACCATTAGTTTGGCAGGAAGCTTAATTTTTAAAATATTAATATTAATGAGGCTATACTGCCTGGGATGGCATTTAGTGGGTGTGAGCGAGTGTGCACCACCTAGGGGAGATGAGGGCCAGGATGAGGATGAATTTGAATCATTTGATTATTTTTATTTGGGTTTTCTGTGGGAATTTTATATCATTTATTTAAATGGATTTTACCATAGTAATTCAAATCAATGGGGCTATGGTGAGAAATTAAGGTCCATCAGTTCAATCTGTGGTCTAAGGCGAGAATTATGAAGCCATTACCATGGAGATGCCGTGGTGACTCCATGGTAACCAAACACATACCTGGTGCCAAGGTGTGAACAGATTAGAGGAATTTTACTTATTTTGGAAAAACGACATTTATAATCTTTTAATTATCCCTATTTAGGAAAATGTTAAAGATTTCTAAAGTTCTATTTTGATATGTTTTCTTGCACCAGGATATTTTGATTTGGATTATGAGGCAATAAATAGTATATTAAGACAACATTAGAACTATTTTACATGACATCACTAGAATAATGACATCACTGATAGGAAAAACAGTGTCTGCCGACAGTTTAGAGCACTCTGAGAGGATGAAGTGCATGGAGGGTTGAGAGAAGCTGTGTTCTGAGAGCCTGTATTTGAGGCCTAGCTGAAGTAATTAAACACTCAGTTTAGTTAGGAAATACATAGGATTGTGTTTGAATGATTGACTTATAGCATTTGAATTTAAAATAAACTGTTTCATAAAGTAAGAAAAACAGTTTAAAATAATGTCAATTCGCATATTTGCTGGCATAATTAGAAACTTTATAGCAAGATCTTAAGACTAAAGATTAAAAATAAAGTTTGAGTTCTTTAAAAAAAAAACAAAGCCCTATATTAACAGCATGTCCATCCTGTAGATAAAGGACAAAGAGACTGAGCATAACCCATAACAGGCTGGCCTTATCCGGTACATAATGGACAAGGGAATCAAACAAAATCCAGCTATTAGTACTATTTAACTTGTGTGCATCAGTTAAGTAATTGTTGTAAAACTACAGTGGATACATGAATACTGGAAGATAATAAAGCCTGATGATCATTATGCATTTAAGAGAAAAGCCTCCTCAGAATAATATCCCTGACTGTGAAAATATTCATGAGAATAAGTTTTCCTTCAGCTTAATATATTTGAAGAATTAACACCTTAATACTATTTTGAGAAATATATTAGGAAAAAATGATTGGGTGAATTCATGTATGAATAAGTACATAAGCATCGTAACATCCACTTTAAAGATATCTTGCCAGTAACAGTACACCAGCTTACAATAGCCTTCCAAATCTGTCAGCCTCAGCTTTCTCTCAGTATTTTAGTTAGGGAATTTGATTATTCTTTATTTTGCATAGTTAGTGTTACCAGTTCACCATGCATAGGGACAGTAACTCGCAAAGCAGTGCGTGGCACACATGTGCGCTCACTTGTCACCCCTCACTCAGGGATGCAGCTATTTTATAACGTACACCCGTATATGTGCACATGTTATAAAATAGCCTGGCTGCACACACATGTGCATTAAATTGTAAGCGTAAATCTCACTTCTACCGCATAAATAGGGGACACCTGCTGACGCCATTTCCATTAAAACAAGTTTGTTCCCAGTTCGCCCAGTTAAGGGATAGGTCTTCCAACACCCCCTTGTATAATAACCTTTCTTTCCCTTGTTAGCCCCGACCTCTAAAACCGCACTATGCCTAGATTTTTTTGTTTTACCACTTAAACATCATCCATAGCAGAAGTAAATTTATGCAGCATACTAGTGCGTATTTATATATTTATGCAGCATACTAGTGCGTGACAGTATTTATGTGCAAATTTCAGGTTAAAATCCTGTAATAATCATGCCCTGTCCAGACCATGCCAACACCTCATCCCTTTTTTAAAATGTTTCATTTGTGTGTACAACGGGAGATACACTCGTATATGAGCGGCTTTTAAAATCCACTCGGTGTGTGCCGGCCCGACATATTCGCGCATTCCCTGATTGATGCATGCTTTGGGCTTTTATAAAATTTATGGAAGATAAGTATGGGAAAGGGATTTACTTTTGTCTTTCTGAGCTTTTAAAATATGTTTGTAGGTGCCTGAGCTAAGACTTCAGGTTCAAGAGTGAAGGGGCTACAGTTAACGCATGCAAACAGCACATCCCCAGCAACATGAATTCTTTGCTTCCGTGTTTACTAATAAGGATGTTGGGGACAGGGGGGCGCTCTTGCGCGGAGACCAAGATGGCCGCTTGATTGCTTAGCTCCTGGGGCTTCAGCTAGTTTATGCATCGGGACACCTGATAGAGCCAGCGCTCTTAGTCGAAATTGATAACCTACGATCACTATCATGTCTGCACCCAAATCGGGTAAAATTGAAGCTGCCTTTGCGGCGGCCTCCGGGACAAAATGGTCGAAACAAGATCCTCCTACTCCAGATAAGGCCGCGCCACAAAAGAACATGGCGTCCGCGGACTTGGTGCTTGCTGAACTTAAGCTATTGAAGGAAATGCTACAAACCAATATGGAGACAACATCGGCGATCAGGTCAGATTTACTTACTCTTTCGACTAGGTATGACCAGCTATCTCGCCGCCTCGATGATACGGAGACCCAGGTTTCCTCTCTTTTATTAACTGCTGCGTCACTCACTACTGTGGATAGGGAGCTAGTGGCGCTCCGCAGAGACGTGGAGGACTTATCGAACAGAAACAGGAGGAATAATATCCGACTTCTGGGGATTCCAGAAGGTGCGGAAGGCTCCGACATGATCTCCTTTCTAACTAAACTCATCCCTGACACTCTCCACATTACGTTCTCTAAGCCATTTGAAATAGAGAGAGCGCATCGCATTCCATCGCGGCCACTTCGAACCTCTACCTATCCTCGGCCGATTATATTCAAGGTGCTCCGATATCCGCATGTCCTACAAATCTTTGAGGCGGCGAAGGCTCGGTCTCCGGTTCAATTTCAAGGTACTTCACTAATGTATGTCCCAGATTTGGCTAAGACAACGGCTGGTAAACGGAAGGCCTTTCTGGCTTTTCGCCCACGATTGCATGCTATGGGAGCGAAATTTGGCCTCCTTTACCCAGCAATGATGAAGGTTACTTATCAAAATCAAACAAGATTATACCATGAGCCGAAAGATTTGGAAGAATTTTTAAACACTTCTGGCGCAACGCAAGAAATGGTTACCTGATCACACTCCCCCTTTGGTTTTTTTGGTGTATCGGAACCATGTTTCTTATTGGGACTTGTTCTCAATGGTCCTTACTACGGACTTTCAATAGCCCCAGGAGTTCCTTAGGCGGTCTTTGGTCCCCCTAGAGACCCTTTGCTTATCCGGACGGTAGGGAGGCCTACCAGTCGTTCTCTCCTAACTGCAATCTAGACATCTCTAGTTCTTCAACTTTGGCTTCTCCTTCTGTACTACTAGTTTCTCATGGAGCCCTGGCTCACCTGGACCTTCTCCCCAGAGTTCACTTATACTGATGGTTCTACTCTGCAAAATGGCGAACTTAGTATCCTCTTTTTATTTTTACAAATATGGCATCCTCCATAGATGATATAGTGATGATATCACTGAACGTCAATGGGTTTTCCCATCCCATCAAACGTAAGAAAATCCTTACCTATCTGCAGTCTCTTCATGCGGACATAGTTCTACTTCAGGAGACTCACCTTACTGCAACAGAATCTCTCAAACTTAAGCAACAATGGGTTGGTCAGGTATTGGCTAGTGCTGCCTGTAAGAAAAAAGGAGGCACAGCAATCCTGATCCACAAACGCTTGGATGTTGAGGTTCTACATCATTTAGCGGATACCACCGGAAAATGGAACATAGTCTGCCTTAAAATACAAGAACATCGCTATAACATCCTTAACTTATATGCTCCAAATGCAGACGATCCTTCTTTTTTTCAGGATGTTTTTTCTGCTCTACTATCTCTGGACAACTCGTCCCTTATAATTGCTGGTGACTTCAATCAACCTTTAGATCCAGTTTTAGACAAGCAGACCACTGCTCGATACTCTATCTCCAAGTCAACGTTGACCTTACAACATCTGATGTCACAGCTTGGACTGGATGATCCCTGGCGTCTCTTTCACCCCACGGAACGAGACTTTACTTACTTCTCGGCTCCACATACATCCTATTCGAGGATAGACTTTTTTTTGACCTCTCGTACCATATTGTCTCATATTCTCCAGGCTCAAATCCATCCGATCCTTATATCAGATCATGCTGCGGTTAGTATCCGACTTAAGCTTAATACGCCTATTCAGACAGACCGACAATGGCGATTTAACTCCTCCCTCCTATCAGATTCAGACTTCCATACCTTTCTCACGGAGAAAACCAACAACTATTTCTCTTTTAACTCTACTCCTGATATCTCCTCAAAGACTTTGTGGGAAGCTTATAAAGCGACGATTCGTGGTGACATCATCAGCTACTCCGCACATAAATGGCGCACTCAAGCAAGGCATCTTCAAGCTCTATTTGTAGAGGTACAAAGACTGGAACGACTTCATATCGCATCCCCGACCTCGCTCTCTCTTCAAAACCTTCATAAGGCTAAATTTGATTATAATAAAGAATTGAGTGCACAGGTTCATCTACACTTATTCCACTCTAAGACTCAGTATTACGCCGAAAATAATAAGTGTGGCAGAAGACTAGCGACATACTTAAAGAAGAAAGCAGATAAAACCCGAGTCTCTAAATTAATTACATCTTCTGGTCAGGAAGTCACTTCAGACCCAGACATTCTTCAATCCTTTTGTGACTTTTATGCCTCCTTATACAGCTCTGAGGTTTCACCCACCTCCGAAGATATCTCGGCATTCTTTTCCAAAATCACTCATCCTAGACTCACACAAGACCACATTCAAGCACTGGAAGCTCCTATCACTGCCTCTGAAATCTCTATGGCTATCTTGTCTCTCTCTCCTGGGAAGGCTCCTGGACCCGATGGTTTCAGCATAGACTTTTATCATGCTTTTCATTCCTTGTTGTCATCACGTTTGTTGCTATATTTTTCCTCTTTGTCTTCCCTGCATGCTGATGTTTCTGGATTTACTGACGCTAAGATCATAGTGATTCCAAAGCCAGGGCGTGACCCAACAAACCCTGCAAATTATAGACCAATTTCCCTTTTAAATGCTGACTATAAAATTTTCACAAAACTTATTGCAATACGACTATCCAAGGTATTGGGCACCCTTATCCACTCCGACCAATCTGGTTTTGTTGCAAAAAGATTAATAGCTAATAACACCAGACTGTTCCTCCATATCCAGGAAGCTTTATATGAGACCCAAGAGCCAGCGATAGCTGTGTCTCTTGACGCAGAAAAAGCTTTTGACCGCATTGAATGGTCCTTTTTATATGATACCTTGTACCGCTTTGGTTTTGGCCCTCTCTTTCTCAATTGGATTCGGGTCATATATACCTCTCCGAAAGCATCTCTTTATGTGAATAATCGAAATTCCCCCCATTTTTCTCTCTTTCGAGGCACTCGCCAAGGATGTCCACTCTCCCCCTTATTATTTAATCTGGCTTTGGAACCACTCCTCTTAGCTATTCGCCAATCCCCTGATATCTCTGGTGTTCAATTAGGTCCGGATATCCATAAACTTTCGGCATACGCAGACGATGTTTTATTGTTTCTTACAAATCCCAACCGTTCTCTTATGCATCTGTTTAGTCTTATTGATTCTTACTCTCTTTTATCAGGCTACAAAGTGAATTGGTCTAAAACGGAATTTCTCCCCTTGAACCCCATTTCGGATATCATGGATTTCTCACACCATTCCATTCTAAAAGCCGAGAAGGGCCTTAAATATTTAGGTATCAAATTTTACTCGGACCCTCTCAATACCCTCCATGGCTGTGAGCAGACTTTATTAAAACAAATACAGGATGTTACATTACGATGGTCTCCTCTCCATCTCTCTTGGTGGGGCCGACTGGACACGATCAAAATGGTTTTAGCCCCTAAGGTCACCTTTGTCCTGTCCATGATCCCAATATTCTTTTCATCAGTCTTCTATAAGGAGATTGATCGGTTACTGGTTAGGTTCCTTTGGAATAATAAACAACCTCGCATAGCCTTGACAAAATTGAAACATACAAAGCCGAATGGGGGAGTTAATTTTCCGGATTTTTATGCTTATCATTTATCCTTCATGCTCCAACAAAGCTCCACTTTATTTAATATAGAAGGTCGTACATTGGACTGTCCTAGGTGGCTAGCGATGGAGGAATCCATAATTAGACCAATTCCCTTACTTGCTTTCCCAGGATGGCATGTAACCACTAATAATTGTAAAAATAGAATTTTAGTGTCCTTGCATCGAGCACTTAAGGAATTTGATGCAATGTGTCCACTTCAGCTCCCCACTTGGTCTCACTCTAACTGCACTCCTATCTGGAATAACCCGAAGATCTCTATAGCCGGTCATCGGCTCAATTGGCCTCTTTGGCAACGCCATGGCATTTGGTATGTTGCTTCTCTTTTTAACAATAGTCACTTAATGCCTTTTTCTTCCCTACAAAATCTTTTTTCATTGCCCATGACCCAATTTTATAAATGGTTACAATTGCGAGACGCTTTAAAAGGGCAGCAGTTTTCTTCTGCCCGATTGACTCAAACCCCGTACTTTTTATCTTTAGTAGAGGAATTAAGATCCTTAGGTCATATAGCCTCCAGGCTATACAAAATAATTAAACGGTTCCAGACTCCGAATAAGAACCCTGCGGTCATGTCTATATGGTCGTCTGAGACCCAGATCCCCATTACTTCAGATTTGTGGTCCAGGCTTTGGCAATCGATATTTCAAACGTCTTTGTCCACTAGTGTTAAGCAAACGTCCTTTTTTATTCTCCATAGAGCGCTCTGGACCCCCTGGAAGCTCTACAGGGCCCGTCTTTTAGACTCTCATGCCTGTTGGTCCTGCCTCCATACTGGAGCTACTCTAGATCACCTTTTGTTTTTCTGCCCTATTGTGTACGCGTTTTGGACCCAAGTTTGGCGTACTATCTCTCGGTTACTTCCGGTTCCTGCTTCCCTCTCTTATGGCTTGATTATTTTACGTAGTACTCACCCAGATATTCGGCTCTTGCCCCCACATAAGAAATTATATGATTTTCTTATTGGTGTGGCGTTACATATTATTACTTCTAACTGGAAGCATAGTGACAGATTGTCTGAACCATTATGGTGGAATACTATCTGTTTATATAGTAAATACGAACGGGCCATGGCTATTAAACACAAAAGGCTGAAAGCGTGGGATTTGATGTGGAAACCCTTAGATCGACATACCCCATAATTTCCAAGTGTTCTTATCATATAGTGAACTCTATATTTGCAAGGTTTCCGTTCTTCTTTCACTAGTAGTACTTCTTCCTTCTTCCTAATCTCTTCTCCTTGATCTATTTCTCCTCTCTTTTCTTGTATTCACCTCCTCTGAGTTTTCAGGACATAATCTTTCTTTCTTTCTATGAGAACTGGTACATGTCATTCATTGCAGTCTTAGTTTTTGCTTTATGTTTTGTAACAGATACGCATTGTATTATGTCTTTAATTTCTGTATGCTTATATGGCTGCTGCTTTATGATGTTTATGATGTTTATGTTGAGGTGTATTGCATTGCTCCTTGGCTGTTACTGTTTTGAAAATTTTGAATAAAGAAATTACAACAAAAAGGATGTTGGGGACAAGTTCCGGAGATGGTTTTCAAGGGTGATGAGTCAGACGAACTGAACCAAATCACTGTGAACCTGGAAGATATAGTAGGCCAGATTGACAAAGAATAGCAAATCACCTGGACCAGATGGTATGCATCCTAGGGTACTGAAGGAACTAAAAAATGAAATTTCTGATCTATTAGTTAAATTTTGTAACCTATCATTAAAATCATCCATTGTACCTGAAGACTGGAAGGTGGCCGATGTAACCCCAATATTTAAAAAGGGCTCCAGGGGCGATCCGAGAAACTCTAGACCAGGATGACTTCAGTGCCAGGAAAAATAATATAAACTATTCTAAAGATCAAAATCATAAAGCATATAGAAAGACATGATTTAATGGAACACAGTCAACATGGCTTTACTTAAGGGAAGTCTTGCCTAACAAATCTGCTTCATTTTTTTTAAGGGGTTAATAAACGTTTGGATAAAGGTGAACCAGTAGATGTAATGTATTTGGATTTTCAGAAGGCGTTTGACAAAGTCCCTCATGAGAGATTTCTAAAAAAACTAAAAAGTCATGGGATAGGAGGCAATGTCCTTTTGTGGATTACAAACTGGTTAAAAGACAGGAAACAGAGAGTAGGATTAAATGGTCAATTTTCTCAGTGGAAAAGGGTAAACAGTGGAGTGCCTCAGGGATCTGTACTTGGACCAGTGCTTTTCAATATACTTATAAATTATCTGGAAAGGAATATGATGAGTGAGGTAACCCAGAGTAGTTAAATCACAAAAGGATTGTGATACATTACAGGAGGACCTTGCAAGACCGGAAGATTGGGCATCCAAAGGGAAGATGAAATTTAATGTGAACAAGTGCAAGGTGATGCATATAGGGAAAAATAATCCATGCTGAAGTTACACAATGTTTGGTTCCATATTAGGAGCTACCACCCTGGAAAAAGATCTAGGCATCATAGTGGATAATACTTTGAAATCGTCATCTCAGTGTGCTGCAGCAGTCAAAAAAGCAAACAGATTGTTAGGAATTATTAGGAAGGGGATGGTTAATAAAACAGAAAATGTCATAATGCCTCTGTATTGCTCCATGGTGAGAACGCACCTTGAATACTGTGTACAATTCTGGTCGTCGCATCTCCAAAAAGATATAGTTGCCCTAGAAAAGGTACAGAGAAGGGTGACCAAAATGATAAAGGGGATGGAACAGCTCCCCTAAGCGGAAAGGCTGAAGAGGTTAGGGCTGTTCAGCTTGGAGAAGAGACAGCTGAGGTGGGATATGATAGAGGTCTTTAAGATCATGAGAGGGCTTGAATGAGTAGATGTGAATCGATTATTTACACTTTTAGATAATAGAAGGACTAGGGGAGCATTCCATGAAGTTAGCAAGTAGCACATTTAAGACTAATCAGAAAAAAATATTTTTCACTCAACGCTCAATTAAGCTCTGGAATTTGTTGCCAGAGGATGTGGTTAGTGCAGTTAGTGTAGCTGGGTTAAAAAAAGGTTTGGATACGTTCTTGGAGGAGAAGTCCATTAATTGCTATTAATCAAGTTTACTTAGGGAATAGCCACTGCTATTACTGGCATCAGTAGCATGGGATCTTCTTGGTGTTTGGGTACTTGCCAGGTTCATGTGGCCTGGTTTTGGCCTCTGTTGGAAACAGGATGCTGGGCTTGATGGACCCTTGGTCTGACCCAGCATGGCAATTTCTTGTGTTCTTAACATACTCAAATCCATCAAAGTTGCACATCATCCTGGGTTCCAATTTCTACCCCCACCAACAGTGAGCCCTAGCTCCTCTGCCTAGCTGCTGCAGCAAGAGATAAATTGATAAGTGCGCACCAATAGACAGAAAAACAGTTTATAATGACATAAACAGAAATTAGGTAAAGGAAAGAATACACACTAGAAACAAAAATAGATATTAGAGAGTAAATACCTACCTGCATTAGACTTCGTTGTCTCCAGAGATTTTTTGATATCTGTAAAAGATTAGACACAAAGGATCAGTTCTTCATGGAAAATTTAGAAAACATGACATAAGAAAAAAAAATGACTAATACTTACTTATATGAAAAGAATTCCTTTAACTTTTTATGAGAATTGGTTACAGCTATAGTTTTTCCAATGGCTCTCCTGTTAAAATAATGAGAGATGTCATCTCATCAGTACATAGTATTGTTGAATGTTTTACATGATTTCATTTCACTTCTGGAACTGAACCGTCAAGTGTTATATGCTAACCAAATTCACGTTTATACTCCTTTAAAGCTGAAATTTTACTTGACCTGCCAGGTTCAGCTCAATTTAACAAAATACCATTCATTTTAACAAACTGTGTTTATTATTTTTTTCTTATACATTTTTTTTTAATTTAATTTATTGTGACTCTACCTGAGCCATTCCACCTGAGGAACTGCCTTTTAACAAATCCTTCTAAGGGAAACCCTTCATTGACCTTTTACCATCCAGACTGCTTATCAGGCCTATCCTGTAAAGTGCGGCCACGTTTACCCTGCTCCTAAGCCGCTTTTTACTCACGTTCCGGCCGCGTTAGCCCTTCCTGCGATCCCGAATCCCCTTTAACCTTCTCCTACCGCATCCTAAATTCCCCGGGCAACCCCTTCCGCCCGCGGCATGTATATTGCATGCAAATGAGCGAATTAGCTCGATATTGCATGCAAATGAGCAAATTAGCTATTCCCTAGCATCCCGTAACCCGCGCCCCGACTATCGCTAGTTTTTCCTGCCGTTTTGTCGCGCGTTTAACCTGCAAACTTACCGCCTACCCTGACCCCTGCGGTAGAGGCAGGGATAAGGGTAGATGGCAAGCTTTCCCCAGCCACCGCTCACCTGCTCCGGCCGCGATCATGGGTGCCGGTCTCCGTGGCAGCCCCAGTCCTCTCCCCTGCTCCCAAAGCCAAAAAGAAAAAAAAAAAAGCGAAAAAAACGTTGCAGCCCCCCTCCGATGTCCGGACTGGGGCTGCCACGGAGACTGCAACGGCAAAGCGACTTTTCGTTTTTTTTTTTGCTTCGCCGCTGTCAGTGTCCCCCCTCCTCTCGGAGCAGGGCGCGAAAAGCAGCCTTGCTCCGGGAGGAGGGGGGGCACTGACAGCGGCGAAGCAACGGCGAAGACAGCGGCGAAGCAACGGCGAAGCGACTTTTCTTTTTTTTTTTTGCTTCGCCGCTGTCAGTGTCCCCCCTCCTCTCGGAGCAGGGCGCGAAAAGCAGCCTTGCTCCGGGAGGAGGGGGGGCACTGACAGCGGCGAAGCAACAGCGAAGACAGCGGCGAAGCAACGGCGAAGCGACTTTTCGTTTTTTTTTTTGCTTCGCCGCTGTCAGTGTACCCCCTCCTCTCGGAGCAGGGCGCGAAAAGCAGCCTTGCTCCGGGAGGAGGGGGGACACTGACAGCGGCGAAGCAAAAAAAACAAAAGCAAGAAGTAAGTCGCTTCGCCGCTTCACTCTTCCCTCCTCCCGGAGCAGGGCGCGAAAAGCAGCCTTGCTCCGGGAGGAGGGAAGAGTGAAGTGGCGAAGCGACTTACTTTTTGCTTTTGGTTTTTTTCGCTTCCTGGTATCTGTCATTTCAAATGACATTTGAAATGACAGATACCAGCGTGGCGTGAAGCCTTAGGCCCGTGCACCCAGGATACTGTATAGGCGCTCTATCCAGTAAAATGGGTTGCGCGGGACTAAGGCATTACGGACGCGGTTTACATTTACATATAATTAGTGTTCAGGATCGAGCTGTAGGTGAGCTGTACTGTGCGGGCGGTAACCGCGGGAGCCGTAGGCACTAATGCAGCTCTTCCTACCGCTCGTTACTAGATAGACCTGTATGTGACTGTGCAACAGGGCAGTTTACCTGCCTAGGCAATTTACAATATTAATTATAAACATGTGCTAATTTCATGATCTCTATTGTGTCTTTTCCAGGGAGGCTGGGCCCCTTCAGGGAGATTGAGATAAAGGCTCTGCAGTAGTGATTTAATCAGGTGCAAAGGAGTTAATAACTAAGAATACTCGGAAGGCACTGCTGGCTCCCCAGATGACATGTACTGCACATCTATCCTTTTAGAGTTCCAAATGTCACGTCATTGTGGGCTTCTCTTTGACCTAAGAACCAAGAACATTTTACATATCTGTAACTGGGTCTGCAACAGAACATACTATGTTTGTGGGTGTGGGTGTTTTTAGGTCTTTCCTTATATCTCAACTCACTGCAGTTTTGTTGCATCGAGAGTTTTGATTATATATTCAGTATATCTATATATCTATATATACAGAGAGAGCAAAACAATACACACTGGCACCCTCCCAATTTCAGGGTATACAAAAAATAACACTATACAAAATTATATAACATAACCCATAATCAAAATCTAAATGTTTCAAACAAATTTTTCAAAACTCAGTAATTATATATATATACTAGCCGTTAAGCCCGTAACAACGGGCAACACTTAAAAAACATTTTTCAGTCCATTTCCTTCCCACACGCTCCCCCTCATCTCCCCCCTCTAGTCTCCCTCCCCTCACTCTCTTCTCCCTCCCTCCCTCTCTCCTCCCCCCCCCCCTCCTCTCCTCAGCTCACCCTCTCCTCCCCCTCCCCCCCTCCTCACTCTCTCCTCCCTCCTCACTCTCTCCTCTCCCTCCCCACTCTCTCCTCCCTCCCCTCACCCCCTCTCTCTCTCCTCCCTCCTCCCCCTCACTTTCTCCTCCCTCCTCCCTCAGCTCCGCTCACTCTCTCCCCCTCTCTCAATCCCCTCCCCTTTCAGCTCATCCATAACCGGCAGATGTGGGGGTGTCCCTCTCTCACGCGCGTCGTCGTCGCCGCCTCTCCTGCTCCTTGCTGCCGCCACTCCTGCTCCTGCTCCTGCTCATCGCCGTCGTCGCCGCTGCTGCCGCTCCTGCTCCCAGCGCCATTTTTTTTTTTTTGGGCACGCTGCGCTCTGACCGACGTGGTCGCATGCGCGGTAGAGTTGCTCTCTACTGCGCATTTGCGGCACATCGGTCTGGGCTCCCTTATGTAGTAGATATATATATATATATATATATATATATATATATATATATATATATGCTCTCCTTGATCAGGCAAAATTTTCTTTCTAATGCTTCTACATTGCTACTAATGAATAATTTAAAAATGATTGGGCATATTACCTTCTTTGGTAACCTTTCCTTCACTATAGTAGTCACAACTGGCCACTACAGTAGTCACAACTGGCCACCATTCTTGCTAACACTTTCAGACCAAGTAGCTTAATCACCAGTCTTGTGTGTAGAATAATGTCAGAGGTTTAATAAAGCCAAGACTGCTAGGGTGACTTGCATTGGATGGATTGTAGGGGAGTGAGCTCTGAATCTTCACTAACTGTATATGGCCTATTTTTCTCTGCACCCTACATGCAGAGATGATGGACTTTGCCTACCAGGAAGCTTATGTACCTGGCTTATCTGTTCGGCAGATAGCCCATTTGCAGGGGCTATCTGCCCATTTGCAGGCAACTTAAAGACAATGCAAGGTTTGTATGGATGGAAAAGCCCATCTCTAGGTCTCCAGAAACTGCAAACTTTATAGCCTAGTAACTAAGTCGGCCAATCTGCAGTGGAGGTATCAGCCAGAGATCCCTGTTCAATGTTACGCTGGCTTAGAGCTGGCCCACCAGAGAAGTCAAAGATGCTATCTGGCATGGGAAAAATTGACTAATTGCACCTCTATTTATAGACCTAATTTCACACGCATTAGCTCACAGAATTATTTATATATTTATTTATTAGCTTTTATATATCGACATTCGTGGGTACATCATGCCGGTTTACAATATAACTGAAATAGGAAATTACAAAAAACCAGGGTGGGGGGAGAGGGAGCAGATAGGAAAAGAGAAGGGGTGAGAGAAGAGAGGGAAAAACAGGAAGAGGAGAAAAGGAGCAGAACCTGATGAAAACAACAGAAGAACATAATAAGCAGCATTGCAAATTATACACTCAGTAAGGGACTGTGTATAACCTTATATAAATTATACACTCCAAAAAGTATTATACACAATAATAACAAAAAGTATTATATACAATAATATACATAGGGGTAGATTTTATAAAGGTACGCGTGGGCGTACTTTTGTTCGTGCACCAGGCGCGAACAAAAGTACGCTGGATTTTATAAGATACGCGCGTAGCTACGCGTATCTTATAAAATCCGGGGTTGGCGTGCGCAAAGGGGTGCACATTTGTGCAACCTGCAGCGCGCGCCGAGCCCAGCGCGCGCTGCCTGTTCCCTCTGAGGCCGCTCTGAAATCGGAGCGGCCTCGGAGGGAACTTTCCTTCCACCTCCCCTCACCTTCCCCTCCCTTCCCCTACCTAACCCACCCCCCCGGGCCCTATCTAAACCCCCCCCTACCTTTGTTGGCAGATTTACGCCTGCTGAAAGCAGGCTTAAATCTGCGCGCGCCAGCCGGTTGCTGGCGCGCCATCACCCGACCCGGGGGCTGGTCCGGAGGCCTCGACCACGCCCCCGGGCCGGCACCACGCCCCCGGTCCCACCCCGAACCGCCCCCTGATCCCGGACACGCCCCAGACACGCCCCCTCCCCGCCCCTTTTATGAAGCCCCGGGACTTACGCGCATCCTGGGGCTGTGCGCACGCCGGCGGCCTATGCAAAATAGCCGGATTTGCGCGCGCAGGGCATTTAAAATCCGGCCCATTATCTTTAACTAGTACATACAGGAGACACTATATATGACATTACAAATTATGTGTTCAGAACGGCAACTATATATAGACTAGCAGGGTTGTTGTAGTGAAAAGTAAGGTTTAAAAGATAGCTGAGGGGTAAAATAAAAGGGGTATAAAAGGGTTACTATAGGGAAAAAGGTGGGGTATAAGGACAGGGGTAGGGATATAAATGGGGGTAAATAAGGAGGTGAAGAGAAATGGGAGAAAAAACAGAG
Source organism: Rhinatrema bivittatum (assembly GCF_901001135.1). Taxonomy (NCBI): domain Eukaryota; kingdom Metazoa; phylum Chordata; class Amphibia; order Gymnophiona; family Rhinatrematidae; genus Rhinatrema; species Rhinatrema bivittatum. The sequence goes on along the minus strand of NC_042616.1, from coordinate 798,109,948 downwards.
TATAACTAAAGGAATAAAGGAGAAGGCTATGAGTACGGTAATGACAAGGGCTCTTTCTCTGAAGGAGTAGAGGGAACAGGGGGACCACGTAGGATCTGGATCAGGGTAGGACATTTTAAAGAGCCATGTTTTAACCCCTGCTTTGAATTTCCGAATGCATGGTTCTAGTCAGAGCTCAAGTGGCATAGTGTTCCAGAGGGAGGGGCTTGCAATGGATAGGGCTCTTCCTCTGGTGGAAGTGTGGTGAGCACATTTGAGGGAAGGGGTGTGGAGGGTTCCTGAGAGAGTGGTTCTAATAGGATGATTGGAGGAGCGGAATCGAAGAGCATCCTCAAGCCAGGAGTGATTGTGGTTGTGCAGGAGTTGTGAATAATGGTGAGGGTTTTGTATCTGATGCGGGAGGAGATGCGAAGCCAATGGAGTTCCTTAAAAATAGGGGTGATGTGGTTGGCTTTGCGTGTATTTGTAAGGATTCTTGCCATAGCATTCTGTAACATTTGCAGGGGTCTTACAGTAGAGTAGGGAAGGCCTAGAGGTAAACAATTGCAGTAATCCATTTTTTATAACATTGTCGCTTGCAGGACTGTGCGGAAGTCTTGTGAATGGAGTAGGGGTTTAAGTTTTTTGAGGATATGGAACTTAAAAAATCCTCCCTTTATCATTGTGTTAATGTGGTTTTTGAAGTTTAGTTGGTGGTCTAGGGAGACACCGAGATCTTGCACGAAGTAGAGAAAAGCATTTGAGGGAAGGGTGAGGTCACAAGCAGATGGTGGCATCCGGTCAGGGTGATTTGAAATGATGAGGAGTTCAGTTCTGGAGGAGTTTAAAGAAAGGTGGATGTTAGAGAGTAGGGAGTTAATGGAGACGAGGCAATTTTCCCAAAACTTAAGAGATTTGGTGAGGGATAGGGATGAGGATTTGGACATCGTCTGCATATAAGAAAAACTTAAGACCAAGGTCGGAGAGAAGGTGACAGAGCAGTAACAGGTATATATTAAAGAGTGTGGAGGATAGTGAAGAGCCCTGTGGGATGCCTTGGGTAAGGGGCATGTGTGATGATTCGGAATCTGCAATTTTTACAGCATATCCTCTATTATTGAGGTAGGAAGAGAACCAGTGGATGGCTGTGCCTGAGATGCCAATCTCAGTTAGGCGGGTGAGGAGGATTTTGTGACTGATAGTGTCGAAGGCAGATGAAATGTCAAGAAGGGCAAAGATAAAGGATTGTCCGTGGTCCATGCCCTTGAGGAGAGTGTCAGTCAGTGAAAGTAATAGGCTTTCTGTGTTACGGGACTTCTGGAAGCCAAATTGAGAGGGGTGGAGAATATTTTGGTCTTCCAGATAGTCAGAGAGCTGTGAATTGACTATCTTTTCCATCATTTTAGATATGAAGGGAAGGTTAGAGATAGGACGGTAGTTTGAAGGGTTGGTGGGGTCAAGGGTAGGTTTTTTGAGAAGAGGCTTGACAACAGCAAGTTTGAGGGGGTCTGGGACTTTGCCATGGGCGAGGGAGCAGTTGATTATGTTGGACAGGGGTCTCGCGATGATGGAGGGAATGGAAAGGAGTGCTTTAGTGGTGATAGTGTCAGAGGTGTGTGTAGCAGGTTTGATTTTTTTTTTTTAATGGATTCGATTTCCTTGGCGGAGGTTAAGTCGAGAAACTCAAATTTGAGGTTGGGATTTTTGGGGAGCGGATTGGCTGGAGAAGGGATGGAAGGGAAGCATAGGAGGAGGTTTGATACTTTATTTTTGAAATAGAGGGCGAGTTCTTCGCATTTGCTATTGTCTTGTTCATCTGTGGAGGGGGGGGGGGTAGATTTAGTGAGTTCTGCCACATACGAGAATAAAGCATTTGCGTTGAATTCTCATATGTGGCAGAACTCACTGAATAATGCAAATCTAAGCTTTTAAAACAGCAAAGAGAAGTTGGGGGGGAGGGGCTTCACTCAGAAAATTATCATCACCATCACATTTATCCACCATCATGTGGATAAAGGTGAACTGGTAGATATAGTATACTTGGATTTTCAGAAGGCGTTTGACAAAGTTCCTCATGAGAGGCTTCTAGTAAAAGTAAAAAGTCATGGGATAGGTGGCGATGTCCTTTCGTGGATTGCAAACTGGCTAAAAGACAGGAAACAGAGAATAGGATTAAATGGGCAATTTTCTCAGTGGAAGGGAGTGGACAGTGGAGTGCCTCAGGGATCTGTATTGGGACCCTTACTGTTCAATATATTTATAAATGATCTGGAAAGAAATACGACGAGTGAGATAATCAAATTTGCAGATGACACAAAATTGTTCAGAGTAGTTAAATCACAAGCAGATTGTGATAAATTGCAGGAAGACCTTGTGAGACTGGAAAATTGGGCATCCAAATGGCAGATGAAATTTAATGTGGATAAGTGCAAGGTGATGCATATAGGGAAAAATAACCCATGCTATAATTACACGATGTTGGGTTCCATATTAGGTGCTACAACCCAAGAAAGAGATCTAGGTGTCATAGTGGATAACACATTGAAATCGTCGGTTCAGTGTGCTGCGGCAGTCAAAAAAGCAAACAGAATGTTGGGAATTATTAGAAAAGGAATGATGAATAAAACGGAAAATGTCATAATGCCTCTGTATCGCTCCATGGTGAGACCGCACCTTGAATACTGTGTACAATTCTGGTCACCGCATCTCAAAAAAGATATAATTGCGATGGAGAAGGTACAGAGAAGGGCTACCAAAATGATAAGGGGAATGGAACAACTCCCCTATGAGGAAAGACTAAAGAGGTTAGGACTTTTCAGCTTGGAGAAGAGACGACTGAGGGGGGATATGATAGAGGTATTTAAAATCATGAGAGGTCTAGAACGGGTAGATGTGAATCGGTTATTTACTCTTTCGGATAGTAGAAAGACTAGGGGACACTCCATGACGTTAGCATGGGGCACATTTAAAACTAATCGGAGAAAGTTCTTTTTTACTCAACGCACAATTAGACTCTGGAATTTGTTGCCAGAGAATGTGGTTCGTGCAGTTAGTATAGCTGTGTTTAAAAAAGGATTGGATAAGTTCTTGGAGGAGAAGTCCATTACCTGCTATTAAGTTCACTTAGAGTATAGCCACTGCCATTAGCAATGGTTACATGGAATAGACTTAGTTTTTGGGTACTTGCCAGGTTCTTATGGCCTGGATTGGCCACTGTTGGAAACAGGATGCTGGGCTGGATGGACCCTTGGTCTGACCCAGTATGGCATTTTCTTATGTTCTTATGTTCTTATGTTCTTATCAAGAAAAACAATACCCTTATGAGAGCCCAATACTCTCAGCACCTCCCCGTATCAGGGTTGCCTCATTTTGACCCTGCATCACCGGAAAGCATGGCACAGAACTGAAATCTCCCTTTCCTGCTACAGCTTAGTCTAGGGCAGAGCCTACATGGTTCCTCTCACAAGACAAAGTGAGTCCCCATCTCACAGACAGGTCAATACAGTACAGTGCGCTCCGACGGAGCGCACTGTTAACCTGTCGTTGGACGCGCGTTTTCCCTTTCCCCTTATTCAGCAAGGGGCGAAAAACGCGCGTCCAACCTGCCGAACCTAATGGCGCCCTCAACATGCAAATGCATGTTGATGGCCCTATTAGGTATTCCCGCGCGATTCAGTAAGTAAAATGTGCAGCCAAGCCGCACATTTTACTTTCAGAAATTAGCGCCTACCCAAAGGTAGGCGCTAATTTCTTCCGGCACCGGGAAAGTGCACAGAAAAGCAGTAAAAACTGCTTTTCTGTGCACCCTCCGACTTAATATCATAGCGATATTAAGTTGGAGGACCCGAAGGGTAAAAAAAGTTAAAAAAATAAAATAAAATTTGAATTCGGCCCGCGGCTGTCGGGCCGAAAACCAGACACTCAATTTTGCAGGTGTCCGGTTTCCGAGCCCGTGGCTGTCAGCGGGCTCGAGAACCGATGCCGGCAAAATTGAGCGTCGGCTGTCAAACCCGCTGACAGCCGCCACTCCTATCAAAAAGGAGGTGCTAGGGACGCACTAGTGTCCCTAGTGCCTCCTTTTGCCCGTTTTTACTGCCGGGCCCAATTTAAATACTGAATCACGTGCACCGGCGGACTTTACTGTATCGGCCTGTAAGCAAGGTGCCATGAGACAAGCAGTGTTTGGGTCCCAGCAGCAGAGGCTACTTCATCACAGTCAAGATTCCCTGCACAGATCAGAGACCTTCTGCAGTGGTTTGATTTCTCCTAGGTTTCTCCTAGCTCTTATCCATGAGCACTCAGATAGGCTTTTTAGTTACTTTTAGATGCACATCTAACACATATCTCTAATGTGATATGTTATTGATTTGCTAATTTTTAATCTTGTACCATTTTCTAGTAAAAAATTATTTCCCTGAAAATTGCCAAATTATTGTGATAACTTCTGATAATAAACCTAAATATCCCTATAATAAAACATTTCCTTATCTAAGACAAACGGCCTTGTGAAACTCTCTCTAACATACTCAGATTGCTGGTAAAAAGGTATAATGGGTGAATAAAGATTTGGCAACATTCTCTACAGGATGAATGGTTAAAACCCAAACTTTAATAATCATGGGGAAGCCAAATATTTTTCAATAGCTCATAATCTTGGTGGCTGTGTGAATTATTATAAAACTTGGCAATAAGAAAGCATGCCTGGCACAAATATGGAGTGTAGGAGTGTGCACACATAATTTTTGTTTCTTTTGTTTCAGTTTTTCTGTTTCATTTCATTTATTTGAAAAACTAAAGAAAACAAAATTTAAAAAAATGCTGAAAATAAAAGAAAATAAAAATAGCAAATCACCAACTATACAAAAAAATCCCCCAAAAACCAAACAAACCCAAAAAACATACAAATATTTCCTGGTCTCTTTTTCAATCACCCCTTGCCTCCCAGTTCTGCTTACACTAAGGGGCAGATTTTCAAAGCCCTATGAACTTAAAGCCCCAGGACATGTGAAAGTTCTGGGGCTTCCTAAAAAGGGCGGTCCGGGGCGGGGCAGTCCGGGGGCAGGGAGGGGGTGGGACCAGAGGCCTCTGACACAGTGACCATTGCCGCTGTGTCAAAGGATCACGTGCCGGCAGGTTGCCAGCGCGCGCAACTTGCTCCTGCCCAGAGGCAGGCGCAAAAGGTATCTTTTAATTTTTGGGGGGGGTTAGAGTTGGGCTGGGGGGGGAAAGGTTAGGGGAACGGGTGGGAAGGTCAGGCTAGGGGGAAGGGAACGGGAGAAGGCAGCGCGGCTCGGCGCATGCAAGGTGCACAATTGTGCACCCCCTTGCGCGTGCCGACCCTGATTTTTTTTTTTTTTAATTCTTTATTTATAATTTTTTAAAAATAAATACAAGGAATATACCTTGACGGAAATAACAGAAAAGTTAACAGGAAAAAAAAAAAAAGAACAATCCCATAATATATATATATTCATATATAATGGGTTACTTCACAGAATCATTTGTTTTTTCATTGGAAATGTAGGGGGGGAGGAGAAACAGGAAAACAGAGAAGTTCATAAAGAAACAAAAAATTTTTTACTAAACAGGCTTAGAGCTCTCTTTCATTTTGACCTCGAGCAAATCAACTTATGGCCCCCCATCAAGAAACCTTCTCAGTTGATCTGGCATGAAGAAAACATATACATTTCCAGAATATTTTATAATACATCTACAAGGAAAACGGAGGGCGAAGCTAGCCCCTTTAGCCGAAACCTCAGGGCGCATAGCTAAAAACGCCCTCCTACGCTGTTGGGTGGGACGCGAAAGGTCTGGATAGACCCTCACTGCCCCTCCCATAAACATGTTATTAATATTCTGGAAAAATGCCTTCATCAGGAAACTTTTTTCTATTTCGGTGTAAAATTGGACAAACAAGGTGAGCCTTTCTGTAACTTCCATTTCAGAGTTCTCCAGGTATTGTGTTAAATTATTGGATTCATCCCTCTCTCCTCCTGAGGAAATCTGTAAACTACTTCTAAGAAAGAAGAGTTTTTTCACTGTCGGCACCTTTGCAGCTTCAATCTTAAGGGATTCCATTGCAAAACGCTTGAAAGTCACCAAGACTGGTTTACCAAATACTTTAGGGAAATTGACCAACCTTACATTCGAACAACGCAAATAATTTTCAACAGACTCCAGTCTCCTTTGAGATATTATACAATCCTTTATCAAGGAGGAGTTAAGTGACTGTGTCTGATTAACCTTAGTAGTTAAATCTTGAATACTGTTAGTATGGTCCTGAATCATCTGCAAATGCTCTTTTTCCACAGATTCTACTTTATTTTCAATTTTGCCCAGCTGCTGAGATTGAATCTTCTGGGTTCGGGCCATGGTAGCCATGAGGTCCCATATGGCTTCCAACATTATTACTGCTAGCTTTTCAAACTCCAGGGGTCCCAGATTATTTCCTCCTACCTCCCCCTGCGGTTGTTCTCTCGATGTTCCCAGAGATTCATTGCTCTCACTCACCGAACTCCTCACGGGCAATTCACATGCCTCCAACAGGGGGGGCAGGGTAGACCCTGCTCCAATCTTAGTAGTGGATCCCTCTCGCTGTTCTCCCACGACCAGCTTAGCGTCCGAGAGTGCAGCTCCATTGCTTAGACGGAGGGGAGAGCTACTCAGCAGTCCTCGGGGTTCTGGTGGGCTCAATGAAATTTCACCAGGCGATATTGCCGCTTCTCTCGGCTCCACCGCAGCGGCTTTTGAAGTTCCCACAAAAGGAGAGACCAGTGCGATAACCAGAGAAGTGACTTATCTGGTTATCTAGCAACTGCTGAACTTGAGCGGATATTCAGCAGCCACTAGATAGCCAGATATCGGCCCCAAAATGTCCTATTTTATTTCTAGCATATGCACATCCTTAATGGAGGGCAGGTATGAGAGATCATGGAAAAGACATGGGGGAGGGAAGAGCTGGTCTTGGGGTGCATATTTCCACTTTTTTCTTTGTTCTCGTCCTTGTAATAGGGTACTACATTTATTGTCTATTTATAACAGTGTCAGTACCTTAAACACTACCATCTCAATAAGGGGTGAATTCTTGTTTGCATTAATAGGCCCATGTACGCAAGTATCTGGGCCAAGCGTGAGCGGTTCATATTTTAAAACAGCCCAAGTATGAGTGCATATGCACGCGCATGAGCAACCAAATGCATGAGAAAAAGGGGCGGAGACAGGGCATGTCGGGGGCGTTCTGGGGGGCGGGGGGTGTGTGCCAACATTTACAACGTAAATCCATATTTTAAATCCTGCAGCTGCAGTGTATGGAGGGCTGTTAGCCTTGCATATTATTTACTTCTGATCTTGATGAGGTGCAAGTCTTCAAAAAAACTCATTTTAGGCCAAAAACCATGGCATGAGGGATCTGGTTAAACAGGGCTGGAGTGCAAGCTGAAGAGCCAGAGAGGTCTGGATGACATATAGGTAGGCTGGGCAAACTGGTGGACTAATGGGTCGAGCCAGCTATTTCCTTCATGCGGGCATGTTTTAAAATCTGCTTAGTTGAGCGCATTGAAGCTGACAAATACCTAAAAAGATAACCACTTAAAATTAGGCGCATACATGCCTGCGTTAGGATTATTTTAAATCATACACGCACAGGTTTTTAAATCCCTGTGTATGAGCACTTGCGTGTGTATGGGCGCCCAGGCGCTTGATTTAAATTTACCGTCCCTATGTGTTCGGCCCACAGTCCCTTATGCACTTGCCTTTTGGCATTGGGTCATCATCCTAACAGGAAGACAAAAAAAAATGTTTTTGGTTCAGAATATTTGTTTTCTTTAGGTCACCTTTTCACTAGCCCTGTCCTTTCCTTTAATTTTTACCAGTCCCCTTCAATTTCCAGTTTTCTTTTACATATCCAAAGAAAATATTATGCCTTGACTTCACTGACTGGGCAGTATTCTCCTTTAACTCAGTCTTTAGCTGTGTAATGTCCCATCCTATCTCCCTTTGATCCTCCTGGTAATTTTGACAGTCTCCTCCTCTTTCTGTCTCTTTTTTTTTTTTTTTTTGCATTTTCTGGAAGATATTTTTTTTACTCATTTTCTTTTTCTTCATTTCATGACTTCCCCTCCTGGTCATGATATGAGGGTGTAGGCTCAGGAACAACGTCAACGCATGGAATTCCCTCCCAGAGGAGGTGGTGAAGGCGGGAACTGCAATGGAATTCAGAACGGTGTGGGATAGACACAGAGGATCCCTAGTGGGTAAATAACTGAAATGAAGAAAAGGGGTAACCCAGGTTAACTGGGGTAACCTGCACAGAGTGGAAGTTACTACCCATAAGAGAAAGCATGGGGGGGATAATCTGCATGGCCTAAAAAAAACAACCCAAAACTTGCTGGGCAGACTGGATGGACCGCGTGCGTCTTTTCTTTGTCTTTTTATTCTCTTCCTCTTATTAATATGCCTTGCATTAAAATGCATCGCCATTTCAATGTTCCTTTTTGTTTATCTCTGCCAACAAAACCTCCTGTTCCTGATAGGGTATCCATTCGTAATAATTAATTTCCTTTCACGCTGGCCTTTCTGAAGCCTACTAGTCTTGTTCCAGCAAGGCTTGTTTCCATTCCAGTGTAACTATCGGATTTCGTTTGTATTTATTTACTTGCTTTTCCAAAACCAGGATCAAGGTGAGCTACCATTTTAGGTAGGTCCCTGCCCCGGAGAGGGCTTACAATGCAAGTTAGTACATGGGGCAACTGAGGTCAAAGAACATCAGTGGGATGAACCCTGGCTCTCTCAGGGCACTGTTCCAACACAAGAATCCACTCTTACTGAACCACACCGTATGATATATAATCACTGAATCTCAGGTTGCTCTTTACAATAATTGTAATAATGCTGTCTCCGTATGTCAGCACCAGATCCCGTTTCCTTTACAGGCCAGAGAGGACTCTCAGAGCCTGAGATACTAAGCCGGTGTTTGTCTGTGTGTGTGTCTACTGTTGAACTAAGCTGTGATAACACGACTGGAGTTATATGTGTTATATTTTCCACTGAGCTGATAAGAAAAGGCAGGATTCTCATACCTGATACATAGATTTATTTTTGGACTATGCTGCTAAGAAAAAAAGCAGTTCAATCGCTGCTGTATGCTTATTTTTGGACTGACCTGCTAAGAAAAGGCAGGAGTTTAACACCTGCTGTATATGTGTTTATTTTTGAACTGAGCTCCTAGGAGAAGGAAGGTGTGTGTAAGGCCTGCTGCGTGGGATTATAGTGTGGAAAGAATTGTCACAATGGAGGCAATGTGATTAAAAACTGTTGTTATTTTGTCCATTCGTCTCTGGGAGCTAAAGGGCTGCCACTTGGATGGGGAGTTTTAAAGCAGCTGCAGCTTTCCTGTTTTCTGAGGCCACAGCATTACTATGATAGGAGTGTGCTGTCACCCCCGAAGAGGCTGAAGGAGGCAAAAGAGAAACACGTGGACTTAACCCCTTACTGCAAGCTGCCTCTTAGCTAGTACTCAAGCAGGCAAGGGGACTGGAGGCTGCAACTTGACCTTATTGCAGGAGTGCTAAAGGCACAAAGTGACAGGAGACTGCAGAGATGGGAGACCGAACCTTCCATGAATGGGCTCTTCCATTAGTTGCTTGAGATGCTCGTAAGAAGATTTATTATCCCTCTACTTCCACAACACACTCTCTCAAATCTATATCTGGAAGACTAAAGTCCTTATTAGCACTTTTATTTTATTTGGCATCTTTTGGATGGCTTCTACTACCATGCACATATCTTCCTCTTCCTCTATGATGGGATCCTAGAGATGGGAAGGGCAAATTTCAAAATGATTTATGGGGTTAAAAAGCATTTTACCTGTATTAATCGCCTGTCTGAAAATTGCCTTGAGTAGTACAGCTAAAAGTTCTTATGTTCTTCCACAATGTGCATATATTTATTCGCAGAGAGAGAAAGCCTTCCCCGGGGGAGGTAGGGCAGGAAAGGAAAATAACATATGTACAATGCATTTTCAAATCAACGCATCTTATCGTCAAAGAGCAAAGTGACCACACAATAAGCATATGCAAATGTGGTCGGGTGCTTTGTAACTGCAGCAAGTTTTCAAACTGGAAGCAATTGCATACTTTCCCTTTCAAGGTCAGTGCAAAGTCCACAGGTAAAAATTTACCAGTGGAAAGGGGTGTACCTGAAAAAATTTGTGTTCAGTTCACGTCAGAAGCTTATTTGCTTCTTTTGCTTCCATTAAAGTCAATGGGAAAAGCCATGCATTCTAATTTAACCTTGAGATTTTTGCATCCACGTTTTTTGAAGTTTGCTGGCAGGCATTGGCAGCAGAGGATAACAATACCCCCTAGATACTAAGGCTGGCATGAATAGCCGATAGTACCAAAAGAGGGGCAAAGGACACCTGCAATAGCATGACCAGCCCAAGCCACCATGAGAAAGACAAACAGCACATGGCATAGAATGAGATGATGTATGGCAGCAGACACAGTAGCATGAATATCCCACTAAAGGCCTAATTTCCCAAAGCATTTATAGAAACATAGAAACATAGAAATGACGGCAGAAGAAGACTAAACGGCCCATCCAGTCTGCCCAGCAAGCTTCACATTTTTTTCTCATACTTATCTGTTTCTCTTAGCTCTTTGGTTCTATTTCCCTTCCACCCCCACCATTAATGTAGAGAGCAGTGATGGAGCTGCAACCAAGTGAAATATCAAGCTTGATTAGTTATGGGTAGTAGGGGAAGTAACCGCCGCAATAAGCAAGCTACACCCATGCTTATTTGTATTACCCAGACTGTGTTATTCAGCCCTTATTGGTTGTTTTTCTTCTCCCCTGCCGTTGAAGCAGGGAGCTATGCTGGATATGCGTGTAGTATCAGTTTTTCTTCTCCCCTGCCGTTGAAGCAGAGAGCTATGCTGGATATGCGTGAAGTATCAGTTTTTTCTTCTCCCCTGCCGTTGAAGCAGGATATGCATTGAAAGTGAAGTATCAGGCTTATTTGGTTTGGGGTAGTAACCGCCGTAACAAGCCAGCTACTCCCCGCTTTGTGAGTGTGAATCCTTTTTTCTTCTCCCCTGCTGTTGAAGCAGAGAGCTATGCTGGATATGCGTGAAGTATCAGTTTTTCTTCTCCCCTGCCGTTGAAGCAGAGAGCTATGCTGGATATGCTTGAAGTATCAGTTTTTCTTCTCCCCTGCCGTTGAAGCAGAGAGCTATGCTGGATATGCGTGAAGTATCAGTTTTTCTTCTCCCCTGCCGTTGAAGCAGGGAGCTATGCTGGATATGCGTGAAGTATCAGTTTTTCTTCTCCCCTGCCGTTGAAGCAGAGAGCTATGCTGGATATGCGTGAAGTATCAGTTTTTCTTCTCCCCTGTCGTTGAAGCAGAGAGCTATGCTGGATATGCGTGAAGTATCAGTTTTTCTTCTCCCCTGCCGTTGAAGCAGAGAGCTATGCTGGATATGCATTGAAAGTGAAGTATCAGGCTTATTTGGTTTGGGGTAGTAACCGCCGTAACAAGCCAGCTACTCCCCACTTTGTGAGTGCGAATCCTTTTTTCCACATTTCCTCTTGCTGTTGTAGCTTAGAGCGATGTTGGAGTCACAGTAACCATGTGTATGTTTATTGAATAAGGGTATTATCTCCAGGCAGTAGCCGTCATTCTGGCGAGCCACCCACTCTTTATTGACGGCCTCTTGATTTTATGGATCCACAGTGTTTATCCCACGCCCCTTTGAAGTCCTTCACAGTTCTGGTCTTCACCACTTCCTTCGGAAGGGCATTCCAGGCATCCACCACCCTCTCCGTGAAGAAATACTTCCTGACATTGGTTCTGAATCTTCCTCCCTGGAGCTTCAAATCGTGACCCCTGGTTCTGCTGATTTTTTTCCTATGGAAAAGGTTTGTCGTTGTCTTTGGATCATTAAAACCTTTCAAGTATCTGAAAGTCTGTATCATATCACCTCTGCTCCTCCTTTCCTCCAGGGTGTACATATTTAGATTCTTCAATCTCTCCTCATAAGTCATTTGATGAAGACCTTCCACCTTTTTGGTCACCCTTCTCTGGACCGCCTCCATCTTGTCTCTGTCTCTTCGGAGATACGGTCTCCAGAACTGAACACAATACTCCAGGTGAGGTCTCACCAAGGACCTGTACAAGGGGATAATCACTTCCCTTTTCTTACTCGATATTCCTCTCTCTATGCAGCCCAGCATTCTTCTGGCTTTAGCTATCGCCTTGTCACATTGTTTCGCCGACTTCAGATCATTAGACACCATCACCCCAAGGTCTCTCTCCTGCTCCGTGCACATCAGCCTTTCTCCCCCCATCGAATACAGTTCATTCGGATTTCCACTCCCCATATGCATGACTTTGCACTTCTTGGCATTGAATGTCAGCTGCCATGTCTTCGACCACTCTTCCATCTTCCTTAAATCCCGTCTCATTCTCTCCACTCCTTCCGGCGTGTCCACTCTGTTGCAGATCTTAGTGTCATCCGCAAAAAGACATACCTTACCTTCTATCCCTTCCGCAATGTCGCTCACAAAGATATTGAAAAGGACCGGTCCCAACACCGATCCCTGCGGTACACCACTTAAAACCGCTCTCTCTGAAGAGAGAGCGGTTTTAAGCGGTTTTAAACATGCAAAATCCACTTAAAAGTGGATTTTGCATGTTTAAATGCACTTTACTCATGTAAGTGCGTTTTGGAAATTGCTACAATATATGCCATTGAATTGTCAAAAGGTTTTACTTGCATTAAGTACACTTAACATGGGCAAATGGCTTTTGAATATTGCTATGATAATATATTATATTTACATGCATAACTCCTTTGAAAGAAATTCACCTGTAAGGGCAAGGGTCACATAGATAAGAATTAGTGCAGAGATACAGTGTTACTTAAAGAAAACAAGCTATCCCCATCACAGTCAGTCTCTGGTCACTCTGCACGTGCTGTAAAAGAAAATTAATCTCTCTCTCTCTCTCTCTCTCTCTCTCTGTTTCCTACAGGCACTGATGTACACTGCCTGCCTGCTGTGGAAGAGAAGTGCAATCTTCCCTGCAGATCTATAGTTACATTGTAACCTTCTGGATAGTGATGGCAAAAGCACACATTGTTTTCTCCTCTAGCTCTAAAGCTTGTCTCTTATCTTTTCTTTAACTCTGTAATTTTGAAACAAGGAGTTTCAAAATCTGCCTTCTCTCCCTCTGAGATGCAGCAGAGGAATGACTCGGATCAAAATGGCCCCTGGCTGCTCATAGGTCTCTCAGTTTTGCTTTCATAAGAACATAAGACATGCCGCATTGGCATTAAGCCCAGCATCTTGTCTCCAACAGTAGCCAAGCCAGATCAGAAGTTCCCAGTATGATCCCAAATAATAGGTCTAATCCTTCTTGCTCACAACCAGGGATGATTAACAGTGGCTTTCTCAAATCTACATGACTAATAGTGGTTTATGGACATTTACTCCAGGAGCTTGTCTAAACCTTTTTTTTAAACCCAGCTACATTAACTGCTTTCATCACATCATCTGGCAACAATTTACACAGTTTAATTGTGCCCTGAGTAAAAAAAAAAAAAATACTTTCTCCAGTTTATTTTAAATGTGCTACCTATTAGCTTCATGGAGTGTACCCTAGTCCTAGTACAATTGGAAAGGGTAAATAGACATTTTCTATTACCCGTTTCACCCCACTCATGTGTAACCCCATCTCCTGGTACCTACTTAATACCAGAAACGCATTTTTAGTTCTTTTTCAGTCTCTTTCAGTCTCTTTCTCCAGAACCTGGTTCTTTTATTAATGGGGGGCGTCTGGCTCCTCCAGGGCCCTAGGGGGCAGGGGTGACACTGTTTCTTTTCCCTGGGAGTGGGGTGCCTGTTTGGCTCCTCTGGTGGTGCCAAACAAATGACACAGGAGACTCTAGGTGAGTTTCCAAAATTAAACTACTGAAGTGTTCTCTGAATAGTAATTGGCGCAACTTCACATCAATTCTTATGCCAGATAAGAAATGATGTGAACCCTACACAGATATAGAGAGTTCTCACTCTCTATATCTGTGTAGGGTTTCTCTATCTCTTCCAGGGCATGGGACACCCTCATCATCCAGGGCTTGGGTAGATGTGGATCCCCAAGAGGCAGGGGCATCCTGGTGTGGGTGGAAAACCCCTTCCACCGACTCCCAATTTCCTCTATCCCAGGGGGGGTGAAGAGTCCAAGTGTGAGTCCTCAGTAGCTCTCAGTTTGGTCTTACTCACGGTTTTCCAGTTGTCTCACATTTTTGAATCCCAAGATGGAAAGGATCCACCCGGCACCCACACAGCACTCGATGTTCCTCAGGCAGGGCAGGAAGAGGGGGCAGGAAAAGGCTTCCTCTCAGATTTTCTAACCTAAATTCTTCTCCAGAACAGAGTCCAAAAATCACCGGCAGATCTCTGCAGCAGGTCTCCACCAGTCCTCTGTCAGAGGGGCAGGTCTTCCCTATCCTGGCCCCCCCCCCCCCCAGGGAGATGTTTCCCTGTGACCTCTCTCCAGGCAAAACCCAGGGATCTTGCAGGCTTTCTTGGAAAGAAAAATCAGCAAAAAGCCCCAAGCAACCCAGAAAAGCACCCAGCAGCCAAGGAGTGGGCTGCAAGGCAGGTTCCTCGACCTTGCCCAGGAACTGCAGGCAGGTGGTAGCCGAGTCTAAGAGTAGGCTCGAAATCAAATTGAGGCAAAGCTCCAAACATCGCCTCGAACTTCAAAACCCAAACTGCACTGCCCCCAATATCACTGCTGCAAGCTGCTTTTATTAAATAACAAGGGGGTGGTTATCCCAGCTCCCTGAAAGGAAGTGGTTGCAGTAAATGACCCTTCCACACAATTACCAATCTGTCTGTCCCTAGAGTTACCAGGGCAATATAAGTAATGAACCTGATTTTATAGACCTCTACCTTATCTCATCTTAGTTGTCTCTTCTCCTGGCTGAAGAGCACTAACCTGTTCAGCCTTTCCTCATAAGTGACGAGAACTGCACACTAACAAAAAATGAAGTCAAGCCACTAGATAGGATAGGATGGTTGAAAAAGGGCTGAACCATGATTGATGTTACTCCTTCCTTGTCTTATCTCCAACCAGCTGTGTTTTGTCTACCTTTGTTTTCCCTGTAGACTTTAGGGGAGCCAAGCTGAATTGCACCCTTTCGGTTTAGATGACCCAAACTGAACCAAAAATGGACTCATTTGGATCAAATTTCACGTTTGGACAATCTGAATGCACATCTCTACCAGAGGACTTTGACCCAAAGTTGATATTTTGAAAATTGCCTCCCCTCTACATGTTGTGACAGGATCTATATCCCATCCCAGTAGAAGAATATTGGGGTTCCCAATGCAGCCAGAAAGAGAAGAAGGGAATCCTCCCCCCCCTCCCCCTCCGACTGCCAAGGCAGCATATCCATCAGAGAAGACAAACAGGAAATAAAAGACGGAGTAAAGAGCACTGGGTGGAGTCTCCAGGTTGAGACACCTCCCACAACTATTTCAGCTGGTGTTAAAGAAGAGAGATGCAGGTAGAGGATGCTGGGAAAGCAAAGGAGCAAGTAAACAGAGCAGATGTTCATGGTTGAGCCAAAAGAAGATAATTCAGTGACCAGGTACTGGTTGATGGTAGGCAAATGAACCATGCGTTGTTCTACCTGCTTCAAGCCATATGTAAGGACCTCAAGGTTACTCTGTGTGTCCCCTACAGGATTCCATATGTTTGGAAATTGTGTATTTGCACATCTCAGCCCTTGTTAGTTCCCGGTAATTACATAAGAGGTCAAGGGAGCATCCCGCGAGAGATTTCTACAAGTTGTGTAGAAGGAGTGGTGTTAATGGAGGGAGGAGGAGTTCTGTTTTCCGCCGTGGAAAGACCACTTGTCTCTCTGCACACAAAACATAGTGGGTCTGTTCCCTTGGCTGTTCCTAATCATTTTTGGGCATGGGAGAGTTTCCCCTTTTTCCCCAAAGGGAAGAAAGCTCAGCCCTCCCAGAGTTTGACTCCTTACAAGGTCACCTTTTGTGATGAAGGATTCCTCTCGGTGTAGTACTAGGAACCTTCGGCTGCCTGAGCACATCTTAGTTTTTTGTGAAAGAGAAGCATTTAATATCTAGCGTTTTCTGATAAAGTCTGCAGAAGCAACCCTCGGAGGGGTTTTTTTTTTCCCCAACTGAAGGAGAGGAGAGCCATCCTGAGGGGCTACGGAGATTGCAGGTACAAAAGGAAAGTCTGTAAGAGCAACAGAAATGCCCACATTTTGTTCCTAAGGAGCCCAAAAGTAGTCCAGGAACATTCATCTGTGCTTGGTTGTGTTTTGTGCTGGACAGTCTCCCTGATTTCACTGAAGTTGTGGGAGAAGATATTTTGTAAACTCATGCAAATGTTAAGCTTGTATTTGATTGAAACTACACTCTGCCGTGTGAAGAGCTTTAATTGCCTGACTGTGTTCCTGATTCTCAAGGGCCCTGAAGCAATCTCTCTAGGCCTATGTTGAGTTTGCTAGGGCTCAGCAGCACTCGCTACTGACCTTGTTTGCTGAAAGGATTAGAGAACGGGGGTTTCCTGTAATAGGGAGTGTGCTAGCTAACTGCACTTAGTCCCGCAGAGCGAATTTTCAGGAAAAGCAAGGTCCATGAACTGTGCATAACTCCCAGAGCTGTGATACATTATTGTGTTGCTTTACTGCACACAACTTAGAGGGACTTTGTTGGAAAACAGGCTGACCATGAACTGGAAATCACCTTTAGACCTGTTAGTCTTACTTCTGTTGAACAATGATTAACGAGTTAATTAAAAACCTTTTAAAGGTACCATATGTGAATTGACGCATAAAACATGTAAAAACATTCTGCTAAAGAACACTGCTTGAACTTGCTCCATGTAGAAATCAAGTTAACCCAACAGTAACCTGACATAAATGCAATGATCCAAGGAGGGTAACTCTTTACACATGTATATAAATATTAGCCACTTACTGACTAATTGTAAATGCCCTAGGTGTGCAAAAACCAGGAGATACATGCGTGATTTGGGCTGGTGCATGGACTGCATGCTGCATGGATTTTAAAAGGTGCACGTTATAGCCCAAATTTTCAAAGGCCTATGCGCGTAGTTTATGTGCATGGCCGGACCTTGTGCACTCTGTCCACATGGCCCAGCCATGCATGTAAACCCCACTACATGTACAAATGCCGGGCCCTGAAAGGGGTGGGGTGGATCAGAGGCTGTCCGGGACAGCAATCGTTAGCTCTGGAGGAGCAGTAATTAGAAAAATTAAAAAAGTTCAGTTAGATAGGTAGGGATTAGGGGTTGGGGTGGCGAGGGGAAAGGGAAGGAAGGTTAGGCAGGGGATAGGGAAGTTCCCTCCCAGTCTGCTCCTAACATCACACACAGAGTGATCAGTCAGCTCAGTGTTGCTGCAACACCACACACAAGTCATTTATTCAAACTAATTTAAAAAATCTCTATCATCTAAATCCCAGTAGGCTCTGCATCTGAGAAATTAAATCCCATCGTGTCAGGAAAAAGCAGAGGCTGAGGAAAGCCCATAGGGAGCATAGGATGCCCCAAAACATTGAGCCCCCACCTAAAATAAACTCTAAAATGGCAGGAGAGGCAGGCACCTCCAGCCGTAAGAAGCTGAAATATGGAGAGGATGTGCCGCCACCACCACCACCACTCGTTTCTCTTCCTGCTTTGGAGGGGAGAGAAAGGGCAGGCACTGGCAGTAGCAGCACCAGCAGCAGGGCACCAGTGCCATTGGAGGCAGAAGTGCAAGTCTTAAAAAAAATACCAGCAGAGCAATCTTTTTTGGTTAGCACTGAAGAGGCAGTGCAAGCAGTATTGGCAGAAGCCTCATCAGAATCTGAAGCTAAATCTCCTTTTAAAGGAGTCCAAGAAGAGGGAATGGGGCAGCCAAGAGCTGAAGACGCCAGCTTTGGAGGACTAGTTGCCAGTTTCTTAGGCTTCATTTCGGTGATGAAGAGAGGCAAGTGTTGATGATGGTGAGGGAGATCAGGTGACAGGGCAGGTAGAGGGGATACCACTGTTTCTCAGGGTCCACCCACTTCCAGCTCTACTCCAATGTCACCAGCAGTATCCACCCCAAGGATGCAGACAAGTGAATCATGAAAAAGTCTGTGATCTGCAGGCATTTACAGGTGAGGGCAGATATAATTAATGTGCCAAGAACATCAGCTGAGGCAAGTAAGTGGGCCATTTAACCTATGCTAGGATGTTGCATCACCTGCAAAAGCAGCATCCACTTCACCTGTCAACTGGCGATTGTAGTAGTAGCAGTAGTCAGGGGACCCCCTTCTTCCAAACAGAGGACGCTGTTTGAAAAGGGGACAAGTATTCCTCAAGTTGCTTCCACACCCTTGGCTCCTTTCCATTAGTCCGGTGGCAGGCCAGCAGTTCCCTGCTATACGTCATAAGCAACAGCCCACAATGGAGGAAATGGGGTGGAGTTCGGTAGCGCTATCCCAGGGAGAGAGGCAGGCAGCATCCAAAGTGGTTACCAGGAGCATTGGGGAAATGATTGCTCATGATGACCTGCCCCTACAGGTAGTCATGAACATGGACTTAGAGCATTAGACCCAAGTTACAAAGTCTCTTCCAGGACCAAGGTCATCTCCAGCCTGTGAAAGCAGGGCTGTGGTTGCATCCAGGCAACCACATGAGTGACACCTGGACATCTACAAATGCTTCACACTCTTTCCTCTCCCTGACGACACAGTGGTGGGACCTGGCAGAGGCAGGGGCAGGCAGCAGCTCGACAGGGGATGGAGAATCAAGGTGCAGGTAGCCTTTGCTGTACATCTAGTTGACAGACGAGGTCCATACCTCAGCCAATATTTTAGTAGCCATTAGAGAGATGCTGAAGGGCTGGCAGCTGAATTAGAGAATCAGAAGTCAAAATGCAGGTTTCTTCATGACTGACGATGACCTAAACATGTTTAACACAAAAATAGATGCCTTGATCTTTGAGCATTAGCAGAGACCTGGAGTGATGCGCTGCTTGCAGAAGTTATTTTAAGCATTGCTGACTATCACTGACTGTATATTGGATGAGAAATGCTCTACTGAGATTTTTTCACAACTGTGGAGTGTTTAAGCCCCTGAGGCAGCGGTTTTTGAACCGCGAAACTCGGCCTGAGTCGGGCAATTTGTGAACACGTCTCTGTTTTAATAAACAATTGAAAAAGATCAAGGCATCTATTTTTGTGTTTATCCTGATGGCTATCATAGATCGCCTACCTCTTTGTTTTCTTGGACTAAACATGTTTAAGACATGTCTAAGGAGCAAGAGAATGTCTACCTGTGGGAGTTTATAGAGAATTGCAGGAAATAGCTGGGTACTTACACAGAAGTGTGAAGGTGGGACAGCTTCTCCATGAAAAGCAGGATGATTTTGAGATGCCTCACATGTGTCTCATTCAAGATGTGGGCACCCATTAGAATTTCACCTAGATGATGCTGCAGAAGTTGGTGAAGCAGCATGGACCTCTTAATGATCTGTCTTGGGAAATGGAGATAGGTATGCAGTGTCCCCTAGGGCATCATGATTGGGTAGTCATGATCCAGTTTGTGAAAATCCTGAAGTCCTTTAAGCATGCCATGGAGGAGCTGAGTGCCAGAAGCGCCACTTTGGGTGAAATCATCACCATAGTAAATATCCTAAGGGAAAAAACTGGAGGGCTTTAGACAAGAAGAGGGAATGAGAGATGATGTGCTGTGCTGTCTGGACTCCGTGCGGAAAAGGGTGACAGAAAGACTAAGACCTCTCACCCAAAACAACACATACATGCTTGCTACATTATGTGATCTCAATGTGAAAGTGAGACTTGCCCTCCAGATCAAAAATCTGATATACATGAAGAGCATGCTGACGGAGAAGGTCTGTGAATGAGAGCACAATAAGCTGAGCAGAGGAGAGATGTAGCAGAGGAGGAAATTCCAACAGCGGGCACCTCAGACAGTAATACAGGTAGGAGCAGCACCCTGTCATCAGTACTTCCTCCTCCACTTCATCATGCCAAAAGCAGGTTGCCTGTAAAGAATCATCATTGCTGGCACAGGCTATCATGAAAGCAGCTAGGAAGACATTCACATGGCCTGCTCGAGGAAAGGAAACACCAGGGCAAATCTCTGCCACACGCTATCTGGCATAGACCATTGAGAACATGGACACAGATGTGCTGCTGGCGCACTGGGCCCACAAATCCACCATCTGGCCAGACCTATCCAGAAAGGCTTAGAGCTATTCTGTTCTGCCCACCAACGAGTGTGCCTAGTGAATGAGTCTTTTTGATGACAGGGGACATAGTGAGACCTTATAGCTCAAGGATGTTACCACACTTGAGAAAAAGCTAGTATTCCTCAAAATCAATCTGCCTTTGCTGGGATTTCCATATTTGCCATGTGAGTGGAAAGATAAATGAAGGCACTTTGAGGGCCTTGTTTCTGCTCTGCCTTACTCGAACAACATCACAGGGGCCACACTGCTATGCACACAGTGCTTCTGCCTCCTAGGCCTGCAACGCCAGCACAGGGGGCCTAACTGCACAGAATCCTCTTACCTGCCTTACCCTAAACACCACCACTGGGACTTTACTGCACTAATGCTATCTGCCAACCTTGCCCCAAATACCACCACTGGGGCCCACATCTACTGACTCCATCTGCCTACCTTCCCCAAACACCACCACTGGCGCCTACAAGCACTCACTCTGCCTACCTGCCTTGACCCAAACACTACCAAATCCAAGCCCAAACAGCCAGATCCTTCAGAATTGATATCAGATGTCCTCCAAGATTTATTCTGCCTTATCCCTGCATGCTCGTCACTGTCTACCAATTTACTTGGTGCCCTTTGCCCTCTTTTTGGTGCTCTTACCATTCTGGGTAACAGCTTTGTGCCTCTTATAATGCCTTGGTTTCTTCATGCTACTCTGTTGCTTTCACCATCTATCACAGCCTTGAGGGATTTTCTGCCTCTTCTGGTGCTTTCGAAAATTTCCCCTTCATGGTGCCTTTAGCTATTCAAAGCACAGTGCCACTTTGCCCCTCTAGTACAGCCTTGGAAGGTTCATACCAAAACTTGTTGGTGCCCTCTTTTGAAGCATGGGGTGTTCTTCTTCCCACTCTCTAGTTGTCCTCTTTATTAATTATACTATTAGGGTGTTGTGTCCCCAGATCAGAAGGAGAAGGTCAAAGAATACAAGTTTCTCCTCCTATGCCACCTTTTTATGGTTCTTCCTTTTCTTCTACCCCCTCCAGTCCCAGCCTGGTTCTCCTGCTCGGTTTGTTTCTTGACGATCCTAGGGTGGTTTATCTACAAAAAAACTTTCAGTCAGCAGGAAGAGCTACAAGCGGAATAGAAAATACAGAGGAAAGTCACCATTTACAGTACATGTTTTGACAGTCAAAAATATTTAATTAATGCAAAACCAGAAAATCAGAATATGGAACATCCCAACTTCAGGTACAGAACATGGGAAATGTTTTCTAAAGAGAGCGACCCTCACTCTTTTCCAGAAAACCGCGCCATGCTTATTTGAGGCACCAACGCGCCGCCCCTCCGATCGGCCCTCCGGCCCTCCCCCTGCAACAGACCCAGCCAATTAAAGCTCGGAGAGGGAGCTTTAAATCTGCTGCTACACAGGCGCCGCGCGCCTGCGTCGCGCGCCAAAGGAGCACAACAAAGGGGCTGGCCCCTTTGTGCGCCCCTTCGTGCAGCCACTGAGTGCCTATCCACACCAGCATACATCCAGACACTCACTCAGCCATGTCTGCACTCATCCAGCCACACCAGCGTGACTCCAAGCTCTCCAGCATTCATCCAGCCACACCAGCGTGACTCCAAGCTCTCCAGCATTCATCCAGCCACACCAGCGTGACTCCAAGCTCTCCAGCATTCATCCAGCCACACCAGCGTGACTCCAAGCTCTCCAGCATTCATCCAGCCACACCAGCGTGACTCCAAGCTCTCCAGCATTCATCCAGCCACACCAGCGTGACTCCAAGCTCTCCAGCATTCATCCAGCCACACCAGAGCAGTAACACAATTTTAACAAGTCCCATTATGCCAACGCCATCGTCTCGTCGGAACCCTAATTCCCCATCACCGCAAATCCTACTCCTACAACAAATCCTGCCACCTCATCTACGGGAAGAAAGACTAATTAACCAAATACCAATCAGACATCTCCGTCGCCAAACCAGCATCTATCCTACCCCAGAACTACCATCAAGAAGTCGCAGCTCCCTCATACCAATCATGATCACCCCTCTTACCCAGTTCTTAGGACTCACACTACTCTCGGTAACTCTATTTAATGCACAATCACTGACTAAAAAGACGCACATCCTCAATGATTATCTACTGGACTCAGAACCCGATATCTGTGCCATCACAGAAACATGGCTAAAAAACTCCGACATCGCGCTCATCAACCAATTACCTATACACAAGTATGAAATACTATCAACCCATAGACACAAAAAACGAGGGGGAGGCTTACTACTAGCAACCAAAAAAGAACTCAAACTTATCCCACATACAATCAAGTCCGAGTCCAAACTGGAACTGGGCTTAGTCAAATCACAACATCTGCAACTACTACTAGTCTATGCACCTCCGGGATTACTTGAAGCGGACGCCTCTCCCCTCATCGAATCCATAGTAAAGCACATCGACTTTGATCTCCCTACCATGATCATGGGAGACTTTAACTTACATACCGACGCTTCACCCCTCTCCCCCAACTGCGAAACCCTCCTCAATTCCCTCAGTGCAATGGGATTCACGCAAATCGTCAACAACCCCACTCACAAAGGAGGACACACGTTGGATCTCATCTTCATCAACTCAAAATTCAGTTGCTCATCGACACCCACCTGCACTCCAGTACCCTGGTCAGATCACTTTCTGATAACCACCAAGATCGCCGCTAAACAACAAACTTACAGCCCGCAACCTCAGTCCACCATTCACTACAGGAAAACATGTGCATCCGAGACTCTCAGCGACCATCTTACGAAAGAACTCTCAAACCTGGACTTATCCAACACTGAATCGGCAGTTCTTTCATGGCACAACATCACGGAACCAGTGGCTAACAAGATATGCCCTGCAGTCTCCAAAACAATAAACCTTGAAAAGAAAGGAAAACAACCATGGTTCTCCACGGAGCTAATACGGATGAAACAAATCCTTCGCCACAAAGAAAATAGATGGCGCAAAGCCCCCAACTCTGTCACACTCTCATCTTACAAAGGAACCCTACACCATTATAGGACCTCAATCCTAAAGTCAAAAAGAGAATACTATGCAAGTAAAATCCACAACCTCCAATATGACGCCAAGGCACTTTTCTCTTATGTGTCACAAATCACAAAGTCATCCCCACCAACGATACCTGATGATCTAGCACAATCCAAGGCCAATGAACTTGCTTCTTTCTTTCAACAGAAGATCACAAATACCCTGGCTCTCCTACCAACCAACACCACCACATACTCTACATTCTCCACCACTCACTCCCATACTGGAATCAAGCTCGACAACTTCGATCTGACATCTCCCGGGGAGATTGAATCTCTCCTTAAGAAACAGAAACCATCTAGCCATCCAGCAGACAATATACCATCCAAACTCCTGCTACTGATTCCAAACATGATTGCAGGACCTCTAGCTAATATTATAAACTGCTCATTAGCACAAGGGAGATACCCAGATAGCTTAAAATCCGCTTCCCTTAAACCCCTCCTCAAGAAGCATAACTTAGACCCCAAAGAACCTGCTAACTTCCGCCCCATCTCAAATCTACCGTTCTTAGCCAAACTTACAGAGAAACTGGTTAACACTCAGCTATCAGAATATCTAGAGGATCACAACATTCTATTCCCTTCCCAATACGGATTCCGCAAATCTCGCAATACAGAAACACTCCTCATTTCCTTAACAGATCATATCATTCTGGGATTAGACAAGGGCCATTCCTTCCTTCTAGTTCTATTGGACATCTCGGCAGCCTTCGACACCGTCAACCACACAATCCTTCTGACTCTCCTAGCAGAAATAGGTATATCAGGTTCAGCCCTCAGTTGGTTCACGTCTTTCCTTAGTAACAGAAGTTACAAAGTTAAAATAAATAATAAAGAATCTCCTTCAACAAGGTCCTCACTCGGAGTACCCCAAGGATCATCGTTATCACCCACTCTCTTTAATATATACCTCCTCCCACTCTGTCAGCTTCTAACAGACCTTAACCTTATTCATTTTCTGTATGCAGATGACGTGCAGATTTTGATTCCGATAACAGAATCCATCGCAAAATCACTCTCGCTCTGGAACAACTGCCTAAATCGGATCACCAGCCTTCTTAACAGCCTCAACTTGGTCCTTAACGCATCCAAGACCGAACTCCTCCTCATCTCCTCTAACCAAGACAACCCACTCCCACAGACCATCCTTAACACCCAGCTCATGCATACCCACGTACGAGATCTCGGGGTGTTACTAGACAACCGCTTAAACCTCAAGAAAATGATCAACACCACAACCAAAGATTGTTTCTACAGGCTTCAAGTCCTAAAAAGACTCAAACCCCTACTTTTTTTCCACGACTTCAGAACAGTCCTGCAAGCCTTGATATTTGCTAAAATCGACTACTGCAGTGCACTCCTCTTGGGACTCCCCAGCTCTACCACCAAGCCGCTACAGTTGATACAGAACGCTGCCGCAAGAATCTTGACTAACACCAACCGGGGAGAACACATATCTCCCATCCTACGTAACCTACACTGGCTCCCAGTGAAGTACAGAATCCTCCACAAATCACTCACTTTAATCCACAAAGTCATCTACAATCACTTGCATCTGGACCTCGAATTCCCCCTCAATCTCCACCTCACCAACAGACCGACTAGAGAAATATATAAAGGAACCCTACAGACCCCACCTACAAAAGCCACACGCCTCATCTCAACTAAAGACCGATCCTTTTCAACAGCAGGCCCAACTATCTGGAACAACATCCCAGCTGACCTCAGAATGGAACCCTGCCTACCAACATTCAAGAAAAAACTTAAAACCTGGCTTTTCCGCCAAGCCTTCTCAGATATCCATGACACACAATAGTCGACAGAACTTCCTTTAGGAGCAATGGATTTCCATATTACCCCTAAGCCCAGAATAAGAGCCTCCTGACTGCTCTGTTTATACTAATAATTTCTCCGCTATCTCTAACCTTTCCTTCCTTCCAGCAGTCTATGCCTCCAAGTTTAATTTCCCTGTTAAATGTAACTTTGCTTTTTCATGTTCAACCTTTTGTTTTGGTTACTGTTCTTGGTTCAGTTCCCCTATTCGATGTGAACCGACCTGATATGGTCTCTACCATGAAGGTCGGTATAGAAAAGTGTTAAATAAATAAATAACAAGGCTCCTTCAGAAAGCACAATTCACAAGAAAATCGCTCTTCCACCCAGCAGCCAGATCAAGTTCAGGCAGAGAAAGGTAATCAAAGCTTATTTCCAGAAAACGATACACTTATCACACTTCATTCTCTTGTACTGATTCTGACAATTGGCAAATGTGCATGGACAGAAGGACTGGCATCGTCCATGTCCCATTCTGCCTTACTGCAATGCCCCTCATGCTACACCTGTAGGGACTCTGTGCCACTTGGACTTGCTGCCATGCCCAGATTTTACACCTTGGCTTCTTTCTGCCACTCTGCCCGCCTAGCATACTCCATACCTTACACCTTGAGGTGTTCTTGCCAGTCTGGGGGTGTGTGTGTGTGCTGCTGCTGTGCACCTCTCATGTGCTTTTCAGATCTCGATGCCACTCTTTCTGCTACTTGGGTCTCTTTATCGGCGCTTTTAGAATTTTTATGCCACCTGTCCTCCTTTGCTCTCCCTTCATGGCGCCTTAACAGGCGGATGCCACTTTTGGTGCCACTCTGCCTCTCGTAATGCCATCAAGGTTCATTTCACTGTTGCTGGTGTCCTCTTTCGGAGCTTTGGCCTGTTCTTCCTCCTCTTGATGCTTCTTTTGCTGCTCTCATGGTGCCTTTGAGAACTGTTCCCAATGCTGGTTCCCCATTGCCCCTTTCTGAAGCCTTAGGCTATTTGTGCCACGTTTGGTGCCAATTTGCCACAGTCTACGTACCTTGGAGTACATTCTCCTTTTTGATGACTTGATCCCATAAGTTTCAAGAAAATTGATAAGAAAAAAAAAAAACCCAAAACAATTCTGGAGCCCAAACTAGGCTGCAATCCTTCTCCCATTGACTTTAATGGGAAAAGAAATGAACTAATTAGACAAATAAATATATGGTTTTTGTTGTTTTAAAACTAATAAAATTAATTTTGGTCCCAATGAAACAAATGAACAAAAGAAAACATATTTTTCTTCTGCACATCCCTGTAAAATATGAAGTGAGCATTAGTACACAGGATTGAACAGGTTGCATTTCTACCTCTCTACCTCTGGCCTCCTATCTGTTCCTTCCTTTTAATTTGATCTGACCTACTATCATCGCTACCTTGTGATGCTTGGTTTCCATTACTGTTCAGATGATCTGGGGCTTTCATTCTCTCAATATAAAATATCCTATGTATATTCCTCTTTCCTGTCAAATCAGGAATTGCACCAATCCTCCTCTGTCCCCTCCCAACCTCACCACCAACTACCTTCTATGCCTTCCTGTATCTTACAACTTCTGGTCTTCCAATATCCGTCTAGTATCTAACATAACCTTCAATTTTCCACTGCTACTGTGTCCTGAGCTGCTGATAGAACTCTCTGCATACTTTCCATCTTTTTTATTGAGGTCTAATCTTTTCTCATCATCACCAGATGACCCTAGTTTAAAGCCCTCTTTGCTATATTGAGGGGATCTATGGACAAAGATACTCTTTAAAATTCCTAGTAAGATGTCTCCCATCTCTTCCCAGCTGATCCTCTTGGGGTTGCCTACTGAGGAATGCGTCTTGCTTGCCACAGCAATAGAAGGCAGAATAAGAAATAAAAAATAACCATAGTGGTGAAATGAGAGCTCCACACAGGCAAAACTGGCACAGAAAGACAGGGCCATTGGCCTGCCAGGAAGACAGAAGATGCTGTAGAAAAAACCCAGGATGCAACATTGTCTTAAGGAAGGACGGAAGAAGGGCTGCAGATGCAGGAGGGATAGGAAGCAGTAGGCTGCTGGGTGTTGCGAAGACATGATCATGAGCCCCTTTTGCCACTGTGCAATTGGCGCAACCTCGTGGGCTGGGCCCTAAGATTTGTGCCGATGGTAGGTGAGAGAGTCTTAGTGAGTCTTGGGCCAGACCATGAAAGAGTCCAAGAGTCTATACCAAGACAAAGCTAAGGCTGAAGACTTGACAGAGACAAGACTGATGGCTTGAGAAAAGGCTGATAGCTTGCAGAGAGTGATGCTAGAGACAGAAGCAGAGCTGAAGTCTGGAATAGACTGAAGACTGAAGCAGATGGAGCTGAAGACTGAAGCAGAGCTGAAAACCGAAGCAGGCTGAAGACTGATGCGGAGCTGAAAACTGAAGCAGAGCTGAAGACTGGAACAGGCTGATGGCCGGAACAGGGCTAATGGCTGGAACAGGGCTGAAGGCGAAGCCTGAAGCAGGACTGAAGACTGAAGACCAAAGCAGGGCAGAAGACTGAAGGCTTGAGCAAGACTGAATACTTGAACCAGGATAGAGCAAGAGCCAGGAGACCTTGCTGAGGTAAAGCTGAAGAGTTGGAAGAGTCTTTTTATAGGGCAACCAACATTGACTTCATTCAAGGGCAACATGGGCTTTTCCCACCATGAGCCCTTTAATAGAAGTATCATTTTGCGTGCATGCCTAGGGAGGCAAAGCAGAAGTGGCGGATTCAGCAGAGAGTTGGAGGTGTTTCCATGCCATGAAGACAACAATGGTGGCATCGGGGTGAGTGATGCCACTTGCAGGCCTTTCCCATGAATGGCAAACATAACAGTACCCCCTTCTCTAAGCCCCCTCCTCAAGCATCTTATCTTCGGCTTCTGAGGAGGCAAAGGTACTTCTTTACTAAATGGGGGCTCAAAGGCCTAGACATAGGATCGAGAGGTTCTTTGGTTTCAGGACTGGACTAAAGGACCATTCAATGGTGATGGCTTGGATGAAAATGAGGTTGAAGATTTGGACAAAGACAAGACTGAAAACCTGAGCAAAAATAAAGCTGAAATCTTGGACAAGCACTGGAGCTGGTCCTGATCAACAGCTGGGCTCTAAGGTTTGTGCCAACAGAGGGTGAGTGAGTCTTAGCACAGGCCAGACTGTGTCAGAGTCCAAGAGTCTATACCAACACATAGGGCCAGATTTTCAAAGGGGTACACGCCTATCTTAACCCTCTGCATGCGCCGAGCCTATGTTGAGTAGGCTTGGTGGCGCGCGCAAGCCCCAGGACGCGCGTAAGTCTCGGGGCCTCGCGTGTCGGGGGTGTGTTGGGTGGGTGGTGCTACATTCGAGGCACTCCAGGGGGCATGTCGGGGGGCATGTCGGGGGGCGTGGTGCCGCCCGGGGGCGTTCCGGGGGCACGGCTGAGGCCTTCAGAACAGCTTCCGGATCGGGAGATGGCACTCCAGCAGAGGCAGGCGGAACTTTTAAAACAACGGTAAGGGGGGGTTTAGATAGGGCCGGGGGGGGGGTTTAGGTAGGGGAAGGGAGGGGAAGGGGCGGGAGGGGGGTTGAAGAAAAGTTCCCTCTGAGGCCGCTCCAAATTCAGAGCGGCCTCGGAGGGAACGGGCAGTGTGCGCAGGGCTCGGTGCGCGCAAGTTGCACAAATGTGCACCCCCTTGCACGCGCCGACCCCGGATTTTATAAGATACTCGCGGCTACTCGTGTATCTTATAAAATCCGGCGTACTTTTGTTTGCGCCTGGTGCGTGAACAAAAGTACGTGTGCGTGCTGTTTTTTAAAATGTACCCCAAAGTGAGGCTGAAGGATGAAGCAGGCTGAAGGATGAACAGAGGCAGGATGAAGGCTGAAGACTTAGAAGCAGGCTAAAGACTGAAGATGGGCTGAAGCAGGGCTGAAGACTGGAACAGAGCTGGGGGCAGGAACAGGACTGAAAACTGAAGCAGGGCAGAAGACTTGGAGTAAAGCAGAAGACTGGAGGCTTGAAGAAGACTGAAGACTGGATTCAGGATGAAGCAAGAACTAGGAGACCTTGCTGAGGCCAAGCTGAAGAGTCAGAAGATCCCTTTTATAGGACAACCAGCAATGACATCATCCCAGGGCACTGTGGGCTTTTCCTGCAATGGGCCCTTTAAAAGAAGTGCCTTCATATGCATGCCTAGAGAGGAAAATCAGTGCTACTTCCATGTTACAAAGATGACAATGGCGGCGTCAGTGTGAGTGAAACCATTTGTGGTCCTGTCTCACTAACGGTGAACGTAACACTGGGAAATTTAGAGTCCTAGCTTAGATCCAATCAGGATGAAGGTAGTAACCACAGAGGTGTTGCATGCGAGTATCCAAGAGCAGTGGAGACTTTCTGTCAGGTCACTGATTTGGAACCGTTTTGAACTTCTTCCTTTTCCTGTTGCAACTGGAGTGGAACATGGAGGCCAAGACTCAGAGCTGCCAAGTTGCCTATTTCCAGGAGGGAGATTTTTATGCTAGTTCTAATTTTCTGGCAAAGCAATTTTGATGCATTATGGGACCTGCAGTATTGATTTCAATGGGTAGAATTAGGGACTACAAAATAACACACGCTGCATTGGGATATACAGTAAGTCCAAAACCAGGACTGGCCAAAAACTCTCCCTCCTGGAACTGGGCAACTTGGCAGTTCTGGCACTGCCCTGATCTAGTATATTTTATTTTTTAAATTACCACTTCCCAAGGACTGAATTAACCTGTTGGGTTACAAGAAGAAAGGGGGCTTGGTTTACTTTGCAGAGGAGAAATGAAACTGAAAGAAATGAGAAAAAATCTGATCTCCAGCCTTCCCTTATCTCAGCTCAATCAGAGCATGGCTGGGCTGCTTGCTGGAGTTGACAACACTGGTGGTCCTGTCCTGGGGTCCACGTCACATGGGGCCAACATTAATTGAACTGAATTGTTCTATTAATCTCAATTTTATATGAATTTTAGACAGAAATCTATACTAATTTTATACAGAAATTTTATATGATCTTTTTTATTTTTTTTCTGATATTAACTACTGTTCTTATTTCATTTAATCATTATTATACTTGGAATACATTTTTATTTGCAATTAATTTTATATATATTTTATTCCTTTTTATCATTGTATTAATTTTATGTATGAATGTAGGAAATGAAACTGGATTAGAAATTTTATACAAATGTTGTAAACCATTATGATGGAATCTACCGAATAACAGTACATAAAAATTTGTATATAAATAAATAAAATAAATGATAAGTTCAAAGCTAACTGCCTGGTCGAACTGGTCTATGATACCCTAGATGCCCTTCAGAGACAGGGCTACTGGTGCACAGTCATCTGCAAACAAGACCCCGACCACTGATTCTATCACTTTAAAGTGAACCTGAAAATATTCCTCCATCTAATCGTGTCTGAATGTGAACCCGATGTCCATGTCCTGGAAGGCATCCAGGAGCATCTTGAAGAAGACATAGGTGGGCCTTAGCCTCCTGCCCAGAGTCCACCCCCATAACGGACGCACCACCCGTGATGTGCGGCGGTCCGATGAGGGAAAGGGGGGAGGAAAGGAAGTGCGAGCTGGGCGCGTCATCAGCGGCGATGGCGGTTATGGCTAATGACGCGGTGGCCCTCTTAAAGAGCCATGGCAAAGGTGAAGCTGCCCCTTTTTCGCTCAAGCCAGCAAGGTCAAAAGACCTCACTTACAGCCCAAGCAAAGAACGCGGCCTACTGTGATCCAGCCCAGAGGAAGTGGAGGGATTTGGCCTAATAGCGAACGGGGAGGCATGGAAGGTGAGCGACTTCGAGAAAGCCCCACCCGCGAGCACGTTGCTCCACCACGCAGCGGATCAGCACCAGGCCTGTCCACGAGCACATGAGACCAGGACCCACCGCGAGCGCAGGAGACACGGCCCCACCGCGAGAGAGTATGTATGCCACGAGGATCTCGGATGCCTACCAGGCACTACAAAACTGCAAGTATTAAAAAAAAAAAGATAAAATAGTTATAATCAAATACATAAATAAATAAATAAATTGGGGGAAAAAAATATATATAGAATGTTGTGTTGTTCTTGGGCCCTGTGAGGATGGGAGGGTGAGAGAATGGTATTGGTGGGCCCCGGGAGACTGGGATGGTGGGATACTGGTATTGGTAGGCCCTGGGAGGCCGGGATTGGTGGATCCTAGGAGGCTAGGATTGGAAGACCCTGAGAGGCTGGGAGTGGTGGGTCCTAGGAGGCTTGGATTTGTGGGCCCTAGAAGGGGGGTTTGGTGCGCCACGAGGCCCTGGGTATGGCACAGAGTGGTAGGTTCTTACATTTTATGACCTATATTAAAAAAAAGGAGGATTATTCCATTGGAGGAAACGTGGGGATGGGCTGCTAGCCTGGCCAAGGTAACAGGTGCACAACACCTCCCCCGCACAGCCCCCACCCACCCTGGGTCCCAGGAGGTAGCGAGGGAACATGAGGGAAATAAAAAATAGGTAAATAAAATAAATGCATTATGTTAGAGGCCTCAAGGGAAATATGTAGCACGGGCAGTAGGGGCAGGCAGTGGAGGAGTAGTGGTTAGAGCAGCAGGCTATGCGCAGGAGATGAGGGTTCAGGTCCTGCTGTTGCTCCATGTGACTTGGGAACGTCAATCTTGGTATATGTTATCAGTGCCTGGGAGTGGAAAAAAGTGAAGAGATACCCTAGGATAGAACGGTTGGGGGAAGGGACCATATAGTTACTAAGACACAGCAACCCCGGGAGGAATAAAACATTTTTTTTCTGGTTTCAGAAAAAGATACATTTTGTATTGAAAGAGAATAATAAACCATTAATTTCTTGCAGCAATCGTAGGAGCAGCATGTCATGCCGAAGAGCGGCAAGAGCCTTGCCAAGGGCCAAGCCAACAGGCCAAAACCAAAGAGCGACCAGAGCCTCGGCAGTAGGAAAAGTCAGCAAAGGAGCGAACTCCGAAACCGCAATAATGCAGAAGACGAGCGGTAGGAAGAAGACAAGAGGAGAGAGCAACAGAGGAAAAAGGGGAGGCAGCAGAGCTCCCGCCTGAGGAAGGGAAGAGCAACAAGAGACAGAGATCGAGGAATCGACAGAAGTGGAAGCAACAGAGACAGAGACGGAGGAAGCACCAGGGGCGAACAGCGGACAGAGGAGGACGTCAAGCGAACCGTCGACAAGGCAGCAGAGTACTCGCGGATGCTCGCAGCAGTATACCAGCAGGAGTGATGAAGGCTGGCATGCTAACAGAATGGGATATCCAAGCTACCAGAACAGCGAGCCACATCCACAAGACCAATATGGATATGGCAATCAAGCAGACCACCCTTGGCAGAACCAGGACGGCACAAGCTGGAATAACAGAGCAAAGTGGAGTTGGGGAAATCAAGGTCCTTACCCCAGTTGGAGCTTGATGAGGAGACCATGGGACAGCCCACAACAAGGAGAAATGAACAGTCATCAATTCCAGCCTACGTGGGAGTCTTGGTCAGTGCCGCCTCAGGGACCCCTGCATTATCAAGAAGGAGAGCAAGGACCCAGGTCATCACCGTGGGCTACCAGAACTGCATTCAGCAACAAAGCAAGAACAAGGCCAGGTACAGATGACGCTATGAGAGGAGCATTGGACAGGAATATGAGGGCACCAGCACAGGCCTTGGGTGACGATGGGACATCAGCGCAGAACAAATAGAGAGGGTCACAAGACAATGGAAATGCAGAAGAAGGACCGTCAACAAGTCAGTGAGTATGGTGGCCACAGATTGAGCAAGGCAGTGTGGGGACAAAGAAGGGGATAATGGGCAAAAGTCACTATCTTCCGGGTCGGGGCTCAGGGGGGCAGATAGCAGCTCAGTCACAGAGAAAAAGAAGCGCAAAGTGAAGCGCAGGCATAGGGCAAGCACCAGCTCGGATAGTTCCTCAGTCACATCATCATAAGACTCGGGGACGGACAGCGAGCAACAAGGGCCTAATAAGACGGTGAAAAAGGAGTCAAGGGGACCATCAGCACTCACAACATTATTCGAGCTCTGGGAGGAAGTGCCCGAGCAGATGAGAAAGAATATACGAAAGAAGAAATACATAGACATCTTTAGTATTCTGCATGGGCGACAAAAAACAGATGACTGAAAGAAGTCAAAAAACCCAACAACAACTAGGGAAAAGGAGATGAGAATCCCTAAGAATATAGTTAACTGGATGAAGGCATTCTTATATATGACCAGTGTCGTTGGGCATAAGGATAATTCGCAATATGGACCCATGCTGACCTATGCAGATAATATCCTGCGAGCATATCAACAGCACGAGGGCTGGTCCTGGTTAAATTATGATGAAAAGTTCCAGGATAAGATGGAGGAAAACCGGTACATGACTTGGGGAACGCAGGACGTCAGCCTATGGATACAACACATGACTTGCAAATCATTGGAGCAAGGAATGAGAGCAAGGAGCTCACAAAGGACATCTCTTTCCAGACATGCAACAAGGCAGGCGTTGGCTCATGATAACACCTGTTGGCGATACAACAAAGCTGTCTGCACATTTCAAGATTGCAAATTTAAACATGTTTGCACTAATTGCGCAGCCCTACACCCAATGATAAAATGCCAAAAAAGGGCAATGCTCCATCGGCAACAAAGCATAAAGACATAGTCCAAGAGATGTTAGAAATGGAACTATCACTCAGAAGGATAGCAGGTCCTTTTGCACAACAACCATTCCAGAACATGTTCATCTCACCATTGGCAATAATCCCCAAGAAAGAAAAAGGAAAATTCCGGCTCATACAAAATTTATAATTCCCACCGGTCAATCGGTGAATGATCAACTGCCACAGGAGGAATGTTCAGTGCGGTACGCATCCTTTGATACAGCAGTGGCACTGCTCCAGACATGCGGAAAAGGGGTTCTTATGGCAAAAGCGGACATAGAATCTGTTTCAGACCTCTTCCAGTACACCCAAACAGCTTTCCACTATTGGGGTTCACCTTCAACAACCAATACTAGTTCGACAAATGCATGCCCATGGGATGCTCAGTCTCATGTGCCTACTTTGAGCTTTTCAGCTCATTTTTGCATTGGGTCGTAGCAAAAAAGACAGCGTCTAATAATATTATCCATTACTTGGATGACCTCTTATTTGTGGGCCCACAGGATTCCAACACATATGGCGACTTGCTAGCAGACTTCCAGGTAATGGCGGAGAAATTCAGAGTTCCACTGGCCAACAACAAAATGGAAGGTCCAACAACAACCATATCATTCCTTGGAATAGAGTTGGATTCCAGACAAATGATAGTAAGATTACAGAAAGAAAAATTTGCAAAACTGCGTAACATAAGATATTGCCATGCTGGGTCAGACCAAGGGTCCATCAAGCCCAGCATGCTGTTTCCAATAGAGGCCAAACCAGGCCACAAGAACCTGGCAATTACCCAAACACTAAGAAGATCCCATGCCACAGATGCAATTAATAGCAGTGGCTATTCCCTAAGTAAATTTGATTAATAGCCGTTAATGGACTTCTCCTCCAAGAACTTATCCAAACCTTTTTTGAACCCAACTACACTAACTGCACTAAGCACTGCACTGCACTGGCAACAAATTCCAGAGCTTTATTGTGCATTGAGTGAAAAATAATTTTCTCCGATTAGTCTTAAATGTGCTACTTGCTAACTTCATGAAATGTCCCCTAGTCCTTCTATTATTCGAAAGTGTAAATAACCGATTCACATCTACTCGTTCAAGACCTCTCATGATCTTAAACACCTCTATCATATCCCCCCTCAGCCATCTCTTCTCCAAGCTGAACAGCCCTAACCTCTTCAGCCTTTCCTCATAGGGGAGCTGTTCCATCCCCTTTATCATTTTGGTTCTCCATCGCAACTATATCTTTTTTGAGATGCGGCAACCAGAATTGTACACAGTATTCCAGGTGCGGTCTCACCTTGGAGCGATATAGAGGCATTATGACATTTTCCATTTTATTAACCATTCCCTTCCTAATAATTCCTAACATTCTGTTTGCTTTTTTGACTGCTGCAGCACACTGAACTGACGATTTTTAAAACATTATCCACTGTGATGCCTAGATCTTTTTCCTGGGTGGTAGCATCTAATATGGAACCTAATATGGAACAAACGGTTGCAGTAAAGAAAATAACACTACAAGTCGCAGAAGCTATTCTGGGAACCTTGAATTTTACTTGCCGAGTGATTCCCTTGGGAAGAGCATTCATTGAAGACTGGCAGCAGCTACAGTAGGGATATGGAAACTGCACCACTATCTTTGGGTATTGAAAGAAATACGAGAGGACTTCAGAATATGGAACTCCTTCCTGGTCAACCTTAATGGTTTATCAGTCATCCAAGGTCCCCCACTATTTATTTATTTTTATTTATTTATTGTTTTTGTTATACCGAGTTTCATGACTGGCATCACATCAACCCGGTTTACAATTAACAATGTGTGAAAAGCATAAGGTAACAATATTCCCAATAGAACTGTGAACTTTAAATACAGAGAATCAATTGAAGGGTGAGAAAGTTACAATAAAACAATAAAACAGGGAAAATTAACTTGGAGCTGGAAGAGGGGAGAGATTGAACAATGCAATATTTACATTTCAGCCAATTAGTGTAGTAGTATCTAGCCAAGTAGTGTAGTACTATCTAGCAAGGACTTGAACATACAAACCGATGCATCAGGCAGTTGGGGTTTTGGAGCACTTTGTGAAGGGGCATGGTGTGCCGAACCGTGGCCAGAAGAATGGGAGCAGAAGGGAATAACAAAGAATATAATCTTCTTAGAGCTCTTCCCCATATGGGTAACCTTAGTATTGTGGAACAATAAACTCAAAAATAGACACATAATCTTCTGGTGCGACAACCAAGTGGTTGTTCACTTTCTGAACTCACAATCTGCAACATGTGCGATGGTAGTCAATCTACTGAGGGAGATAGTTTTAGAGGCATTAAGTAACAACATAACCCTGAGAGCAAGACATGTCCTGGGGATTTTGAACAGTGCGGCAGACGCTCTATCTCGTGCTAAATGGCATTTGTTTTGTAAGCAGGTACCAACGGCAGATGAAGCAGTGACCACGATGCCGGCACGATTATGGAGAACTGGTCTGCAACAACAAAGGAACTACTTCGCAGATCAGTAGCGCCGTCAACATGGGTGTCATATTATCGAAGTTATGAAAAGGTGACCAGCTTCCTTAAGAAAAATAGTTCGAGATGGGGGCCAGCCAAAGAAGAACTCATGGTCAAATTCATAGCCACCACAAAAGAAAATGGAGTACCCAGGAATGCCATCATCAAGCACCTAGCTGGGGTGGCATTCTTTTTTAAAGCATGCGGGTGGGGCGACCCCACGAAATCTTTTATTATAAAGAAGATGCTGACAGGATGGGCAAGAAAAATCGGCCCGACCAAAGACGGTAGACATCCCATTACATACCACATGCTGAAGATGTTATGGGCATCGTATCAGAAATTTGCTCATCTGCGTTTGAGACCAAGTTATTCAGACTCACCTTCTTGCTGGCTTTCTTTGGAGTTCTCAGGTTAAGCGAATTGGTGGCCTGTAACAAAAGAGACAAAGGAGATAGTGGATTGCTACGGAGGAATGTCGAGTGCATAATGGAGACTTTAAGCATAAAAATACACAGGTCCAAGACCAATCAACAAGGAAGAGGTACTACTCTATGGCTCAAATGAGTAGTGGATTGTACCACCTGCTCGATCATGAATGCAAGAGAATATTTAGCAGTAGGCCTAGAAGGAGGAATACACCTGCTGATTCATGGGGACGGCTCTCCTTTAACAAGATTCCAATTGACAGCAGTCCTAAAAGCAGCAGTAAACAAACTAAAGTGGGACACGAACAAGTTCAGCTCGCACTCGTTCAGATTAGACAAGGACATGATAAAGAGAATTGGAAGAAGGTGATCGAATGCAGTCAACACTTATGTGCGGTTAGACAAGGTGGCCACTATCTCAACTAACCAGACTTATTAATTATATTTTACAGAGCAACAGCATGTTCAGCGACTAGCATGGATTATTGGCCACTTGTATATATAATGGGCGGCCAAGAGAGCGATCGGATGACCCTATGAACAACACTTGGGTTTGGCAACACAAGGGTGGGTTGTCACATGGACAGGAAAACCCAGCATGCGTTAGAATCAGTTATTGCCCTTGTTATGGCACCTGAGGCATTCCAGGCGGTTCCAGATGTGATGATCATACACCTGGGGGGCAATGACTTGAGTTCATTAACATGCAAGAGCTTGATCGAGAAGGTAAAAAGTGACCTAAACATAATAGCGGAATTATACCCGAAGACCACATTGGTGTGGTCGGAAATTATACCAAGGCCTAAGTGGAAAGACTCAAAATTATGGAATAGAAGCAGAAAGAAAGTTAACAGTCAGATGGAGATGTGGACAAGTAAGAAAGGTGCGCATCAGATAAGACACCAGTGGGCTGAGGACATGTGTCTGGGATTGTTCAGAGAGGACGGAATACATTTGTCCGACATAGGCTATGACGTATTTAATAATGCGTAACAAGATGCAATAGAAGCATGGTATAGCTGTTGCAGGGAAAGAAAAGGCCGCAGCTAATTGAGTAAGTGGGGGAACACGAGGCAAGGATACCCCTACCTTGTGTCTTGGTGGTTACCCGGGCCGGTTGAATATATTGTAAGTGGTGCCGGTGGCATCACCGGATGGCGTGGTAGCCAGTCAGCGCCAGGGGAGGCGCAGAATGCACCAATGGCGGGACCCCCGCCTTGGAGCGGGAACTTGGCGGGGGCCCACAGCTAAAAGGATGCCCGGCTTGGTTACGGC
This sequence comes from Rhinatrema bivittatum, assembly GCF_901001135.1. Classification (NCBI taxonomy): domain Eukaryota; kingdom Metazoa; phylum Chordata; class Amphibia; order Gymnophiona; family Rhinatrematidae; genus Rhinatrema; species Rhinatrema bivittatum. The sequence goes on along the minus strand of NC_042616.1, from coordinate 798,071,875 downwards.
GGGCAGTCAGTGACAGCACATCGGCTCGGGTACCCCAGGAAGTTTATTCGTATGTTAAAGAAATAAAGCTGCGGCCTTTCTGATACCAATAACAGTTTCAGTGTGTTTTATATTATAAATGGTAATTATATAAATATCAACAAGTTTATTTATTTATTTATTTTAAATAATTTATATACAGGAGGTTCCTGTATAATATACATATCACCCCGGTTCAAAAGGAACAGTAACTATCACTACATTTAGCGGTTTACATAGAACAGAATAAAAAATGAAGTTTTTACATTGAACAAACTAAGTAAACAAGTATAAGGGAGGTGCCAGGTCAGGGACGCCGAACCCAGAGGGTAAGTGGTGGCTGCTAGCGTTAAGTATAGAACAGAGATGTGCATTTGTTTGAAAACTCCACACATAACTCCATATTCATTTCATTTGTGGAGGGGTCCCAATTCACTTTGGAGATGAGACAGCTGAGGGGGAATATGATAGTGGTCTGTAAAATCATGAATGGAATAAAATGGGTAAATAGGAATTGGTTATATACTCTTTCAAAAAAATATAAAAATAGGGGAAATGCCATGACATTAGTAAGTAGCATAAGTAAAACAAATCAGAGAAAATTCTTTTTCACTCAAGGCACAATTAAATTCTGGAATTCATTGCCAGAGGATGTGATAAAGGCAGTTAGTGTAGCTGGGTTTAGAAAAGATTTGTACAAGTTCCTGGAGAAGTCCATAAACTATTATTAACCAGGTAGACTTGAGGAAATCCACTATTTATACTTGGGTATAATAAGTCACAATGGTGGGTAGGAAATGATGAAATCTATCTACTGTTTAGGATTTTGCCAGGTACTTGTGACCTGGATTGGCCATTGTTGGAAATAGGATACTGGGCTTGATGGACCTTCGGTGTGATCCAGTATAGCAAATCTTATGTTCTTATATTCTTATGTCTATGGACCAGTTATACTTCCTTATGCATTCTCTTATTATGCTTCAGAAATTGTCAACTCAGTAAAACTGTAGTTTAAAAACATTTTGAGATGCATTAGTAAATGTGTTAAAATCTAATTTTGTATCTGATTGGCTATAAAGTCTTTCATCTAATCAAATGAAGCATTTTGGTATTCAGCATCAACACTATTGATTTTAATAATGGTATACTATTTACTTATATTATCCTCTGACTTTCCCAGAAGAAAAATCTCTTTCTTGCTCTCTGTTTCACATTGCATACATACTGGATGCAGATGAGAACCTAGGCTATCACAGTGTAACTTTAAATGCTTCATGCAATGTATATTTAGCTTAATATGCATTTCAGATATCTACGTTTCCTACCCACTTGTCTGGTAAGAGCCAAATAAATAACACATATGCACGTTCAAGTTTATACTTATAAAATATCCACCAATGTCTGCATTCAGCAGCATTTCATATTTGGTTCGCTTATTTTGTTATCAACATGCCCTTACAACACTACAGATTTGGTGCTCTCGTAGTAAATTAAAAACAAAAATTGAAATATGATTCCCTGAATTGTATTTTACTTTACAAGCATTTTAATTTAGGCATACATGAAACTGCAATTCGTTACAATGTCTCATTTCTTTAACAACCTTGCTAAGACACTATTATTTCTAACATATCCAAACTCTTACATTTTGTGACAACATCATTATTTATTTGTACCTTTCTAGTCATTAAAAAAAAAAAAAACAACCCTCTTTAAAAACCTTTGAAATCTTTAGCTGTATTATTGATCACAAGAAATGACCCAATGACATTTTATCTCCAGATTGAAATTTATCACCATTGAATTATAATTCTGGACGTGTCTAACCTTGCATGAGAAATCCTTGCATTGAACTGACTGCAATGTACCAGAAACCATTGTCATTTAGAAATATCTACAATTGGTATCCTTATTGAAATTGTCTATCTGGTTAGCTCACTTTAGCTTGTCAAGTTTCAAAATTATTATGCTATTAAAGTAACCAGACTTGCCAATAAATTATTTGTATTTACAATACAAGACAAAAAGAACATATTAATTCCTTCTACACTTTCAATACCTTACTTAATACTAGCAATTACTTATTTTAATTAGTTACTATGTTCTCCATTTAGCCAATTCCTTTTCAGTTTGTACAACCAATATCACTTACCCTCAAGTAAGATCCAGTAAAAAAAAATAAGACCAGGCAACACACAATCTGTATTATACTTCTGGAATCCTGAGTACTCCACCATCTTGCTTCAACTCTCTAGTGCAGGAGCTCAATACAGCAGCACAGCAGCTAACCAGGACTGTGAGGACCAACCTTTTGAGCGGGCCAACTGGAGCAGCATCCTGCCCGCTTTCAGGATGCTGCTCCAGTGCTCCAAACAGCAAGCACAGGTTCTGCAAAGGAACCAGCTGAGTCCATTTCCCTCAAGTATCCCAGAGATCTGCCAGCATCGGCCCCCATTAGAGGCTAAAAGTAGAGAAAGATGGATAATTTGCACGGCGATGGCCGCCATATTTTAACACGTGAAGCAGAGCTGATAGTGGCCATGTCTTAATGGTGGACTCCTGAGGCAGGCACCTGGTAGCACCAAAATATTGGCAATGTTGGGAGGTTTACAGAGGTTGCTTATTAGAGCGAGAAGCCTATGAAGGTTTTCTTAAAAGGATAACAAGATAAGTATTTTTAGCTAATTCAAATTAAAGAGCAGTGGAAATAAAACTAAAATACTAAAAAACCTTATTGGATATTAATAATATTTTGGGAAGGTTGGAAATGGTAGGTGATGTTAATAGAAATGCTTTCACATGAAACTGTTCAAAGTCTATTGCGGGCTAGAGACTGTGGATTAAAAGCACAAATATTGACTGATACGTATTTCCACGATATTAATAGTTTGTTGACATTGATTTGGGCACCTTATTATATTTTGTTTTGTCATTAGATTTTTAAAGCGCTTTTTTTTTTTTCATAACTTACATGGCAGCCATGTTCTGTGGCTCACTCCTCAGCTTCAGGAGATCTTCTCTATTTGCCTGCACTCAAGACTGGACAGTTACTGACAGACTTGAAAAGGGGAAAACCTGTTAACAAGAGATTGTCTGATTTTTTTTTGCCATGATCCTACCTTTGTGGATGCAGCCACGCATCCAGTTATTCAGAACAGAACAGAGAAGCAGGTTCCTGAAGTCAGCTAAAGGGTCACTTTCCATTGCACTATTTTAAACTCTAAAATCATTATTTTTTTCCCCTATATTCTCAAACGAAAATCTTGGGAAACTAAGCAGACTTTCAGCTAATGATACTGATTGGATATGGGGCAAAGGACCTGATAGCAATTCTTTCCACTGAGGTAAAATGAAAGAATGGTCTAATTGCATTTTTTTTTTTATCAAGGAAGAACACAAATTATATATTCAAAGTGGAATTTGCATATACAACAACTTTTCAAAAAGGCATTCTTAATTTGATTTTCTTTTAAAACATTTTCTGTTAGGAAAAGGGGGAAAATGATGATACTGAACTTTGTAAACAGGTTTACTACATGTCCAAATATTAAACCTTTCGATGAACCCATGAAGAGGGTCTCTTAATTGAGTATTGTCATGCATATCTAGAAAACTTTCCAAATGAAATGTACTTTACAAATCTTGGTAAACATGTCATTGCCTTAACTATTTTTCCATCTAATAATAAAAAAAAGCTTATTTAGAGCAGCCCAAAAAGAGAAATACAAGAAGAGGTGGAAAGCTAGAGACAGAAAGAGATGGGGAGAGAGATGCAGAGAGAAATGATGAGAGAGGGCAAGAACAAAAGAAACAAATGGTGAGAGAGAGAGAGAGGGACAGATAGAGATGAAGAATGACTAAGGAAGAGAGACAGATGGAGGGATGGAGGGGAAGAGAAAGAAACAGAGACAGAAAAAGATGGCGAGATATGAACTGATACCGAGTAAAATACAAAGATTTTATAGATGCTGTGTTCCAACACTAAGATAGAAAATCAGACTGCAGCTCATTCTTCTGTCAGGGAAAATGCCATATCATCCTGGGGAAAAAAATAGAAACAGCAACTACAGCAACAAAATAAATAGATCGTATCACGCCACCAGCCCGGAAACCTAATCTGACCACAGACAATGTGGACTAGCACCAGAACCTGGTAATTATCCTTGTTATTGTCCCTTTCGGTAGCCTGTAATTTTATTTACTTAAACCTTTTTTATATTCTGCTATCTCTAACCTTGTTTATAGAGCAGATTACAGATAATACATTCCTAATAAAATAACACAGACATTAATTCTAAAACACGTACATCCAGATAAACAACATGACACAAATGAATTCTATCAAAGTTACATAGAAGCTCCACTAAAATAAAGTGCCTTTATTTTTTTTTCCCTAAAAATCTTTAAGTCCCTCTCTGTTTACAGTTTTATTCTACAGTTGTTATCACTATTATGTATTTTTTTTTCTCCTTTTATTTTAACAATGGGCAAGACAATTTTCAAAAACCAACTGTTTGAAATGGACCACCTTTTCCTGGGTAAATGTATACACGGGGATGAAAAATATGCATTCCTTAACCTGTATTCTGACCTGGTGTTCCTAGTGGTGTGTTTAGGCAGAGGGAGGGAAATACTGTAGGGATGTGAATCGTGTCCTCGATCGTCTTAACGATCGATTTCGGCTGGGAGGGGGAGGGAATCGTATTGTTGCCGTTTGGGGGGGTAAAATATCGTGAAAAATCGTTAAAAATCGTTAAAAATCGAAAAATCGAAAAATCGAAAAACCGGCACATTAAAACCCCCTAAAACCCACCCCCGACCCTTTAAATTAAATCCCCCACCAAATAACTTAAATAACCTGCGGGTCCAGCGGCGGTCCGGAACGGCAGCGGTCCGGAACGGGCTCCTGCTCTGAATCTTGTCGTCTTCAGCCGGCGCCATTTTCCAAAATGGTGCCGAAAAATGGCGGTGGCCATAGACGAAAAAGATTGGACGGCAGGAGGTCCTTCCGGACCCCCGCTGGACTTTTGGCAAGTCTCGTGGGGGTCAGGAGGCCCCCCACAAGCTGGCCAAAAGTTCCTGGAGGTCCAGCGGGGGTCAGGGAGCGATTTCCCGCCGCGAATCGTTTTCGTACGGAAAATGGTGCCGGCCATACGCGTATGGCCGGCGCCATTTTCCGTACGAAAACTACTCTGAACAATTTTGTATTGTCTGCAAATTTGACTACCTCACTTGTCGTATTTCTTTCCAGATCATTTATAAATATATTGAACAGTAAGGGTCCCAATACAGATCCCTGAGGCACTCCACTGTCCACTTCCTTCCACTGAGAAAATTGTCCATTTAATCCTACTCTCTCTGTTTCCTTCCTTTTAGCCAGTTTGTAATCCACAAAAGGACATCGCCACCTATCCCATGACTTTTTACTTTTCCTAGAAGCCTCTCATGAGGAACTTTGTCAAACACCTTCTGAAAGGGCCTACTCATAACAATAACCCTCTACTATCCTTTCTCCCAAAAATCATTCTCCCTTCCCCCTTCCAATGAAATCTACGGACACTTATCTATTTTACCTTTAGTTAACCCCTTGAACTAGAGCCGCAACCCAGAATTTTCTAAATAGAATAAAATGAGATGGAAAAAAAATCTATGTTTTTATGTTAACCTATCTAACTGCCCTCTGGACCCTTTATCCTTCCACTTCTTTCCCATCTTGTTCCTTTGCTGCCCTGTTTCATGTAACTTATTTTTTCATTTTCTAAATCTTGTTGTATTAACCCAGTAATAATCTTGCAGCAAAATGTTGTATCACATACTTTTGTTTTTTAAATAAATACTAGGTTAGATAGGTTAATAATCTCCCATTATTACCGCACTACCAATTTGATTAGCTTCCCTAATTTCTCTTAGCATTTCACTGTGTGTCTCACCATCTTGACCAGGTGGACAGCAGTATACTCCTATCACTATAGTTCAAATACTATTTTTGTTCTACTGGGAGCTGATGGCCCTTGGTCCCCAGGAATTAGTAACCAAACCATTGAGAGAGTGGAGTCTTTCATTCTGAGAAAAACAGAAGTGTGGAGAAGTTAATCTAAAGGAAGGAAAGAGAAGGATACAAAGTAAAGGTAACAAGATCTTTGTTGCTGCTATTTTATTACACAAGGGGAGCCCACTGGGCGCTAAATTGTAGGAGTTAGAGGATTAAAGATGATTCTTGAAGATTATTAAATCTGGGGCTAAGTTCTGATAAACTGTTGGGACTGTAATTCTAGCCATCTTCAGTGGGAAGAGCTAATGATGCAATTGAGGACTGAAGGAGGATTGGAATAATTTCAATCTGATAAACTTGAGTAATTGAGAGAAGAGAAGGAATTCAGTGTAAATAAAGTGCTTCCAGGAAAGGTAGATACCTTACTAAAGAAGTGGGGGTCACGTTGTTTTATATCTTTGTGTGGTGTGCAGAAAGGGTCATTCTCTTTTCTTTTTCCAGTGTGCCTCTGGGTGCATGTAAAAGGATCCGTCCTGCCCAGAGGTTCATATACATTTACACGATGGAGCCCATATGTCCCATTGAAATCTTTAAAATATCCTGAGTCTGTGTAAAGATTCTCTCAGAGCCTGCCTGCAAATCCTCTTGATGAGTTGTATCCGGACTGCTATGGGATGTCTCTGGGCTATATGGATGTCATGAACCTGGCTCCTTCCAAAGGTCACTGGTGCTGCTTGGCTGCCTTCATGCTAATGATCCAGAGGCCAGATGTTGGGACCTGCTTCAAGGAGAGACTTGAGAGGTCCACACATTCTGGCCTGAGAAATGTAAGTTCAGCTTTATGCTGGGCATTCGGATTGCAATGCATCTGAAAGTGAAAGCTGACATAAGGTGTTCTGAGACTTCTGGACATGGAACTATTTTTCAGTATATCAAACAGCAAACACAAAGCAATGTCTAATGTCTTTTTTAACTGTTGTGAGCCATCTTCCTGCCCCAATAACACTCTAATGAAGCAAGATGAGCATGAAAAGACCTTATCTGACGAGCCAGGCTGTTAATTTTGAGAACTACGTTTTTCAGAAAATCAGTAGACCATATTCCCCTCACAGTAAATCGCCTCATCCCCGGAAAAAGGGAAGCTATCTGCCAGCTTTGGCTCCTTTGCTGCTTTAGCTTGCTCTTCCTGAGCCTTAGTAATCACCCAAACGTCTTTTGTCGGTACATTCTCCTTCAGCCTCTTCCAGACTCACTCAAGATTCATGGAGAATGGCAACCTCTGCATTACTACGGCCCAAAGGTCATCCTGTCTGCCCCTTTCCTCGTTATTAATCAATAAGTGCACATTGTACACAGAGCATTCCTTTTGCCCAGCTTCCCTGCCAACCCTGCCACCAAAGTCTTCTTGCTATCAGCATCCAGCTCCACTTCCACCACAGATCAATTACCACCACTATCTGCACATAAGGATTATCCCTAGGTAGCAATACATGAACCCCGGTTAAGTCAGATATGTAGTCCATATGTGGGCATTCCCTTCGCAAGTGTATAACCTAAAGAGGCTCTTCCTTCTATACGCTTCCTCTGGCTCTTAACTTCTGCTAGAAGGGACTTCTTTTTTTGGACCTCCCTTTCCTTTACTTTCAGTGTGACCCATTGTCCCGCCTCCTTGAAATGGCACTAGCCCGGTTATAACCTCTTTCTTTCTTTCTTGCAGAGACAGCATGAAGTTGTCCAATGAGGCTGCTGAATCCTTTGCATCTATGAGCTTCCAGCAGTCTTACCAATTCTGTCAGAATGTTCACCACCTGTTGTAATACCCAGATTTCTAAATATTGTTTCCAAATCACATTCTCTACTTCTTCTTTCCCCATCTTCCCTTCTGTAGTAACACAAGTCAACCCTAACCAATACTTAATGGCTGCCTTAGCTATGCAGTTGTCAAGGATTTCTCAGGTATCCAATGCCCTATCTGTGATACAGGTCCTCACAAGGAAATAGTGGGGCTAGGTATAGCTCCTAATCTCCTGATCAACCTGCTGTATCAGCTACCCTCTCAAATGTAATGAGAAAGTCCTCAGGATTATCCTCATAACCCAATTTAGAGAGCAATACATTCTTTCTTACCTTAGACTAGGATGCAATCACAATATTCACTTGATGAGTTCCTCCATCTGAATACTCTTGTTGATGGGTTAGTAGCAGGTTCATGGCTTACATTTGTTCTTCCCTCTGTTGTAAGAGGAGTTGTTGTTGCAATTGCATCATCTAATGTATCATCTGTTGTATATACTCTTGTTGTTTCTGCAGTTTCTTATCTAGCTATCTCAAGATTCCCTCAGTTACCATGGTCTCTGTAAAACAAGAATACACACATCAACTGTGGTACAACAAATGCTGGTTTTCTCAGCCCAAAGGAAATGCAGTCTTATCCTTCCTTTACTCAAAATAATTATGGCAACTTACATTAAATACCCTTATCTCTGTTTCATTGCAGTTAAGCCTTATTTCACCAGAACACCGGGTGCCTGCGCACAGGGATGCCACACACCATCACCAGAGGGCTCCCTGAAATAACTAACAGTGATGAGAAAGACAGAAAGAAAGAAAAAAAGGTGAAAGAATCCATCTGGAACTGAGAGGGGAGGGGCGGTGTGTGATCCTCGATCGGGAGACCCGCCCCCTCTGATGTCACTGAGGACTGTGACGGATGTTAAACGGCGCCAGAACACCGGGTGCCTGCACACAGGGATGCCATACACCATCACAAGCGGGCTCCCTGAAATAACTAACAGTGATGAGAAAGACAGAAAGAAAGAAAAAAAGATGAAAGAATCCATCTGGAACTGAGAGGGGAGGGGCGGTGTGTGATCCTTGATTGGGAGACCCACCCCCTCTGATGTCACTGAGGACTGTGACGGACGTTAAACGGCGCCAGAACACCAGGCGTCGGGCGCTGAAGGGGCACTCCCCTTTGTGCATCCCTTCGTGCATCCCGTAGTGTTAGCCATTCCCCATGTTCTTTTATATCCCTTGTTAACAATCCCCATATTTAAATGTTTAATGTATTTGACAAAGGTAACGCATAAGTTCCTGCAAATTTTGTTTAAATGTAAACCGATGTGATATGTAAAATCGAACACCGGTATATAAAAGTAAGTAAGTAAATAAATAAATAAATAAATAAAATCATCACAGCCAGAATTTCCCCCAGTAACCAACTACAGGAAGAAATCCTCTTAAATGCTCTTTACCTTCAAATTTCTTGGAGTCTGCCATTCCATAAGGTTCATGCCATCACAATTTTACTTGGTCACCCATCTAAGTCCATTCATCAGGGTGCCTTTTTAACTTGATTTATCTCACCACATCCACCATATGATTTGGGTTGATATTCATGACATCCACTATTCCATCTTCCAGGTCCAGTTCCACTCTGTGGTCCTCTAATCCTTCAATCTGAGTCACTTGCCTGACCATCTGGATTTAATTTCTTTCTGCAGTATCTGAACTCCAAACTGATCAGATCATATCCACTACAGAGAGCTTGGTGAATATTCACCCCTCCTCTCACAATGGGAGAGTTTTCAGTGGGAGAGAAAGAACCCCAAGAGAAAGAAAAGAACTTCAGAACCTCTCTTATCCTGTTTTGAAATCTCTATCCATAGACTGAAACAGGTGAGTGGCTAACAAACAAATGTCAGCAAGAAGGACACTGTCCTGTCTTTTGCACTGAGTGCCATGTTTACTGTAGCTCCACTTTTTTTTAGATTTGCCGAATACTTGCGTAGAGATCCATAGGTCTCCACTAGAATGGCCTTAGCTCCCCGCCTTTTGGTTAGTCAGCTTTGAGGGGCATACCATTCTCAACAGCACCTCCCTCCAGAGGATTGCTGAGGTGGAGAAGATCTTAGCCAGCTGTTTTTAACCTGGATTCAGAGATAAACATGTCTGCAGTGCCTGTATGCATCAGGTGAACGAGACACCATGGAGATTCCACCTAACTCCTACTCCCTGTGGCTATCATATTGTAACCTCTGCTTAAGGTAGCTGCTGTGAACCAGAGGGAGCCATAAAACAATTTGTAAAGTTCTCTTGGGGCTGAATCTCTCACTGCACTAGCTCTTACACAAGTCTCTCTCCCCAGGGTCTGAATCTTTTGTTGGTGGTGGCAAGGAATCTTCCTTCAGCGCCCAGAGTGACAGGGCTGCCTTGATAACTCCTGTCCCTGGGAGAAGTATAACTTATTTTTCTGCTATGACTGTTCTCAGTGCCAATAACACACAGAGACTCTGTCTGCATGCCCAAAAGCAATACTTTTCCTGAAGGCGAATCAGATGAAGGAATGGCACAGTTCAAAACAGTTTTTATTAACCCCACGGCAGGCCTTTCCCCATTTACAGTCCTTTTTCTATCTGTGCAACTGCTTCTTACTCCCAGGACAGGGGGGAAAACTCACCCTCCAGGGCAGGGAAAAAATGAGGACCCCAAGAGGACAGGGTATCCTTCTGTGTGCAGGAAAAACCCCATCCAAAGCTGGCAAAATTGGATAATACGGACTCTGCACAGACTCTTTCCCCAAGACTGAAGACTCCAAATGGAAATCGTCGATAGATTTCAATTTGGACTTACAGTTCTCCAATGTCTCTTTCAATCTCCCTCACTCTATTGAATCCCATGATGGAAGGGATCCACACTGGAGTACACAGCTCTCGATGTTCCTTTCTCCGGGGAAGGAAGAGGGCAGCAAAAGTCTTCCTCCTAGCTCTTCTAACCAAAAAGTGTTTTTCCCCCAAAACAGATCCAAACACAAGAAGTTCTCTGCTGCAGGTCATCGCCATTCCTTTGACCTTGAAAGGCTGCACGGGGAAGGTCTCTCCCATCCTGGGCCTTCCCTGTGACTTCCCTCCAGGCAACACCCAGGGGTCTCATAGGCTCCTTACCAAGAAGAAGGCAAAAGCCCAACACAAACCTGAAACAAAGCCAGCCAGCCAGTGAGTGGACTGGAAGGGCAGCTTCCTGACTTTTCTCAGGGATACCAGGCAGAGATTGCCTGAGTCCTCAGAGCAGGCCTAAAATCCAAATCAGGAAAACCCTCCTGCACTTCCACCTAACTACACAACTCAAAAGCACTGCCTCCAGGTCTCTTAGTAGTAGGGATGTGAATCGTTTTTTGACGATTTAAAATATCGTCCGATATATTTTAAATCATCAAAAATCGTTAGGGCCACGATACAATACCAATTCCCCCGATTTATCGTTAAAAAATCGTAAATCGGGGGAAGGGGGAGGGCAGGAACTTACTTACTTGCCCTAAACCAATGGCAGGAAAACCGGCACACTAAAACCCCCTAAAACCCACCCCCGACCCTTTAAATTAAATCCCCCACCCTCCCGAACCCCCCCCCCAAATGCCTTAAATTACCTGGGGGTCCAGCGGTGGTCCGGAACCCCCCGCTGAACGACCTCCTGCAGTCGATCTCCTGCCGGCGCCATTTTCCGTACGGAAAACGATTTGCGGCAGGAGATCGCTCCCGGACCCCCGCTGGACCCCCAGGGACTTTTGGCCAGCTTGGGGGGGCCTCCTGACCCCCACAAGACTTGCCAAAAGTCCAGCGGGGGTCCGGAACGACCTCCTGCAGTCGAATCTTGTTGGTCTATGGCCGCCGCCATTTTGCGGCCACCATTTTGCAAAATGGTGCCGGCTGAAGACAACACAATTCAATTGCAGGAGCCCGTTCCGGACCGCCGCTGGACCCCCAGGTAATTTAAGGCATTTGGGGGGGGGGGTTCGGGAGGGTGGGGGATTTAATTTAAAGGGTCGGGGTGGGTTTTAGGGGGTTTTAGTGTGCCGGTTTTCCTGCCATTGGTTTAGGGCAAGTAAGTATTTCCCTCCCAAAGTTGATGAAGTATTAAGGCATTTGGGGTGGGGGATTTAATTTAAAGGGTCAGGGGTGGGTTTTAGGGGGTTTTAGTGTGCCGGCTCACGATTTTAACGATTTTCACGATATTTTAAACACCCAAACGGCAACAATACGATTCCCTCCCCCTCCCAGCCGAAATCGATCGTTAAGACGATCGAGGACACGATTCACATCTCTACTTAGTAGAGAGCTATTTTTATAACCTGACAAGGAGTCGGCCATCTCAGCTCCCTTGTAGGGAGGGGCTGTACCAAAATGGTATCTCACCACAATCCCCATCTCTCTGTCCCTAGCCAGAAGAGTTAAACAAAGAGCACTATTAGTGATGAACCTCAGTGGATCATTACACTATTATGTGCATTTCAGGTGTACTGTTTAGGGTGGAAAAAGGCAAGGTTGGCTAATAAAGTTGACATTTCTTTTGTGATAACTATCTTCTGTGCATGTGACTCTTCACCAGGATGAGGTACTCCCAAGAGGCATCCATATTTTTAAAAATGCACTTTTCTTGATTGTGGTCAACTCAATGCTTTGAAGTTACACTTTTAAACTATTTTTGGGGGCAGAAGAATGCCCTGTGGCGCTCTGAAAGATGCTTGCTCTCCTGCCATCTATGTCCTTCTAGACTCTTTGGCAAAATTGACCACCTCATTCTCACCCCGGTGCTCAATTATCAATGTATGCATGAGGTGCAGTCTAGGGAAGGGTGGGGATAGGATTGGCATTGAAAATAAACCTTTATTTTACACAAATCTTGGTGTGCTTGGTTTCTGTTTCGGGGCCCAAGATGATTGCTAAGTTGGGCTGTGGAACTATTCACTGCTGGATTGTTCCAGGAGCGGTGGATCTTGCTTAGTTTAGAGGATTAACGTTCTATAGGAAATGGAATTACTCTGTAGAAAAAATGGAAGTTCTCTCCACCTAACAATTGTTAGACAGGAGTTGTGATAGTTTTGGCTTGCAATGATTACAGTCCCGGGGAGTTAATAACACCAAATGGCATGCTAATAAAAAAAAGTGCTATCCAGTACTCTCCAAGACCTGAGAGTGGCTGAAAACACATTGAAATTAACACTTCACTCACATATCACCTTGCTATTTCTGGTAAATAATAATGAAAAGAGTTATTTGCAATAAAAATCTGTCAGCAGCTAGAATAAGATGTGAAATGTCAGACTCTTAAATGCGACCACTAAATGAAACCCAGTGCATGCATTTCATTTCCATCATTGAATATGGGAACCGGGGGAAACTACATTACATTCCCTGAAACGCTAATCTAGACAAATTTCTTCTGCTTGTGAATCCAGTTTTTCATTCCTGCCTGCTGTTCAGGCATGCACTGAGAAGGCCAGCCCGGTGGCTGAATGACGGTGCTGCAAAATGGCCTGTGGAAAACCCGGATCCCATTCCCGAAAGCCTCCTTCTGCTCTTCTGGTGATGCAGCAAAATAATGTTCTCCACCCTTGGGAGGAAGAAGCTTACGTATGGTACAAAGCTGTGCGGTAAAAGCATACCATGCATAATAGCATGTCCTGACCCTGCTGCCACATTTCCAAAAATACTGTACACAGACAGGCGCTGGCAGCAACTCGGCGTCCTTATTCCTCATCTGAGCCCGTTACTTCATGGATATGACAGCAAGCATCAGGGCAATGCAAGCAGATATATAATTATATCAGGCGTTAAATGTCGGGCTCACACAAACTCTGTGCAGCCATCCTGGGCAGTACATTAATTGTACACAGATTTGGTGTTTTGAAAGGGAGAGGGTGCTGTGTGTGGTGTGCGTGTGAGAGAGGGAGTGTTCTAATGTTTGTGTATGTGAGCAAGGGAGGGTGCTTCTGTCTGTGTGTATGAGAGAGAGATTGAGCACGTTTCTGGCTGGCTGTGGCTTTGAGAGAGACAGGGGGCATGTGTATGATTGAGAGCCTGTGTGTAAGTGAGATAGAGAGAGCATGTGTGTGATTGAAAGCCTGTTTGTAAATAAGAGAGAGAGAGAGCATTGTGTGATTGAGAGAGACTGGTCAGAGAGGTGACATGTGCATGTGTGAGAAAGACTGATCAGGGAGGTGATTGGTGTGGGTGTGTGTGTGTGTGTGTGTGTGTGTATGTGTGTGAGAGAGAGAGATACTGTTTGGAGAGATGATTGGTGTTTGAGAGACAAAAACTGGTCCTGAGGGTGTGAATGGTGAATGGTGTGTGTGTGAGAGAGAGAGATAGAGACAAAGACTGGATGTGGTTCCTAAGGAACAGGACCGTGAGGACAGCTTCAGCAGCTACTGGTGCTTTTGGTGTGGCCTGCAAGGGAAGGGATGTGCATTCATATTGAAACAAATAATAGCAACAAAATTGTCTATTTCATTTTGTTTTGGGAGCGTCACAAAATGAAAGAAAGAATGAGGAAATTTCATAAAAATTAGTATTTGCTGTTAGTGCGCACTAACTGAAAATGCTATCAGTCAGTTAAAAAGTGTCAATTGGGGAAATAGTTTATTAACTAGAGGTATGGTTCTGCATTTCCATAGTTACTTGATTGTGTTGCCAAGGTTGCAAGGTAGTATTTATGGAGGATGGCCAATGCCTGGTAACAAATGTAAACAAACAAGTGATATAATAATACCATCAAGTTCTGGTCAGCAAAAGCATGTAATGCAAATGCATATTTAGAATTTGCCAATTGCTTTGTATTTTAGGAAAGGGGCCTTGGCATTTTGGGATATACATACTTTTATTTCCCGTGCTGTCTATCTGTGTATTTGGGGGGGGGGGGGGGGGGGAAACTGGTGAGAGAAAGGGAGTGACTGGGGTGAATGTATGAGGTGACATGTGGGAGAGAGACTCCAAAATTAGGGAAACCCAAAATAAACACTCCTGAACCATTTTAAAAACAAAACAAAAAAGACACGAAAAAAAATCAATGCTCATTTTAAGTTAAAAACATAAGATATGCCATACTGGGTCAGACCAAGGGTCCATCAAGCCCTGTATCCTGTTTCTAACAATGGACAATCCAAGTCACAAGTACCTAAACATTAGATAGATCCCAAGCTGTTGCTTATTAATTACCATCATAGCAGTTTATGGATTTAACCTCTAGGAACTTATCCAAACCTTTTTTAAACCCAGTTACACTAACAGCTGAAACCACATTCTCTGGCAATAAATTCCAGAGTTTCATTTTTCTTGATTGACTGCCATTTTAATTATTGGGTATTATGTGATGTGTCTGCTGTATTGAAATATTTTATTAGTGTTTAGAGAATTTTTAATAATTTTTAAGAGTTTTAATTGTTATATGTTCTTCTATTCATCACTTATTCATATAGTTTTACAATTATTTCTATGAGGGGATCTATAGCAGCTTTACTTTTTCTGTTTTCCTAATTGGAGGTGTATTGGTGTTTAGGGCCTGGTTTAATATTTGGGTTGTTCCATTTGAGGGCAGTTTGTCTTAATTTGAGGTCTTTCTGAACTTGGTGAAAGTCAATTTTGTGTGTTTGACCGAGGTGAGGTATTTAACTAGTATGTAGGTTAGTAAAATACCTCACCATCCCCTAGATTCATCAATAACGCCCATGCTAAAAAAAAGTATATTTAGTAGTTACTGTACCATGCAGTAACTGACTGCTTTGCATCAGTATTACCACACTGCATGGTAAACTTACTGTAAGTGCAATAAACCCTACTATCTACAGGGGCCTTCTAGTAGTTACTTATATTTATATCTCTATAGGAGGCCCATCTAGTGACTCGAGGTGAGGTTTAGGTAGTTAGTGTAGGGGTTAGGGGCCTCTTTTATATGCAGAGTGAGACGTACAAACAGAACAGTACACTCCTGTGAAGATTTGATGTCCTTCAGAGTGAGGAAACTCACTCAATGATGAGATTTCTACAATGTTATCTCAAGCTAGCTTGATGGACTCTCTATCTGGGTAACATCAAGCTAGGTTGAGAGAACATTGTACAAATCTCATCTTTGTATGAGTTTCCTTTCTCTGAAGGACATCAAATCTTCACAAGAGTGTACTGTTCTGTTCATATGTCTCACTCTGCATGTAAAAGTAGCCCCTAACCCCCTACACTAATACCTAAACCTCACCTCAAATTACTAGGTGGACTGTGAAGCCAGCCCACTTTTGTGGAAATCCTGCCCCCAACTCCTCCCCAATCCCTCCCCTTTACAAAATCTGCATCGCGTCATGCGTTATGGTGCTTATCGCATGCATTAAGGCATTTTACACATGTGAAAACGCCTTAACACACGTGTTAGGGCCATAATGCATTTTGAGGAATGATGTGGCTTATTTGTTGTGTTTTCTCGATATGACAAGCATTGGCGGTGAACTGCTGTCTTTTTATAAGTAGGGCTATTTCTCCTGGTAGTAGAGGGAGTTTGTGTTGTTGTTATTGAGATAACACCAGAATATCTTTTTTGTATGATAAGTTGTACGGGGAATATTGTAGTTATACTGATCCATTGCTGAGGTTCGGGGGTGGGAGTGGAGGTCCTGTGGATGCAAAGTGTACATTTACATTTAGCCTTGTGACTGTCATGTGATCAGTGTGTCACGTACGTGAGAACTATCGTGTGTCCCGACAGAAAAAAAGGGTGAGAAGAACCACTGTTTCTAACATATAAACAGATTATAGAAATATTCCAGTAATATTTACATCGTAAGATAGATACACAAGGCAAGTAAACTGAAAAAAGCCGACAATAGCTGTCAAAGGCAAAAAGTAACCCAAATCCACAGCGGTCAAATTAAAGGAATAAATGGCACTATCCTGAAATATTCAGTGTTAAATAGGGTGTCAGCAAGCAGGGGATAGTGCTATATTTTTGCACAAAGGCAGAGGAAACCTGGGCCTCTCAGTCATCCACCCATAGTGTGATTGCAATCTGCAAACAACACCAAGTCCTTTTTTTTAGAAAATTTTAATAATGCAGATAAAATTAGTCATCAAGTGAATATAAACAATTCAGTTTCTTCAAACTAGGTGGCACAAAAGAAATCGATCCCCACAAAGTTTCAAACTTAAATAATGTTCAAAATCCAGAAGATTCTTGGTGCTGTTTGCAGAGTGCAATCACACTAACGGGTGAATTTTAAAGGCCCTTTGCGCGCCAAAGCCGGGAGATACGCGCGTATATCGGCCCAGCGAGCCCCGCGCGGATTTTAAGAGGTGCCCGGGTATGCGCGTATCTCCCGGTACACAAGTAACAATGTTTTCATAAAAAGGGCGTGGTCTGGGCAGGGCATGGGCGGGGCATAGGCATTCCAGGAAATATGAATGAAACCAGTGAGTAAGGATTTACGCGCACCAGCGCATGCCGCGGTCCCTATCTGCGTAACTTTACTTCTGCTATGGATGGCGTGTAAGTCATGAAACAAAAAAACAAATAGGTTTGTCAGCAGGGTTTTAAGGGTCGGGGCTAATAGAATAGAAGGGAGGCAAGTTAGCTAGGGGGTTAGGAAGTCCTCTCTCCTTTACTGGGGTGAACTGGGAACAAACTGGGGAAACAGGTAATTGCGTCGGCACGCGTATCCACTAAAAATTCCCCCACTAACGCACTAAAGTCTCCATTTGCACGCAGACGCGCTCTTCAGTATAAAATGGTGCACACACATATGTGTGTATATCCAATTTAAAAAAACAAGCGTGTATATATGCTCTATGTTATAAAATTGTTAGCGGTGTCGGCTGCGGCAGGCTGCGACCGGGTGTCATGGCCGCCAGCCACGGTCGGCCGCGACTGAGGCAAGACCAGGCACAGCAAAATTAACTCACCCGGATCGCCGGGTTGGTTTGAAGGTACCTGCCGGGGCAGGCAGCCCTTCCTCTCTCTCTCCCGTGGTCGCTGCCATCGCTGAGTTGGCAGCGTGGCTCCGCAGCGATCCGGCTCCTCCCCCTCTGCCTCTTCGAGCCGCACGCGCGGCTGTAGGAAACTCTTAAAGGAGCCATGACAGGAAGTGTCATGGCTCCCCCTGAAGGTCCTCCTCCGGCTTCCTGTACTTAAGGCAAGGGCTGAGCATTCAGTCCTTGACTTGGTATTAAGGTTCCTGCCTTGAGTGTGTTCCTGGCTCCTGGTTCTTGCTTCTTCGTCCCGCTCTTCTCCCCTGCTCCGTGGATTGATTCTTGGCTGCTGACTTCTGGACTGGTGGGCGTGTCTTCTCCTGGCTTGATCCTGGTACGGCTCTGGACTCCTCTCTGGCTTGATCCCGGTACGGCTTCGGACCCTTCTCCTGTCTCGACCCCGGTA
This sequence comes from Rhinatrema bivittatum, assembly GCF_901001135.1. NCBI lineage: Eukaryota > Metazoa > Chordata > Amphibia > Gymnophiona > Rhinatrematidae > Rhinatrema > Rhinatrema bivittatum. Next base: position 798,053,676 of record NC_042616.1, on the reverse strand, counting down.
TGGCTTTGGACCCTTCTCCTGCTTCGACCCTGGACTGGATTCAGACCCCGCTGGTATATTGATTTCTGGACTGGCTGTGGACTCTTCCTCAACTCCATTCTCAGACTGTCACGACCTGCTGGAGGCGCCAGCCGTCTGGAACCCATGACCTGCAGGAGGTGCCTGCATCCAGACCTCTTACAGTCTTCAGAGGAGTCGCCTAAGTCCCAGCGGCCGGACCCCTACGGGCTCCTCCTGGGTGGGTCGCGTGCTTCCAGGGTGAAGTCTTCTAGCAAGTCTCTATGGTCCAAAAGGCCTCGCCCTTCGACGGCACACAAAAATAACCTCTAAACCCACCCCGACCCTTTAAAACTAATCCCTTAGCTTCCCCTACCCTCCCGACCATCCAGTGCTCCCTCCATGGCCATCCAGTGCTCCCTCCATGTGACAGGGGCCAGCCAATGGCACGGATACCCTGTCACATGGTAAGGGCAAAGGCCATCAGTGCCATTTTTATTAGTGCAGCCGATGGCCCGAGAGCGGGAGATCACTCCCGGGACTCCCACTGGACCACCAGGTACCTGTAAAATGTCTTTGGGGGGGGGGGGGGGGGTCAGGAGGGTGGGGGAAGCTAAGGGATTAGTTTTAAAGGGTCGGGGTGGGTTTTTTGTTTATCGGCTCGGGCGCAGCCGATAAACAAAACCGTGATTGGGCCGGACGAAAAAAGAAAAACACGATGTGAATCGGAACCGGAATCCAAACTGATTCTGGTTCCGATTTGCATCTCTATAACTTATCTCTTATCTCTCGTCTCTTCTTCCACCCCCTCCTGTAGCCTCCCAGCTACGTTTGTTGTTAAAGTTCTCCTAACCCTCGTTCAATGTAAACCGATATGATAAGATACCCATCTTGAATGCTGGTATAGGTTTAAATAAATAAATATAGATTGTTTGTTCAATAGTAACATCAACAAGTCTACAAATTTTGGGGGTTTAGATTGAGTCTGTGTTGGCAAAAATCAGTCTGAAACTACTTCCATGCACAGGATTAAATTAAAATTCATTTCCAACTCATCACTGTCAAGAAAAAACTACCAGTTGTATGATGTCAGCGAACATTTGACAGCTCATAACCCATAATTACTTCACCAACAGGATTAAAATGACTTTAAACAGCGGGGGGAATAACACGGAGTCCTGATAGACTCCGCAGGTCACTATATGTTTGTCATAATATTGCCTCTCCCACTAAATGCTGTTACTTCCTCCAAAGGCCTCCTCAGTAGGCTGGAGAGTCTATCAAACAAAGATATTCTTTCTGTTTCTTGATAGGAGTATCCCACCTTTTCTCAGCAAACTTTTGTCATCAAATAGCAGACTATGGTCAAAAAATAAAGCCTTGCTGCCAGCATCATTCATGCCGCCATATATTTGTCTCTCCAGGAAGAGTCTGTCCTTAGCCATGCCTTACTCTGGGATGAAAGGAGAGAGCAGGGCACCACCTGGGCATCCTTTCTGATCTGGTCTGGGTCATACCTTGAGGCATTGTTGGTGCCTATATGGATGAGCTCTGCAACTGTTCTGTAATGTCTTAGATTCAGGACTCTGGCAGGCAGCCATCTCTTTGGACAGCATTTCTGGGCTACAGGTGAGTCCCTCTGTCCCATGTAGGAGAGAGCCACAAGCCACTCCCACCCTTCCCTTTCTTGTGGACTCCGGAATGCTATTGCTTCTTTTCTTCTGCGTGCCGAGTGTCTTCCTTCTGCAGTGATTCAAGCCCTGCATATCACTGCCCCACCTAAACCGAAAGCATCTCAGAACTGGTGTGCTCTAAGTTGCTTAAAGGGGCTCTGTTTTTTCCCCGTTTTTATTTAAATGAGATGCACTATCTGCCTTCTCCTCTGCCTTCTCTGTTGTCCTTTCTAGTAGGCATGAATTTTATCCACCTTGAAGTGACAGACCTGTCATGAAAGATGGAAAAAAAAATGCTAAATTAAATTAGCTGGACTTTGAGATCTACGGTATTATCTCCCCAACAACTTTCATCTTCCTGGATGCTCCTCAGCCTGGCTGCCTCCTCCTTTAGCTCACCGACTTGCTTCCTGAGGGATTTCACCATCTGGCATCTTTCATATTAGATATTGTCCCTGGGCTTACACCCATTGGACTGAATGTACATTCCATGATCCCAGCAAATCAAGATCATAACTTGGATGGCAACATCCTATATAGGATGAGCAGATTCAGCAAGGACCCCACAGATGCCGACGATGAGTCAGCAGTTATGATGGGCTTGGTGCTAGGAAATTTTCCAGACATTATAGGTGCTTGTGTTGAAAATGGCCTTCCTCTTTAATCTGGCTAATGCAAAATGGCACTGGCCGTATAGAGAAAGGTGCCAGAGTGATGTCACTTCAGCGCCTTTTTTCTCCATGCGGTCGGTGCCTTCATGCTCTATGGCCATATGACTGTACAACATAATGGTGCCGGCCACATGGAGACAGTGACATCACTTTGGTGCCTTTCTCCATACAACCAAAGCCATTTTACAATCTTCTATAATAGCCAGCAGGGGCACCGCTCCTTCCATTTTCATCATAGAAACCCCACGGAAGGGAGTAGGTGGGGGCTGAGGAGGAGATCCATGGCCCCAGCCCGTAGCTCTGTGTGGGTGAGGTGGGAGAGGCCAAGAGGAGCTTCAGCTGGGTACAGGTCAGAGGGCCTTCTTTTCTGGAGGTTCATTTTGGTTTCATTTTTCTTTTGGGAGACGGTTTTAATATTTTTGGTTTTGAAAACAAACCAAACCGGAACAAAAAAAACAAAAAAGAAAACATTACCCAATCCAAAAAAAAAAAAGAAAAAGAAATGCTTTTATTGCTTCACATTCCTATTAAATATCTGCATTAATGAGAAGCTAAAATGCAACAGCGCCCGTCAGTTTTCAGCGGACCACCTGATAGCCGGATAACTTCATCAAGTGAACATAAACCCGGATGACTTTAAGATAGCTGGATATATTCAGTGGGGCAGCCTTGCCACTGAATATATTAGATAAGTTAGCCAGATAAGTTTATCCAGCTAATTAGCAGAGCCACAGAGCCGCTGAATATGGAGGTCTTCATCTTTTCTTTATTTGAATTCTGGCTTGAAGAAGAGAGCATTAGCTCTCAAAAAGCTTGGCAAGGCATTTATTAAGTCCAATAAAAAGGGATCACCTTATGAACATCTTTTGTTTATATTTGTTAATCTTCTATATCTGTGTGTATCCCATAACATGTATCAACCTTTATATTAAAATCTGTAGCCCTTACATAGAGGTATAGGGGGTCTCCATCAGAGAGGCCCCAGTGTTATTGCTTAGGAGATGTTGTGCATTTGGAGATCCCAAGCATTATGACTAGGGGTATGTCTGAGTATACTTTAGATTCAATGGGTTAGAAGTCGAATTGAGCCAGAGAGTGAAGAAACCAGGGGTTGCTGAAGGGAGCTGCCGTGGAGAAAGCCAACAGCATAGACAGATGGGTGAGGATTCATCTTCCAGCCTGCTGTTGCTCCTTGTGGGATTCACACAGGACAACTAAGAAGAACCTCCCTTTCAGAGGGACCTTTTCTAAGGAAATTGACTATTTTTTTCCCCAGCCGGGGTAGAGAGGGAAGAAACTAGGGATGTGCTTTGTTTTGAAAAACGTACCAAGTCTGAACATTCAACCTGAAAATGAGTCAAACAGAAAAAGAAATGAGATTTCCAGAACTTGTAATCAGAAAGCGGGAGTAGGTAAGATCATCATCCTCTTATCATTCTTTGTTTCATGTAGTTCCATCTAAAGAGTTCAAAGCGTGTTACAGCAGTCACAGACAGTCTGGTACAGATGCACGTAAATAGGATGAGGAGCGCGCCCATGTTTCAGTTCATGGTTCAGGCTGAGACAGGCAGCGCAGTGTTGTCAAAGGACAGTGGTAGCAGTTCTCATAGTCCAGTTAAAGAAAAACAAAGCCAATCAATTGCATTCATAATCTTACAAATAGCTGATGAGAGGGACAGGGCAACTGCAGGGGTGTAACTAGCTCAGTTGAACAAAAGAATGAATGCAATTCATAATCCTTCAACTAGGAAATGAAGGCAGAATGTTACAATAGGTCATTAGTCACTGTTCAAACATCTCTAATAAACAAGAACGGCAAAGACAATATTCACAGTTTCAGCATCTCCAGGTATAGAGGCGTCCAGAACATCGGGTTTCATCAAAAGAGTATTAGGTTGGTCACAGTTCAGATGCTGGGTGCATTAGGTGAATATCTCTAATAAAAGTGTAATGGCCATTTGGCAATACTGGGTCGAATGCTGCTTAGAAAAGTCACATTTTTAATAGTATAGCTGTGTTTAAAAAAGGATTGGATAAGTTATTGGAGGAGAAGTCCATTACCTGCTATTAAATAAGTTGACTTAGAAAATAGCCACTGCTATTACTAGCAACAGTAACATGGAATAGACTTAGTTTTTGGGTACTTGCCAGGTTCTTATGGCCTGGATTGGCCACTGTTGGAAACAGGGTGCTGGGCTTGATGGACCTTCGGTCTGACCCAGCAGGGCATGTTCTTATGTTCTTAAGTTAGTAGGTCTGGGGCTTGTCTGATATTTGGAGTTCATAAGAACATAAGAAGTTGCCATATTGGGTCAGACTGAGGGTTTATCAAGCCCTGCATTCTGTTTCCAACAGTGGCCAATCCAGGCTACAAGTACCTGGCAAGCAAGTTCCCAAACATTAAACAGATCCTGTGCTACTAATGCCGGTAATAAGCAGTGGCTATTCCCTAAGTCAGTTTGATTAATAGTAGTTTATGGACTTCTTCGGGAACTTGTCCAAACGTTTCTTTTTTAAGTATAACAACCTCAATTATCAGAAATAAAAGTCTCCACTTATCTTCTCTCAATACTTCAAAGAAATATCTGCTTGCATTTGAAAAACATAACCAATATCAGAAGAAACATTCCAATTAAAACCTGTAAATCCCAGCACAGGGCTGCCTAGGCAACCCTACCTCGCTCAGAGGTCAAAAGAAATCTTTCCCTTTGCTCAATAGTATGCCTACAGCATTATGGCGGCTAATCCTAGGTTTTCTGGTGACATTTTCAAAATGTAAGTAAAGGGCAAATTCTCCCGGATTACTAAAACAATATCATCGTTATCCTTTTGTGGGATAGTTTCAAAAATATAGAGTGATTGGCTGCATTTAACCATGCATCTCTTAAATAGAAGGGAAACCAGTTTTATTTAATGTTGAGCCACCATATCTTAGGCTATTTTTTTAAATTAAATAACTGAACGGGATTGGTTCAGACTGAACAGCGAAGAAGAGTCAATGTGGTGACCTATTCTGGCTGTCTTGGAGAAACCTTGGACTGGTCACAAATAGGGCCCTCAGCCATAGGCAAGCAGCAATAATCACAAACAGGCCGATACAGCCAAGCCGCACATTTTACTTTCAGAAATTAGCGTCTACCCAAAGGTAGGCACTAATTTCTTCAGGCACCGGGAAAGTGCACAGAAAAGCAGTCAAAACTGCTTTTCTGTGCACCCTCCGACTTAATATCATGGCGACATTAAGTCGGAGGTCCCAAAGGGTAAAAAAAGTAAAAAAAAAAAGAAAAAAAATTTGAAGTCGGCCGGCGGCTGTCGGGTGGAAAACTGGATGCTCAATTTTGTCGGCGTCCGGTTTCCGAGCCCGTGGCTGTTAATGGGCTCGCGAACTGACGCTGGCAAAATTGAACGTCGGCTGTCAAACCCGCTGACAGCCACCGCTCCAGGCCAAAAGGAGGTGCTAGGGATGCGCTAGTGTCCCTAGCACCTCGTTTTGCCCGTTTCTACCGCTGGGCCTCATTTAAATACTGTATCACGCGCACAGGCAAGTGGCCTGTGCGCACTCTGGGAGAGCAGGCATTCACCCGCTCTCCCCCAGACTTTACTGAATTGGCCCATTTGTTAGGTATCCCAATTTGCTGCAAATTACAGTAACCCATGCGGGGGATCAAGCAAGTCTGGATGACTGTGATGAGGGCAGAGTGCTCAAGGAGCGGTTGGAGATGTTATAGCTGGCAGAGTTGGAAGAGAGCTGCTTTGGCAACTACTAGAACTTCAATTTTCTATTTTTATTTTACATTTAATATCCCACCTTTCCAATTCAAAGAATTGCCCAAAATGGATTACAATATAATTCATAAATTCAAAAAAATACATTTAATAAAATAGAATACAATTCAAAAATAAAAACAATTAACTCAATATACAAATTATAAAAAATAAGAACAACCAAAACCCCCTAACATTCTGTTGAACCCAGATCCTACTCTCATGAGGGAATCAATCAGCAACAACATAAAAAATATATATAAACAATTAATACAATTATTACAATAACATATATAAAAAACAAACCATCCAAATCTCCTATAGAGCTGATCCAACTTCCTTCCAGTTCCCATGTAGACTTCAGCACTGAGTTTAGAGTCTAGTAAAAATCCTAGGTTCTGAACTTCATGGCTATAGGGGAGATCCATACCTCCTAGGGTTGCTTTTGAGTTTAGGTATCTGGGGTCTTCTTTCCCAACTCATAGTACTTCTGTTTTTCGTAAGTTTAATTTCCTTTTGCTTTAACAACTAGACAAATATTTTTTCTAAGCAGTCATTTAGTTTCATAATTGTTTTGTTGGAGTCTGGACTAAGTGAGTCACAAGCTGAATGTCATTCTTGTGTGAGTAGTAGGTGATACGGTGAATTCCAATGACTATACTTGGGGGGGGGGGGGGGGGGGGGGCATGTAAATATTGAAAAGACTGGGTAATAGCATGTTAGCATGGATTCCTGTGGTACTCCCTATGGGGAGGAAGGGGAAGAGGAAAGCTAGGATAGTGCAGATCAAAGACAGATAGTCTGAGTGTGGTTGTGAAGGTAGGACTGAAAACAGGTTAGTGTTGAATCTGCTAGTCCTCAACGTCAGGAAGTATTTCTTCATAGAGAGGGTGGTGGATGCCTGGAATGCCCTTCCGGAGGAAGTGGTGAAGACCAAAACTGTGAAGGATTTCAAAGGGGCGTGGGATAAATACTGTGGATCCATAAAGTCTAGAGGATGTGAATGAAGAGAAGAGGCATGGGGGTGGCTTGCAGGAATGACAGCTACTACTTGGAGATTAATACCCTTCTTCAATAAACATACACACGGTTAACACGACTCCAACATTGCTCTATGCTTCAACGGCAAGAGGAAATGTGGAAAAAAGAATTTGCTTTCACAAAAAAGCGGGGAGTAGCTTGCTTGTTGCGGCAGTAACTACCCCAGACCAAATAAGCCTGATACTTCACTTTCAATGCATATCCAGCATAGCTCTCTGCTTTAACAGCAGAGAGAATGAAGAAAAGGGGATTTATATTCAGGCAACAACCAATAAGGACTGAATTACATAGTCTGGGTAACCAAATAAGCATGGGTGTAGCTTGCTTGTAACGGCGGTAACTACCCTGAATCAATTAAGCCTGATACTTCACTTGGAATACATATCCAGCGCAGCTCATTGCTTCAACAGCAGGGGGAATGAAAAAAGAGGATTTATATTCAGACAACAACCAACAAGGACTGAATTGCACAGGCTGGGTAACCAAATAAGCATGGGTGTAGCTTGCTTGTTACGGCGGTAACTACCCTGAATCAATTAAGCCTGATACTTCACTTGGAATACATATCCAGCGCAGCTCATTGCTTCAACAGCAGGGGGAATGAAAAAAGAGGATTTATATTCAGACAACAACCAACAATGACTGAATTGCACAGGCTGGGTAAACAAATAAGCGTGGGAGTAGCTTGCTTATTGCGGCAGTCACTACCCCTAATCAATTAAGCTAGATACTTGACTTAGATGCAGTTTCAGCACTGCTTTCTACATCAATGGTAGGGGTGGAAGGTAACTAGAACCAAAAAGTTACTAATAAGGGCCAAGAGTAACAGATAAGTATGAGAAAAAAAAATAAGTGTGAAAGCTTGCTGGGCAGGCTGGATGGGCCATTTAGTCTTCTTCTGCCGTCATTTCTATGTTTCTATGTTTCTATAAGACTTCATAGTCAACAGAATCAAAAGCTCCTGAGTATTCAAGGAGCACCAGTAATGCCATTTGTCCATGATCCAAGCTGAGTTGTATTTCATCTACTGGGATTTCTAGTACAGTATGAAGAAAGATTGACCTGAGACTAGGACATCTGTGGTCTATAGAAGAGCCTTTTCAATGATTTTACCTTGGAATGGTGAAACTGGGCAGTAGTAAGTCATCTGGGTCCAGGTTGGGTTTCTTAAAATTGGTATGATTATGAATTTTTTAGCCCATCTGGTAAATGAACCTCTGCCAAAAATGTGGTGATTATGGCTTTTGGACAGTTAAGCAGGCCTGATTTTGTTAGCTTTATTCATGGAGTGGGTATCATGTTTTTGATATGGCAGGTATTTGTTGGGGAAATTTTATCCATGGTTGTTTTTAGATCCAGGCATAAACCAAGTGGGTGGCTTAGGTAGGAGGTATACAATGAGCCAGCTTCTGGGCAGTACTGAGGAAGGCTTTTAGGGTTATGTTCACGGTAGGTCTGGGGATTTTTTTTTGTCTTTGACCATCCAGGATGGCAATGACTGCAATTTGTATCTTACCATATGATGGTCTCTCCATGAGAGCTGGGTAGTCTGTATGTTGTCAATTGATAGATCTGGCAATAGCTGGTATGGCACAGTACCGGGCCGAGTATATGGCCCACATCATTGGTAGGCTTGTTGACTAGTTGGTTTATGTCTTACACTTAGGGTTGCCAACTGGCTTCAGATTTTCAGGACAGGTTGATCCAGTCCTGGTTTTACTCCCCAGCATGCAGGAACTTATAGTCTTCATTTTCTGAGGGAATGCAATAGGGAAATCTGAATAAGTCCCAGCATGCAATTCAATAAAACCAAGAGTGGATCAACCAGTACTGAAAATCTGGAGCCAATTGGCAACCCTACTAATACTTCTAACAAGGCCGTGAATTAATGGCGTGTGGTCCAAATCTAGTTCATCTGTGCAGACATTGAAGTCACCTAAGATTAATGCCTTAGGTTGCTCTTGTATTATCTCTGACATAACTGAGGCAATCTTAAAGGGCTTCAACTGTACCCAATGACAGGAGATAAACCAAGAAGATTCCCCCTTTGGGATGGACATTGACCTGGAGAAAAATGGATTTGGTTTCCTTGGTCTCTCATGTGAGGGTGAAGGTCAAGCCTTATGTTTGTTTGAAGATTATTGCTATCCCTCCTCCTTACTTTTTCCTACATGGGAATTGGGAAAAGGTGAAGCTTTGCATGCAGATTTTAAGGAACTGTGGGATGTCAATTTCATGTGTCCATGTCTCTATTAGGCTAATGATATTTGCAGGTTCCAATGTTTGAAAATCATACATGAAATTGAGTTTGTTGTGAATGGATCTGGTATTCAGGAGTATCACTTTGTAGTGAAGTTTTCTTATTGGTTCTGGGTTCTCTTGGGGGGGGGGAGTGACCGATGGTTGAGGTCTCTTTTATGCACCTGGTATTGGGGGGGCATAGTTATTTCTTAATTTAAAATATTTATAGCCTACTCATAACAAAACATTGTGCTGGGCAGATTCCATATATACACGCATAAAAAAATACAAATAGACAAGAGATTATCTGCCCTGGCCTATGATTGTTTGGATGTGTAATATGGTAGGGTAGAAGGCTAGGTTAAGTGTGAAGCACATCTTGAGATGGTGTGGGTGAGGGTGTGTTATGTAGTAGATTGATGAATGTGGGGGTAGGGATGGTGATGCTAAAGTCTTACCTCCATTGGGTCTTTTGGGGATGATCCACTAGTTCTTGCTTGCAAATTTTGCCCTGAGGGTGATTTGCTTGTTTTCTGGTGCCCACAAAAGGGTGCACAAAGGGGTGTGCCCTTTGGCATGGCCATTCTGCATTTGGCCTGCCTGTGGTCAAGCCTGGTTTTTTTGTATGATCCGGGGTTGGTTGTCTCTCCTGGAAGATGTCACTGGGAGGGGCCAGAGAAGTCCTGCTTCCCAGCAGGAATCAGCAGAGGTGAGGGAGTTCTCAAACAGTTATGCAGGACCATGACGTAACCCCTCTTTTTGCTGCAAAGCCCTGGCTCCTATTGGCAGATTCTAAGGCAGTCCTTGAGAGGCTAGCTATCTCTCTTCAATGATGTCACTGAGCGGGAGGTGCCGGAGGAGCCCCGGTCCCTGCCGAGGTGGTGAGGTGAGGGAAGGGAGCCCTCAGGTGGAAATCAGATCTCAGCAAGAGAAGCGGACAGAATGAAGACTTGAGATTCCTCCGCCAATAGAAATGTAGCCCTTTCACGGAAAGCCAGAAACAAGGCGAGCACAGATCTATTCTTCATTCTAATCAAGTAGCAGTTAGGGCCCTAATTGACAGGCCAAAACAATACAGCACGCTCAGCTGAGCACACTGTTTAGCCTGCAGTTGGTCGCTGGTTTTGGACGCATGTTCACAACCCCTTATACCACATAAGGGGAATTAACGCATCCAAAACGCACATCCAACCGCCCCCCCCCCCCCCCGCGAAACTAATAGTGCTCATCACGTACAAATGCATGTTGATGAGGCTATTAGCTATTCTCCCCAGTTCCCCCAAAAATTGTGAGCCTGATCCGCACATTTTTACGCTCATAAATTAGCGCCTGTCCAGAGCAGGCGCTAATGTCTGAGCAGCCCAAAAAAGTGTACAGAAAAGCATAAAATACTGCTTCTCTGTACATCCTCTGACTTAATATCGTGGCGATATTAAGGTGGAGGAAGCAAAAGGTTTAAGAAAATAAAAATAGAGTGCCGGCACTCAGGTTAGGATGCTCAGTTAATGAGCGTCCATTTTCCTAACCCGTGGCTGTGCACAGGATAGGAAAACGGACGCTCGTAAAATTCAGCATCTGTTTTCCTAACCACCTGACAGCCACCTCTCCTGGGCACTCACTGCCGTAAAGGCGCTAGGGGGGTGCACATTTGTCCCTAGCGCCTCCTTGGCGGCATGACCCCTCATTTAAATATTCAATCACGTGCCCAGAAGCGGTGGCTGGGAGCGTGTTAGGAAAGCCGGGCGCTCAACCCTGAGTGCCTGTTTTCCGTGCGGCTTGATTGTATCGGCCTGACAGATCGCATTTAAAAAAAAAAGAATCTACAACCCCCATCCTCTAATCCATTTAGCAGCCAATTTTTGAAAACTAGGAAACAAGGATAAATTTACAGAAGCAGGCAGAGGGAAAATCTACACTAAACTGTATACAAGTGGAGCATTAAGTGACATTCCACCCTGGGCTATCTTCATGATTTCCCTGCATCTACAAAACTTGGTTCTCTTTTACTTTCACTAGGTTCTTCTCTCACGGGGTCTATTGCGGATAGCCTGCTATATAGTGTTCTTGCCTGATCACCTTGACGCCTCCAGCTTCCTGAGAGCTATTGCTGCATGGATTGTTTGAATGTTTTTCAACTCCCTCACTACTTTCCCTTATTCCACTTCTCCTCTCACCTCACAGGCCTCCCGCCTACCTGTTAACTGTTAAGCAATTTTTAAGCTTATTTTCATTCTCAAATCTCTTTATGGTCTTGTTCCAAGCTGATTTTCTTCCCTCGTCTGTCATTACACGCTGTTTTGCTCTCTTGGCTCTGAGACATGCACCATTCTCAACACCCTACATACTAAGCAAGCTAATTCTTGCCTTTAGGTTTTTTTGGTTTTTTTTTTTTTGTGCTAGCACCATTTCATTGCAATAAACTCCTTCCAGATGACCAAGATTTCTCTTTCGTAAGCTTCCAGTTAAAAGTGAGAACGTATCTCTTTAAACCAACTTATGCTACTGCTTAGCTTCATCAATGAATTTCTGTCTCACTGTCCTTAACTCTCAGGTTGTATTTCCTTCTGTACGACACCAAATACAATCTTTTTTCTTTTAAAACCTCATTGCTTTGAGTTTTGGTGAGCTTAGGAACATAAGAACATAAGAAGTTGCCATACTGGGTCAGACCAAGGGTCCATCAAAACATGTCTTCTACCATCAAAACATGTCTACTGGAGATCACCTCCGATTGGTTGGTGGAAACCTTCTGTTTTTTTTGTCCATTCTATAATATACATGAACATATTTCAGTGTATTTTAAATATTTTGGAAAACGCAATATCCTTTGCATGCTGAAAAATGCTACAGTAAACATCTTATTATGACATTTAGAATGGACCTATTTTCTGAGCAAGATAAATAGTCAGGGCATGCATAGGTGACAAAATGTTTCTGGGCATTAACATGACCTACTTTTTGTGGATAACTGCGGCACTTACCGTCACAATTGCAGGTCAAGGGTCTGCTGGGAAGTGTTCCTGTGCTTGCTGGTGGTTCTATCCATCTCACTCTCTCGAACTGCAAAATTGTTAGCAGGTATTAACCAGAGATAGATGAGATCTAATTAATGCAAACTGAGAGAGCTTAGATTAACACAATTAGAAAATGAACTGGAAGGCGACCGACTGCTGAAAATACAAACTATGAACTACCTAGGGATACCATAAGGGAATAATACTTCTTCAAAGCATAAGCTGATGGATGCAGCCAACAGTTTCCCAATACAGGCAACGGAGGCCAAGCCTGTCACAGGGAATCTGACAGAGGATAAGGATTATAAGGTTCATCGTCTGCCCAGCTTCATTCCTGGTTGATTCTCTTGCTTTTTCACAAATAAGGGTACTCTGTATTATTTATTCCAGGCTTTCCTGAACGCTGTTACCTTGTTTTTTTTCCTTCATCACCTCCACTGAGATGCTGCTCCGCGAGGAACTATTTTCTAATGTTACTCCTGAAATTTCCACCCTTTGAGCCGCATATCATGACCTATGGCTACAGACCTACCTTGCCACGGAAACATTTGCTTCTCATAACATCTTTGAGATTTGTAAATGTCTCTGACATATCCCCACCGCCTGTCTCTTCTCCCCTCCTACAGGGAGGGGTCATGGGATGAGGGTGGAAGGGGGGTAGACTCAGGAGCAGTGCTTTTTTTTTTTTCCTTAGGATGAAATGGGCTGGTACTCAGATGCCACCGCCCAGCGCCCTGCCCTCTCACAGTAGCCTCCCTCCCTGCAGCTGGCCTCAGGACCCGGTCTCAGCCTCTCCCCCCCCCCCTTCCCATCCTCCCTTCAGGAGGGAAGCCTGAGAGAGCAGCACTTTCACCTGCTGGTGACCTCTCTGCCACTGTCACGGCATGAGAAGTGCACCAGGAGGGGAAAGAGGTCGAAAGAGGTCGAAAGAGAGAGAGAGGAACCAATGGCGTTTTTCTATTTTCCCCTCTGTCTCTTTCTCCTTGCTCCCTAATAACGATTTGCTTTCCTTTTCCTCTCTCTCTCTCCCTTACTGCTAGATTTAAAGTCAGGAAATATTATTGCCATGGAAATTGTACACATGCTGCCAAAGTAATACATAAAGTTATTAAAAAGAAAATAAGGAAGAAAATTACATAACAGTGCTGTTGACAGTACCAAGGTACAGAAAGGTTAATAGAATGGACAATTACCAGCTTCTGGTGCTGCTCTGCATTGTCCCTGATCACGACAAACAGGACATAAGAACATAAGAAGTTGCCATACTGGGTCAGACCGAGGGTCCATCAAGCCCAGAATCCTGTGTCCAACAGTGGCCAAACCAGGCTACAAGTACCTGTGGCACGTATCCAAACACTAAGAAGATCCCATGCTACTGATGCCATTACCGTAATAGCAGTGGCTATTCACTAAGGGGCGGATTTTCAGAGCCCTGCTCGCGTAAATCCGCCCAAAACCGGGCGGATTTACGCGAGCAGGGCCCTGCGCGCCGGGAAGCCTATTTTACATAGGCCTCCCGGCGCGCGCAGAGCCCCGGGACTCGCGTACGTCCCGGGGTTCTCGGAGGGGGGCGTGTCGGGGGGCGTGTTGGGGGGGCGGGACCGGAGCGCGCGGCGTTGCGGGGGCGTGTCGGCAGCGTTTTGGGGGCGGGTACGGGGGCGTGGCTACGGCCCGGGGGCGTGGCCGCGCCCTCCGTACCCGCCCCCAGGTCGCGGCCCGGCGCGCAGGAGGCCCGCTGGCGCGCGGGGATTTACGCCTCCCTCTGGGAGGCGTAAATCCCCCGACAAAGGTAGGATGGGGGTTTAGACAGGGCCGGGCGGGTGGGTTAGGTAGGGGAAGGGAGGGGAAGGTGAGGGGAGGGCAAAGGAAAGTTCCCTTCTAGGCCGCTCCGATTTCGGAGCGGCCTAGGAGGGAACGGGGGTAGGCTGCGCGGCTCGGCGTGCGCAGGCTATACGAAATCGATAGCCTTGCGCGCGCCGATCCAGGATTTTAGCCGATACGCGCGACTACGCGCGTATCTACTAAAATCCAGCGTACTTTTGTTTGCGCCTGGAGCGCAAACAAAAGTAGGCTGTTCGCGCTCGTCTGAAAATCTACCCCTAAGGGGCGGATTTTCAGAGCCCTGCTCGCGTAAATCCGCCCAAAACCGGGCGGATTTACGCGAGCAGGGCCCTGCGCGCCGGGAAGCCTATTTTACATAGGCCTCCCGGCGCGCGCAGAGCCCCGAGACTCGCGTACGTCCCGGGGTTCTCGGAGGGGGGCGTGTCGGGGGGCGGGGCCGGAGCGCGCGGCGTTGCGGGGGCGTGTCGGCAGCGTTTTGGGGCGGGCACGGGGCGTGGCTACGGCCCGGGGGCGTGGCCGCGCCCTCCGTACCCGCCCCCAGGTCGCGGCCCGGCGCGCAGCAGGCCCGCTGGCGCGCGGGGATTTACGTCTCCCTCCGGGAGGCGTAAATCCCCCGACAAAGGTAAGGGGGGGGTGTAGACAGGGCCGGGTGGGTGGGTTAGGTAGGGGAAGGGAGGGTAAGGTGAGGGGAGGGCAAAGGAAAGTTCCCTCCGAGGCCGCTCCGATTTCGGAGCGGCCTGGGAGGGAACGGGGGGAGGCAGCGCGGCTCGGCGCGCGCAGGCTATACAAAATCGATAGCCTTGCGCGCGCCGATCCAGGATTTTAGTGGATACGCGCGGCTCCGCGCGTATCTACTAAAATCCAGTGTACTTTTGCTTGAGTCTGATGCGCAAGCAAAAGTAGGCTGATCGCGCTTCTTTTAAAATCTACCCCTAAGGGGCGGATTTTCAGAGCCCTGCTCGCGTAAATCCGCCCAAAACCGGGCGGATTTACGCGAGCAGGGCCCTGCGCGCCGGGAAGCCTATTTTACATAGGCCTCCCGGCGCGCGCAGAGCCCCGGGACTCGCGTACGTCCCGGGGTTCTCGGAGGGGGGCGTGTCGGGGGGCGGGGCCGGAGCGCGCGGCGTTGCGGGGGCGTGTCGGCAGCGTTTTGGGGGCGGGTACGGGGCATGGCTACGGCCCGGGGGCGTGGCCGCGCCCTCCGTACCCGCCCCCAGGTCGCGGCCCGGCGCGCAGCAGGCCCGCTGGCGCGCGGGGATTTACGTCTCCCTCCGGGAGGCGTAAATCCCCCGACAAAGGTAAGGGGGGGGTGTAGACAGGGCCGGGTGGGTGGGGTAGGTAGGGGAAGGGAGGGGAAGGTGAGGGGAGGGCAAAGGAAAGTTCCCTCCGAGGCCGCTCCGATTTCGGAGCGGCCTTGGAGGGAACGGGGGGAGGCAGCGCGGCTCGGCGCGCGCAGGCTATACAAAATCGATAGCCTTGCGCGCGCCGATCCAGGATTTTAGTGGATACGCGCGGCTCCGCGCGTATCTACTAAAATCCAGCGTACTTTTGCTTGAGTCTGATGCGCAAGCAAAAGTAGGCTGATCGCGCTTCTTTTAAAATCTACCCCTAAGGGGCGGATTTTCAGCGCCCTGCTCGCCTAAATCCGCCCAAAACCGGGCGGATTTAGGCGAGCAGGGCCCTGCGCGCCGGTAAGCCTATTTTACATAGGCCTACCGGCGCGCGCAGACCCCGGGACTCGCGTACGTCCCGGGGTTTTCGGAGGGGGGCGTGTCGGGGGCGTGTCGGGGGGCGGGCCCGGTCGACGCGGCGTTTCGGGGGCGTGTCGGCCGCGTTTTGGGGGCGGGTACGGGGCGTGGCTATGGCCCGGGGGCATGGCCGCGCCCTCCGTACCCGCCCCCAGGTCGCGGCCCTGCGCGCAGCAGGCCCGCTGGCGCGCAGGGATTTACGTCTCCCTCCGGGAGGCGTAAATCCCCCGACAAAGGTAAGGGGGGGGTGTAGACAGGGCCGGGTGGGTGGGTTAGGTAGGGGAAGGGAGGGTAAGGTGAGGGGAGGGCAAAGGAAAGTTCCCTCCGAGGCCGCTCCGATTTCGGAGCGGCCTTGGAGGGAACGGGGGGAGGCAGCGCGGCTCGGCGCGCGCAGGCTATACAAAATCGATAGCCTTGCGCGCGCCGATCCAGGATTTTAGTGGATACGCGCGGCTCCGCGCGTATCTACTAAAATCCAGCGTACTTTTGCTTGAGTCTGATGCGCAAGCAAAAGTAGGCTGTTCGCGCGCCTCTTAAAATCTACCCCTAAGTGAACTTGATTAATAGCAGTTAATGGACTTCTCCAAACCTTTTATAAACACAGCTACACTAACTGCATTAACCATATCTTCTGGCAACAAATTCCGGAGCTTAATTGTGCATTGAGTGAAAAAGAGTTTTTTTCCCCGATTAGTTTTAAATGTGCTGATTGCTGACTTCATGGAGTGCCCCCTAGTCCTTCTATTATCTGATTCACATTACCTGTTCTACATCTTTCATGATTTTAAAGACCTCTATCATATCCCCCCTCAGCCGTCTCTTCTCCAAGCTGAACAGCCCTAACCTCTTCAGCCTCTCCTCATAGGGGAGCTGTTCCATTCCCTTTATCATTTTGGTCACTCTTCTCTGTACCTTCTCCATTGCAACTATATCTTTTTTGAGATGCGGCGACCAGAAATGTACACAATACTCAAGGTGGGGTCTCACCATGGAGCGATACAGAGGCATTATGACATTTTCCATTTTATTCACCCTTCCCTTTCTAATAATTCCCAACATTCTGTTTGCACCAACTCTACTGGCTAGTGCTAGGCAAATAAGATCCTCCTCCATCCGGGCCTTCTCCTCTCAGGGCATCAGCCTGTAATAATCAGCAGTAGGAGAGGTGAGACTGGAGCAGAAAGAAGGCGCAGAGAAAAGCTACTCTACTGCCTAATCCAACCCCTCTCCTCCTGTCATTTACCATGGACTGATGACAGAGGGGAAAAAAAGACGCTGATACTAAGCAACCTTGAGTACTTAGTTATCAGCACCTTTTTCCCCCTCTGTCTCTGTCGCTCTACTCAGGAGAAATCTAGTAAAATATTTATTTACAAAAAGGGGGGTGGATACACAGTCATGGAGACAGGAATAGCATTGGAATCTATGAAAGTATATGTAAACCTAACTCTGTGAGAGAAGACTTGTCATCGCCAAGGATTATCTGTGCAGTCCTGGCAGCAAGTATGGGTGGTATATTTCACAGATATACAGTTTAACATAAAATATTAAAAGAATAACTTCACCGATAGTAGTCTTTAATAATTCATAAACTTACTTTTATTATTTCACAATAATTTATCTTGAATAGATTACTTTTATCTTTGTTACACTAACTTGTAATAAAAAAACATGGTATAGATATATATGTTATGATCCTGCTCGCGGAGCCCATCCCGCAAGCAGGCCCTCACTTTACCTTGGCCCTGATGTTGCGGCCTTTGTTGTGCCGCTTCCCGTGGCCTGGCCGCCATCGCTGCCTTCTTCGCGGCAGGGAACCGCTTCTGCCATCGCCACCCTTCCGCAGCAGGCTGCCGCTGACGCCATCTTTGCGCGGCCCAGAGGCCACGGCTGTCGCCTGTTCTTTGCGGCTGGAGCCGCCGCTGGGGTCCTCTGCGAGCGGCAGGGAAGCTGCCTCTGCCTATGCCTTCTGCTTCCGTGGCCTAATGCTGCTGCTAGGCCACCTCTGACTGCTCTTTCATTCTTCGCGGCCTGGAGGCCGCCGCTGTCCTCGGTCCTGCTCCACTCTCTGGGCCCTCCTTTAGGTGTGTGGCTGCGCCGCTTCATCTGATTTAAAGGGCCAGTGGCGGGAAAAGCCCGCGGCCCCACTGAAAGTCCTCATCAGTTTCACTTCCTGTTTCATCCCTATAAAAGGGCTCAGTTCCTGTTCCTCAGGGCCTTCAGATTGGATCCCATGTTCATCCAAGTTCTTCTTCGCTGGTCAAAGTCCTCCGTGGTCTTCATTTATCGAAGATGGCTCTTTGTTTCATGTCTTTGATGTTCCTCGTTGGAGCTCCTTCGTTGCCTCGTCCTGATGTTCCTAAACTCCTGATCTTCCGAGTCTTCCAAGTTCCGAGTCTTCCAAGTTCCAATTCTTCCAAGTTCCGAGTCCTCCAGATAGCCACCCTGAGGGTAAATCCATATAGATCCGGTTCCTGTTTCCTGTCATTGGAGCCACGTTTGGTTGGATCCCCTTCTGGCGCTTGTCTCGCTCCCGTGTGGTCAGCAACCAGCTTTCCCAAGCGACAAGTGGACAGGGTGGTCCGTGATCAGCCCATGGGGGGCTATGTAGGGCACCCTGAGAGACAGTGCTCGCCTGTCATTCCAAGTTCCAAGTCCCCGTCTGAGTCCTTCTAAGTCCCCGTTCCTCACCTTGTTCCTGCTCTCAGCCTCCATCTGGCCTCACACACTTGTCATTCCCAAGCCAAAGGGCTACTCCAAAGACCAGCATTGCATTTCTGGATCTCATTGGTGCGTGTAGGTCCAGCAGAGGGCTGACCCTGCCTTGTTCTTGTTCGAGTTCCTTGCCTTAGTTCCAGTCCTGCCTTGTTCCTGTTCCGCCCGTGCTTGCACGCTCTCACCTCCCATGGTGTGCCTTGGGGCTCCTCCCTGAGTTGTGCCATGATTCAGGGGCTCACTCTCTCCCTTGAGCTAGTGACCGCACCTCTGCGCTTTCAACACCAGACATAGGCCGCGTCCGCAACAGGATCCGTAGGCCTCGTGGTTGTAACAGGATCCGAAGGCCGCGGTCGCAACAATATAGATATATCATATAACCTCTATTTTGTTATTGTTGTGAATGAACAGACAAGAGCATGAGCCCCTACCAACACAACCCTGGGGCTGGTTGTGGTCCAGGCTGCTGGTGGGCGAGTGCATCCGGGCATGGGGTGGTTGAATCAGAAACAATCTTAACTTAGAACAGGAATACTCAAGACTGGAACAGAAACTAAGAGACCTCAGATGAGAACCAGAAGCCTATGTTGGTTTCTGGGGTAGCCCTCCATAAACTCTTTCAGACTTAACTGATTAGGAAGAGCTTGAGCTTAGGCCCAACAACGTCTCAGCACTCTGGGCATTCATGACAAGGCTGAAGACTCTAAAGACTTGGAGCAAGATGAAGGCTCAGGACTTAGAACAGGTGGATGGCTATGACAAGAACTCCAGAGACCAGGGACATGACTCAGACTCAGGGACTCACTCAGGCTGAAGAACTCAGAACTCAGACACAGGAACTCAGAATTTGGACTTTGGACTAAGGAACTTGGATTCAGACTCAGGAATTCAAACTCAGGAACTAAAGAATGTCATCAGGAGGTGGCTTCTGCCAGTTTCGGACTCAATGTCAACATGGAGTGGTGAGTGTTGCCACTCATGGGGCCCTCCCATGAGCTATATTGCAACAGTGTCCCCTCTCTCCAGCTCCTCTCTTCAACTTCAGAGACATAAGTAATCCCTTACCAACAGGGGCTCGAGAGGCAAATACAGGGTCCGAAGATACTTGGTTTCAGGAACACTTGAGATTTGGAACAGGAACTAGGAGACCTCGGATGAGAACCAGCAGCCCATGCTAGTCTCTGGGGTAGCCCTCTGGTCACTCTATAAGCCCTTTTGGACTAACCGCTTAGGAACAGCTTGAGTGTAGGACCAATAAAGGCTGAGGGCTCTGGACACTCATGACAAGACAAGGTTGAAGACTTGGAACAAGACAAAAGCTCAAGACTTGGAACAGACTTAAGACTCTGAAGATACATGACAAGATTAAGGCTCTGAAGACTTGGAACAAGACAAAGGCTCAGAACCTGGAACAGGTGGATGGCTGGAACAAGAACTCCAGAGACCAGGGACATGACTTAGGAACTCAGAGCTCAGACTCAGGAATTTGGAATTTGGAACTCAGACTCAGGAACTGGGACTCAGGAACTAATGAAGAGACTCCAAAGATTTGAACAGGACTCTGAAAACTTGGACTGAAGACTTGAAAACAAGAACAAAGACTTGGACGCAAGAACCAGGAGACCAGGAACACGGAGGACCACAAGAAACAGGAGACCTTGAAGGACCTGGAGACCAGAGGAAGCCCTTGTGATGGCAAAGCTGAGCAGACTGAGGAGCCTTTTTATAGGGCTGGCAGGAAGAACATCATCAGGAGGCAGCTTTCGCCGGCATCGTGAGTCAGTGACATCATGGAGTGCTGAGTGAGGCCACTCGTGGGGCCCTCCTGCGAGTGGTATCTCAACAGTTATACTCTTTTTCAGGTATTGACAAAGAACTAAATAACTTGAAGCAAATTATGTGCATATGTGAGTGATTGTCCTCCTGAATGGCCTAACGCCGTTTCTGTTAGTGGCTTCACTCTCTCTGCCATGGCCCCCTTCGTGCAGTGGTTCCGGCATGTGATAGTATTGTTCTGTTTGATTCTTCATGTGCCTTTTCTTTTAATTTCTTCTTGGTGCAGTGCAGGCTACTGACTGCACTGGCCTCTTCCATTTGTGTCTCTCTTCTCGTGTCTTTAACCAGCCTTGACAGTCCCTTGCTCCTTCTTATGTGTGCATGTTAATTGCCCAAATGAGTTTCTTTTTATACATACTCTTCTTTTGGTTTCAGTAGTTCTTTATTTGCTATGGCTCTGTCTCATCGTGGCCCCTTTTTCCCTCTCTTCTTATGGGAGGTGCTTACCAGCAGTTATCACGATCTGCATCTCTCTACTAGGGGATGGATTCATCATCTGCTCCTACTACTGTCTCTATTTCCTTTGTGGATGTCCTTCTCTGATCTCAGTCTTCTTTTTTTTTTTTTCCTTTTTAAAGGCTTCTTTCCTTGGGTATCTTCAGTTACCAGACTCTAGCATTTGGCAGTTCCCCACAGCCTCACTGTGCGCAGTCTTCAGCCTTTGCCCTGCTGCTATCACTGCCTCTGGCCTACTCAACTTGAGCCTCATCAACCCAGGACTCATCTGGACATAGCTGCCTTCCGGAACTTTAGGATCAGGTAAGTCCCAACTTTAATAAAAATATTTATTTTAGGATATCCCCTTTACATATGGGACAAACATGGGATCTCTCAAGGCATGGTAGACATTTTAGAGCTGTGCAGTTGGTGTGGATGGACAGACAAGATGGGCTGTATGGTCTTTTCCTGCTGTTCTGTTTCAGTTTCACTTCATAGTGCTTTTGGTACAGTCTGTGCACCATTATGGTAGCCCTTCTCTAGACTGCCTCTACTCTGCCTATATCCTTTCTGAGTTTGTCCCCCAGGCTTGAACACAGTTCATTTCATGAGGTCTCATCAATGAGCTGTAGAGAAGTATTTGCATTTCTTTTGTCTAATGGTTATACCAATCTCTATGTACCATAGCATTCCTCTGACTCTAAGTACTGCCTTTTCATACTGTTGGTTTTTTTGACAATGCTATCAGATAACAGAGAAAATCATATATTAGAAATATAAAAATAAAGAAACATGACAACAGAAAAAGACCATATGGCCCATCTAATCTGCCCATCTGCTCAATTTACTTATCCCTTTCAATTCCCATCACTCCTTCAGAGATCCTCCATATTTATTCCATGCTTTCTTGAATTCAGGTACTATTTTGGTCTCTATTATCTCCAGTGGGAGCCTGTTCCATGTTAAGAAATATTTCCTAAAATTACTCCTGAGTGTACCCCCTTTTACCCTCATCCCATGACCCCTTGTTCTAGAGCCTCCTTTCCATTGAAAGAAGCAAGCCTCCTATGCATGGAAACCTTTTAGATATTTGATTGTCTCTATCGAATCTTCCCTATCTCACCTTTCCTCTAGGACATACATGTTTAGATTAAGTCTATCCCAATATTGTTATGGATCTGGAAGTGGACCCTTGGTCAGAGGTAGAGTTAGCGCTACCTAGGAGAGAATCAACCCTCTTAGGTCCCTACCGTCAGAAGGCAAGGCCTGGTGTATCAGCAGTTGAATGAGACTTCGCCATTGGAAGCTCATGGTCCCCCCAGGAGGAGCCCATAGGGACCCGAGCTGCTTGGACTTAGGAGAATCGCTGAAGACTAAAGATAGGTCTGGATGCAGGCGCCTCCTGCAGGTCGTGGATTCCAGACGGCTGGTGCCTCCAGCAGGTCGTACGTCAGTCCAGGAGTGAAAGTTGAAAAATGGTCTTAAAGCCGGTCCAATGGTCCAAGCAAGGCAAAGGGTCGAAAGCCGGTCCAAGGTCCAAGTCAGGAGAAGGGTGGTAAGCTGGTCCAGTAGCAAGCAGGAGAATGGTCGGAAGCTGGTCCAGTGTCAAGCCAGAAGAATGTACGGAAGCCAGTCCAGAGTCAAGCCAGAAGAATCAGTCCAATGAAGGAGAAGAGCCGAAGCAGGATGGAGAACAAGACCAGGAAGCAGGAACTCGGAGATCAGAAGTAAACCAGACTGGAAGCCTCAATACCAAGGCAAGGTCTGAGGAGCAGATCTTGCCTTAAATACCTGAGCCGAGGGAGGAGTCTCAGGGAGGAGCACGAAACTTAGGTGTCTGGATTGACACTAACCTATCCTTAGTACAACATATTTCTAAAACAGTAAAAAACTCTTTTTTCAAATTGCACGTTTTGAAACAATTACGCCCTCTTCTGTTTCCTCACGATTATCGATCAGTACTGCAAGCGTTGATTTTGTCTGGTCTAGACTATTGTAATGGTTTATATATCGGTTTATCGGAGACTGCCATTAGACCTTTGCAATTGGTTCTGAATTCAGCAGCTAGACTCCTTACAGGTACTCCTCTAAAACAACATATTACCCCAGTTCTGTACAAGTTACACTGGCTACCTGTTAAATACCGAATCCAGTACAAAATCATCTCGCTCATACATTCTTTATTAAATAACATAGATTCTGCCTGGCTGTGCTCCATGCTGCGAGTATATAAACCACAGAGAGAACTTAGGTCGGCAGGAAAAAACCTGCTAGAAGTCCCATCAGTAAAAAATGCAGCACTGAGCATGACTAGAAATAGAGCTTTTTCGGTTGTTGGACCTGTTCTTTGGAATGCTTTGCCGGATTTTTTAAGGCAAATACCTAGTAAGAAAGAGTTTAAAAAAGCAATGATAACTCACTTGTTTCAAGAAGCATTTAAAGATATCAAACCTCTTAGAGTAAATAGTGTTAGGTGAGCTGCTCTCAAATATATTTTACTAATGTTAAGCTAATATTTACTTTTCTGTTCTAATTTCTGTTCTTTAAGTTTTAAAATGTAGCCGCCAATTTTTATTCTCATATCACCTTAAGTTTTATGTTATTGATAATTATTGTATACTGTATTTTTATTCTTACTTTGTTGAATTTTCTGTTTTATTATTCTATTTTATTTTATTTTGTTATAACTTATATTATTGTAAACCGCTTTGATCAGTATCAATACTGGTAAAACGGTATATAAATATGCTAAATAAATAAAAATAAATAAATAAATGACAACTTCCTGTCATGGCCCCTTTAAATATAATCTTCAGCCGCACGCGCCTCTAATTATACCCAGAGGGGGAGGAATCAGCCCGGCCGAGCAGGAGCCATGCGGCCAGGCTCAGCAGCGGCAACAGCCGTGAGGAGAGCGATGAAGGAGGCTGCCTACTCCAGCAGGAGCTTCGGAGGTGGCCCGAAGTCGCAGGTAAGCACTCGGCCCCTGCTGCGGACTGCTGGGCCGGCAACCATAACAAATATGTATTTGAAATGAAGGCCATTGATTATTTTAGTAACCACCCTCTGGACCGACTCCAACTGGTTTATATTGTTTTGAAGGTGCAGTCTCCAGAATTGTACACAGTATTCCAAGTGAGATCTCACTAGGGACCTATACAGGGGCAATATCACCTCCCTTTTTCCATTGACCATTCATCTCCCTATGTAGCCAAGAATTTTTAGCATTAAATCTTAGCTGCCAGTCTCTAGAACATTTCTCTAGCTTCATTAGATCCCTCCTCATATTTTCCACACCTTCCTGGCTGTCTGCCCTATTGAAGATTTTAGAATCATCAGCAAAAAGACAAACTTTCCTGATAATCCTTCCACTATGTCACTCATAAATATGTTGAAAAGAACCAGTACCAGGCTTATGTCTGAGGCACACCATTAGTAATGCCCCCTCCTTTGAATAAACTCCATTTACCCACTCCCCTTTATCGCCTCCCACTCAGTCAGTTTAGTTTCTAATCTGGTCAGCTAGAGCTTCTCTAAGCCTCCCGTGTGGAACCGTGCCAAAGACTTCACTGAAATCCAAGTACACTATATCTGATACGCTCCCTTAATTCAACTCTCTGATCATCCAATCAAAAAAACTGATCATATTCATAAGTTAAGATTTACCTCTAGTAAAACCATGCTGCCTTGGATCATGCAATTCATTGTATTCCATAAACTATAGTATCTCAGTTTTATCAGTGATTCCATCAATTTGCTCACCACAGAAGTCAGACTAACTGGCCTGTAGTTCCCAACCTCCTCCTAACTTCCACTTTTATGAATAAGAATCACATCTGCCACTCTTCAGATCTCTGGAACTATTCCTGACACTAAACAAGCATTGAAAAGTAAGGTTGTGCAAAATGTGAGTAATAAAGCCTTTTTGTTTCATTCATGGGCCCCCAAAACAAAATGGGGGGCCCCCTGTATAAAATGAACCTTATTCATTGCATTCATTTTAAATAAATACATCAGGCCTAGGCTGACACTGTCTGCTGGGGTGAATGCTGTACCTCAAAATAGCGCCATGTGCTGGGAGAATGCGTCAGAGTTAATTAACTCCAGCATGACCAAAGTGGACGGCATCAGTTGGCGATCAAAGAGCTGAAGAAAGAAGATGCAGAAGAGGAGCTCTGAAGCCTGGACTCTGGACCTGGGCCTGACCCTGGGCTGAGGCCTAGGAGTCAGGATCCAGGCTCCGAGTTGGGCCCCGGTGTTGGGCCTAGATGTGGGCCAAGGACCCAGGGTCAGGACCCGGCCTCCGGGACAGGTTTTGTGGTGTCAGGACTTTGCCTGGGCTCTGCCGTCATTTCTATGTTTCTATGTTTCTAACATGGCTGTGATGTCGTCAAGCTGACATTGCTGTAATAGGATAGACCACATGCAGTATAAAGTCCTGCTGATGGAAACTCATATCTGTGTTTGAGATACGAACAAATGAGGAAAGACATCTTATGGTGGAAGTATGTTGACAATACCAAGCATTGCAGATCCCTGAAGAAGCCCTGGTTTTCAGGATGAAATGAGGCTATCGTAGGATATACATATAATTAAAATAGCATTAATTGTATAAGATGGATGTATACATAATTGAACCATTTGTCAATTGTATAACATGAAAGCAATGCGGTTTAAAGTGTTAGTCATCAATTGTAATGAACAGATGAATATACATGAGTAATATGAGTTATCAGTACAGGATGAAAACAATGTAATAACAATATCAATAATGTGTAAAAAATTGTAGTTAAGGCATTGTTGGATGATATGCACTTGAGTATTTTAAGTAGAGTATTGTATGAGAGGTATGAGTGGTGTGAATGAAGGGTAATGTATGAATGATAGGGGGATGTTTTTAGATACATGTGGGCATTGTGGTCTAATAATAATTGTTACAATAAAAAGTATGTTTAGAGGTTGGATAATAAAACAAGTATGGGCATAATAACTTGCCGAGTGCCTCTGAGTTGCTTATGTATCAGCAAATAAAGCAAATAAAGATCAGCAAATAAAGCCTTACTAACCATACCCTCTGTAAAGACAGCTAAACTAACACAAGTAAGGGAGAGAGCACTGTCGTTAGCCGGCCCTATATTATGGAACTCAGTGCCGCCCGAAATAAGACTAATGAGGGATCAAAAACTTTTCTAAAAAGGCTTAAAAACATGGCTTTTCAAAAAGGCTTTTCAAAGTGAGAATGGGAAATAGGTGTTACTAAGTAACAAGAAAAGGACTTATACACACAGGCAAAAGTCACCTGAGAACATATGTGTTTTTATTTTTATTTTATCATACTTAAGTATTAAGTTAAAGAATGGATGAAAGAAAAGAAATAGATGCCTGTAGTCTTAAAACAATCCTTTATTGCAGTGGAGACACAAGGGTAGCCCATGTTTCCAAAATATTGATAAAATGTGATGAGTCACGTATATAAGAAGGTGTCTCTGTTACCTTTACTTTAAGAAATTGATCTATGAAGGTAGAGAGGGGTTCTAGTAACGAGCCAATTGCAGAAACTATTGGCCTGCCAGGAGGGTCTGAAAGCGATTTGTGTATTTTGGGTAATACATACAGAGTAGGCATAATAGGGTTATCAACTGTTAGAAATCTTAATTCTTTATTTGCTAAAAAGCCTCTGTCACGTGCCTGGGAAAGTAAGGAGTCAATCTCATTTTTGATGCTAGCGGTAGGATTATTATCTAATTTAAGATAACATGTACTATCTGAAAGTTGCCGTTCAATTTCACCTACATATTTCACTGTATCCATAACCACTATTGCTCCTCCCTTATCTGCAGGTTTGATCACAATTTTATCATCTTTCCTCAATTCTTGTATTGCTTCTCTTTCTTTTTTTTGTAATATTATAAAATTTCTTTATTCCACCATCTTCAAGTTTGCCTATCTCTTGTAGAATCAATGTTTCATATGTCTGTATGACCGGATTCACCACACCTGGCGGGATCCATGTACTGGATTTGTGCACGATTGACATATCTGTATTGGAACGTTGTTGATTAGAAAAGAAATCCGCAATTTTTAACTTCCTTATAAATTTGTAAAGTTCTATTCTGGTGCGGAATGAATTATATGAAGGAGTAGGGATAAAAGAGAAACCTTTGTTTAATAATTTAACTTCATCTGTGCTCAGAATTCTTGATGAAAGGTTAACAATCCTGTCTTTACTCAATGTAAAATTATCTGTAGTTGTTTTTCTTATTCCTAATTCCAATCTCTCCGATCTTGTTGTGCTTGGTAATGGTTGTTGTAACTCGGTCTCCTTCCTCTCCCCCTCCCTCTCCCTCTCCATTCTCCTCTTCCCCTGAAAAAAGAAGTTGATGGTTTGGGAATAATTTCTTCTCTATCTGAATCACGTCTCCAGAATTTACCTATCTCATTGAGTCGTGTGTGTGGTCTATCTTTGTCAACAGTTGTAAAAAGCGGAGCGGACGGATCAATATCTGCTTCGTTATTACTGCGTACTCTTTTTGCATTCCTATCTACATTTGGACTGGTTGGTAATCTTTTGTCATTCCTATCTTCTCTTACATTAGTTTTTTCTTTTCCATTTCTGGTATTATCATTCCTTTTATATATCGCTTGGTTGGGATGTTGCCACGAATAAACATGGTTATTTCTATAATCAGTTTCGTCTCGCTTAAATTTCTCAAACTTAGTATTTTTAAGATCTTTTGTAAAAACATCAACATTTTTTTTAAAATCCTCGTGGATAATATCAAAACAAATATCATGTTTTTTCAGAAAGTCCAATTGCGTATTCAATTCACATTTCAATTTTTCTTCTCTCTTCTTCGCTGTTTTAATTATGAGAATCATCAGGTCCAGCGAGCATTTGTTTAAAATGGCCTCCCAACAGTTCATAAATTCTGAGTCCTCTCGGTACATGCTCGGTGGTTTGTTAATACGTAACCCTCTGGGTATACGTTTGAAACGGCAATAATCCAATAAAGTAGATGAAAGTGGGAGCAAGCCATCAGCATAAGTAAAGGACTCATTAGAAGTACCTTGCATGCATCTACTTTATTGGATTATTGCCGTTTCAAACGTATACCCAGAGGTGTGGTGAATCCGGTCATACAGACATATGAAACATTGATTCTACAAGAGATAGGCAAACTTGAAGATGGTGGAATAAAGAAATTTTATAATATTACAAAAAAAGAAAGAGAAGCAATACAAGAATTGAGGAAAGATGATAAAATTGTGATCAAACCTGCAGATAAGGGAGGAGCAATAGTGGTTATGGATACAGTGAAATATGTAGGTGAAATTGAACGGCAACTTTCAGATAGTACATGTTATCTTAAATTAGATAATAATCCTACCGCTAGCATCAAAAATGAGATTGACTCCTTACTTTCCCAGGCACGTGACAGAGGCTTTTTAACAAATAAAGAATTAAGATTTCTAACAGTTGATAACCCTATTATGCCTACTCTGTATGTATTACCCAAAATACACAAATCGCTTTCAGACCCTCCTGGCAGGCCAATAGTTTCTGCAATTGGCTCGTTACTAGAACCCCTCTCTACCTTCATAGATCAATTTCTTAAAGTAAAAGTAACAGAGACACCTTCTTATATACGTGACTCATCACATTTTATCAATATTTTGGAAACATGGGCTACCCTTGTGTCTCCACTGCAATAATGGATTGTTTTAAGACTACAGGCATCTATTTCTTTTCTTTCATCCTGACGGCTATTATAGATCGCCTTCCTTCGTGCTTTTTAAATTAAAGAATTACAGTATACCGCATCTATGGTTAGCTCATAAAGAGAATTTTAATACACTTTACATATAGCTTATAATACCGAATCATGTATCTGAACAACTATGGCACCCTCTGGTTAAAGTAAATACATTTTGAACTTATTTATGTGCCTATTTGTAAACCGTAGTGATGCTATATCACTAAACGACGGTATAGAAAAGTTTTTAAATAAATAAATAAATAAATGTAGTTAATTTAAATATATGGGGAATTGCATGTATGTTTTGACCTGTAGAGCCAAATAAGGACATCCAAGATGGCTGCCCCAAGGAACTATGTTTCCCAGCTTTCCCAGATAGCTTCCGAGATGATCTTAGCAGGGAGAAGTCAACACCCTCCAGTTATAAGCTACCACATTCCATAAAAGGATAGCAAGGGAACAACACAGAGCAGAAGAGACAGGACACAGGAAGGGGGGGTGGGGGGGGACGGGACATTCCATTCTATCATGGAGCAATTCCCAGAGTATGACGAACCAGATCTGAAGGACTTTTCAGTTTCCAAGCTAAGTTTATGTCTTTAGTTATTAAGAAGAAAATAACTGTGCTTACGTTTAAGGAGGCTGTGGACTTAAAAGTTTTCAGATAAGCTCTGCGGGAGTCCAGTCACACAGAAATGAAGGGAATGTAATATCCTGGGAAATCCCTTAAAACCAAAATTACTTTAGGGCAAAGCTAGGAAAGTGGGTTTTAATAAACTGCAAGTGAATACTGAGAATGGGATACATTTATAAGAGAGGGTTATGAACCAGGAGCGTTCTAATGGAAAGTAAAGGCAGGTGAATCTCTCGTTATTTCTAATGGTGTGACAGGGGTGATTGTGTTAAAGGAAAGCACTGCACACTGCTGAATTAATAGGCAGCTATGTGAGCAGGTTGTGGGCGAGAATGAAAGGGCCTCATTCTCCAGAGATGCTGGCAGACAATCCAGCCAATTCCTAAAGGCAAATTAAGGGACCCTTAAGGAGCACTCAGGCTGAATGCTTGCAGGGTTTAAGTTTGAACGGTGCCTAATTGATTATAATTAGCGTGAGAGAGAAAACTGCAGCAGAGTAGCTGTTGGACTTGTCTCTTTAAATCCATTATTGGGTGCTTGTTAATCGGGTTTAAGCTGAGCTTTGGAAATGCAATGGTGCAATTGCAAAAGCTAGATGTTTAAAACCCAGTGATTTGTTTCCAATTAAGTTTAGTGTGTATGTGTGTGTGTGTGTGTGTGGGGGGGGGGGGGGGGGGGGGGGGGGCTGTCTGTAGAAGGAGCAGCACTCCATCTGTTTGGTTTACAGGTTTAAACCCAGCATTTGAACTAGTTTTGTTTAAACTTAACCCGTTTCTTGGAAACTAGAGCCTTGTATTTAGGGAAGTCCATAGACTCAAGTGCCGCTGCTAGTACACGGACTAATTAGAGTAAAGCTGACCATTAAATCTATTGAAACCTGCACTCAGACTCAGAGATGGCACTGTTAGGAACTAAGACTGAATATGGGAGCCCTGAAATTGTAACAGCTAGAGGTCAGAAAGACAGCATGTGATGGAGCTTCATCGGGGCGCCTGCTGTTTGATTTACACTTTGGGAAGTTCTTGAAAGGTAGCCTACATGGCCATGCAAATTCCACTTCTACACTGGATTTTAAAAGGGGCGGGTGCCATGCCATTGCCAGTTTACCATGTCGCCCACCAGTTCTCCCAGTTAACAGCTAGGTCCTCCAAATCCCCTTGGTTTGAAAGCCTACACTCATCCCAGTTACCTCATACCCTTCAAACCCCTCGGAAATGGCTCGATCCTTTTATTTTATAACCTACACATCATCCATAGCAGAAATAAAGTTATGCGTCTGGGGACCTTGGCGTGCTGGGGTGCATTAGAGTTTACATGCACATCTCTTGATCAGGCCTCGAAATGTCCATGCTCCATCCAGACCATGCCCACGTACCTCCCATTTTTGGAAACTTTTCAGAAGTGCACGCAGTGGATTTTCCGCGTGTATCTGGGTGCTTTTTAAAACATGGTCAGCGCATGCCCTAATTGATGGGCAACGAGCTTTTAAATTTCACCTTTAAATGGTGAGTGGGTGAGACTTATTGGGGTTGAGGGGAACAGCTAAAGGCTTTTTCTAAAGGCCAGACAGGGTAGAAAGCCTACAAGACCCTGGATCCAGACACAAGAAGATTTTTGTTGCAAGGCAGGCAAACACTAGCTCTTGTGCCTCATGTTTTCACAGTCTCCTAGGTCCAAGACACATGACTAGAGGGGAAGTAGACAGACCAAAAGCATACATTAGTATGCTTTTGGTCTGTCTACTCCCGGACCCTCGCTAGACATTTGGCAAGTCTTGTGGGGGTCAGGAAGGACCCCCAAGACTTTCCAAAAGTCCCTGGTGGTCCAGCGGGGGTCTGGGAGCGATCTCCTGCACTCAGGCCGTTGGCTGCCAGTAATCAAAATGGCACCGATAGCCTTTGCCCTTACTATGTCACAGGGGCTACCGGTGCCATAGGTCAGCCCCTGTCACATGGTAGGAGCACAAGATGGCACCAATGGCCATGTGACAGGGGCTGACCAATGGCACCGGTAGCCCCTGTGACATAGTAGGTCAAAGGCTATCGGCGCCATTTTGAAACCGGCAGCCGAGGGTGTGAGTGCAGGGGATGGCTCCCGAACCCCCTGCTGGACCACCAGGGAGTTTTGGTAAGTCTTGGGGGGGTCAGGAGGGTGGGGGGTTGGGGGGTTGTAGTTAATTTAATTTTAGCTGGGAAATAAATAGGAATTAATGTATAAATGTATCGAGGGGCCCCCTTGCCGAATGCAACGTATCTGCCTCCCGACGAATACGAATCCCGAATGCAGCGTATGGCGTCCCTCTGCACATCCCTAATGTTTGCTATGTTGGACAGCAGGTTCACGCAAAAGCCACGGTACTCCCTCTGTACCCTTTGTTGTTTGTCTGTTTGTTTTTTGCAACGCAATAAAAATTGTTTAAACTAATAACCAATTCACATTTACCCGTTCTAGACCTCTCATGATTTTAAACACCTCTATCATATCCTACCTCAGCCATCTCTTCTCCAAGCTGAACAATCCTAACCTCTTCAGCCTTTCCTCATAGGGGAGCCGTTCCATCCCCTTTATCATTTTGGTCACTAGGGATGTGAATCATTTTTTGACGATTTAAAATATCGTCCGATATATTTTAAATCGTCAAAAATCGTTAGGGCCACGATACAATACCAATTCCCCCGATTTATCATTAAAAAATCGTAAATCGGGGGAAGGGGGAGGACAGGAACTTACTTACTTGCCCTAAACCAATGGCAGGAAAACCGGCACACTAAAACCCCCTAAAACCCACCCCCGACCCTTTAAATTAAATCCCCCACCCTCCCGAACCCCCCCCAAATGCCTTAAATTACATGGGGGTCCAGCGGCGGTCAGGAACGGGCTCCTGCAATTGAATTGTGTTGTCTTCAGCCAGCGCCATTTTGCAAAATGGCGGCGGCAAAATGGCGGCGGCCATAAACCAACACGATTCGACTGCAGGACTGCGGGGGTCCAGGAGCGATCTCCTGCCGCGAATCGTTTTCCGTTCGGAAAATGGCGCCGGCAGGAGATCGACTGCAGGAGGTCGTTCAGCGGGGGTTCCGGACCGCCGCTGAACGACCTCCTGCAGTCGATCTCCTGCCGGCCGCCGGCCATACGCGTATGGCCGGCGCCATTTTCTGTACGGAAAACGATTCGCGGCAGGAGATCGCTCCCGGACCCCCGCTGGACCCCCAGGGATTTTTGGCCAGCTTGGGGGGGCCTCCTGACCCCCACAAGACTTGCCAAAAGTCCAGCGGGGGTCCGGAATGACCTCCTGCAGTCGAATCGTGTTGGTCTATGGCCGCCGCCATTTTGCGGCCGCCATTTTGCAAAATGGCGCCGGCTGAAGACAACACAATTCAATTGCAGGAGCCCGTTCCGGACCACCGCTGGACCCCCAGGTAATTTAAGGCTTTTGGGGGGGGGTTTCGGGAGGGTGGGGGATTTAATTTAAAGGGTCAGGGGTGGGTTTTAGGGGGTTTTAGTGTGCCGGTTTTCCTGCCATTGGTTTAGGGCAAGTAAGTACTTCCCTCCCAAAGTTGATGAAGTATTAAGGCATTTGGGGTGGGGGATTTAATTTAAACGGTCGGGGGTGGGTTTTAGGGGGTTTTAGTGTGCCGGCTCACGATTTTAACGATTTTCACGATATTTTAAACACCCAAACGGCAACAATACGATTCCCTCCCCCTCCCAGCCGAAATCGATTGTTAAGACGATCGAGGACACGATTCACATCTCTATTGGTCACCCTTCTCTGTACCTTTTCCATCGCAACTATATCTTTTTTGAGATGCGGCGACCAGAATTGTACACAGTATTCAAGGTGCGGTCTCACCATGGAGTGATACAGAGGCATTATGACATTTTCCGTTTTATTAACCATTCCCTTTCTAATAATTCCCAACATTCTGTTTGCTTTTTTGACTGCCACAGCACACTGAACCAATGATTTCAATGTGTTATCCACTATGATGTCTAGATCTCTTACTTGGGTGGTAGCTCCTAATATGGAACCCAACATTGTGTAACTATAGCATGAGTTATTTTTCCCTATATGCATCACCTTGCACTTATCCACATTAAATTTCATCTGCCATTTGGATGCCCAATTTTCAGTTTTACAAGGTCTTTCTGCAATTTATCACAATCCACTTGTGATTTAACTACTCTGAATAATTTTGTATCATCTTCAAATTTTATTACCTCACTCGTCATATTCCTTTCCATGTCTTTCTATATGATCTAAGCGTCATCGCTGATAATACTTTGAAATGTTCTGCTCAGTGTGCAGAAGCAGCCAAGAAAGCAAATAGAATGCTAAGATTTTTTAGGAAAGAAATGGAGAATAAAACAGAGATTATCATAATGCCTCTGTATAGCTCCAAGGTATGACTTCATCTTTAGCACTGTGTGCAGTTCTGGTGACCACATCTCAAAAAAGATATAGCAGAATTAGAAAAGGTAAAGAGAAGTGTGACCAAAATGATAAAAGGGATGGAATGATTGCCCTATGAGGAAAGGCTAAAGAGGTTAGGGCTCTTCAGCTTGGAGCAGAGATGGTTAAAGGGAGAAGTGATAGAGGTTTATGAAATAATGAGTGGAATGGAATGAGTAAATGGTAATCAGTTGTTTACTCTTTCAAAAAGTACAAAGACTAAGGGACACACAATGAAAGTTACTAGGCAATACATTTAAAACTAATAAGAGAAAATATTTTTTTACATAACACATAATTAAGTTCTGGAATTCATTGCCAGAGGATGTAGTGAAAGTGATTAGCATAGCTGCATTTAAAAAAGGTTTGGACAAGTCCCTAGAGGAAAAGTCCATTAACCATTATTAAGGTGGAGTTGCAGAAAGCCACTGCTTATCCCTGGGATAAGCAGCTTGGGATCCTGCCAGGTACTTGTGACCTGGATTGGCCATTGTTGGAAACAGGATACTGGGCTTGATGGACCCTTGGTCTGACCCAATATGGCAAGTTTTATGTTCTTATGACTTTTTGACAAACACCATAGTTGGATTTGTTTAATTACTTTTTTGGTTAGATATAAGCCTTAGTAGACTTTTAGGTAAAATCTCTCTGTTAATTAGGTGTTTTTCACTGGTTTGGATTTAATTATGGTTGTATTGTTTTCATGGGTTTTGGGTTTTTTTTGTTTGTGGATTATGTTTGTAAATTTTGTGATTTCTATTTTATATGCTACTGTACTCTGCTTTGGTGGACAGCTCTTTAGGAGTGGGAAGGCAGTTAAGACGTTATTAAATAAATACAAAAATAAAAGGCAGCAGGAGAGGAGTAAAGAACACCAAGAACAGTGGCAGGAAGACTCCAAGGTACCAAAAGAGGAATAAATCAGTGTTAGTAGAGGCATTAACACTTCAAGGCACCATGAGAGGGGCAAATCAATTCCATCAGTGGCCAAAACACCCCAAAGCACAGAGAGGGACACATTTATTTGTTATACTATATTTATTGTGCGATGTGCGAACGGTCATCGGTATAAAAGAAACGTTAAATAAATAAATAAATAAATAAATAAATAAATAAATAAATTTATACATTTCTTCTCCATTTTTCTCAATAATATAATGTACAAATTAACACCAAGAGTGGCAGGAACACCCCCAACACATAAAGACACTGAGATCATGACCCTGAGAGAAATGCAGAGAATGAAAAGGAATATTTCTTTCCCAACTGATAAAAGGCTTGATGCTTGATGTGGTGAAGAAGAAAAACACAAGAACAGCATTGCTAATAGAAGTATCAGTACCATATGACTAATCTGCAAGATCCACAGGTATCAAAAAATTGAACCAGAGACCAAGAAATATGGCAGAAAGACGCTGAAATAGTTCCAATTGGGCACAATAAAGCTCTGGAATTTGTTGCCAGAGGATGTGGTTAGTGCAGTTAGTGTAACTGGGTTTAAAAAAGGTTTGGATGAGTTCTCGTCAGAGAAAGTCCATTAACTGCTATTAATCAAGTTGACTTAGGGAAGAGCCACTGCTATTACTGGCATTAGAAGCATGGGATCTACTTAGTGTTTTAGGTACTTGTCAGGTACTTGTAGCCTGGATTGGCCACTGTTGGAAACAGGATGCTGGGCTTGGTGCACTCTTACTCTAACCCAGTATGGCAATTTCTTATGTTCTTCTATTCTTATGTCATCGGATCCTGGCGCACGCTTGTCCACGACACTGACTTGCTAGCACTGTCCCAGCCTGCCCACGCCCCACCCAGACCAGCCCCCGGTCTGCCCCTTTTCAGAAAAAGCTTTTCAATGCACGACCCGGGAGATATGCGCATGGCTGCGGGCCTCTTAAAATCCACGCAGCTCGCGCATGTCCTGGTCACGAGCGGATCTACCAGATTTGCCTCGCTTAGGGCTTTTAAAATTTGCCCTTTAGTGTGACCACAAAATTCAGGATTTGGCCTGGTACCACTACAGGAGGATATGGCAAATGAAATCCCAATGAATGTTTGTATGGAAATCACATGCCTTGTGGAGATCAACACAGGATTCAGCTTTAGGACTCTCAAATGACCTCTTATCAGTTAGAAACAGATTACAAGAAGTGGGATACTCTGGTATATGGTTTCTTATATTTTTTTGTATATGGTTTCTTATCTTTTTTGTTTGTAGGTCTGAATGAGGTGTGAATAATTATCTCTGAGTCTGGTTTATATGTGGTCATGATGAAAAAAAAAGTGGTGCGATGCCGTTTGCCACTAGCATGCAAGAGGTACATTTTAAAAGCACTGCTCGAGCTAAAATGCCCATATGTGCGCATATGTGGGCCACGTGCAAGCAAGGCTGATTTTAAAAAGCCGCAAAATTCATGCACATGTACCCGTGCACGCATGAGGGATAAGAGGACAGGAAAGGAACAGGGCATTCTAGGACAGAGCCAAGACTTGAATTTTAAAAACAAAAACTGCAGCGTGCGTTCGCTAGATATCCTCGTAACTTTACTGCTGCTCCTGAGGAGCAAGTCTGTAGATCTCAAGTTTTAGGGCTTATAGAGCAAGGTGAGGGATTCGGATCAACTGGGTGCTGTGCAAGATGAAGAACCAGAGAGGTTTGATGGACCTCACTATTAACTGGACAAGCTGGTGCACTCATTGCAAAACTGAGAATGTGCCTCGTGCGAGTAGGTTTTAAAATTTGTTGACATACACATGTAAAAGCCAACAAAATTCTGTGAAAGACACACATGCGCTAGCTGTGCTCAAGTAACCTCTTAAGATTAGGAGCTTACTTACCTGTGGTTGGTGCATTTTAAAATATATGTACGCGTGCGCATACAATTAAAAATTCCAGTGTATCCTCTCTCATGCGCTGATACATGTGTATGGGCACCCGTGTCCTCATTTTAAAATCTACCTCTTAGTTGCTACATTTTATTACATTTTTTAATCATATGCTTTTTGCATTTCTTAATTTTTCACCTATAATGTGTTGAATGTTTTATGTCACTATGGCATCACATTCAATACAAATTTAAAAAAAGAAGACTGTCAAATTATTCAAACAAAAGTTGTTTTCAATTCTCCAAGCAAGCGGGGCCAAATAATTTGAGAAATCATCCATTCCTTAGCTCATCTTGACGGTAATTTGGATTAAATTTTGGTAGAACCCAAAAAGTTTGGGCATTTGATTGATTTCAAACAAGTTTCCAGCTGTTTGCTTTGGAGATTAAAGCATACTACTACCTGACATTGTGGAAACCGCACACCTAGTCAGTAGTGCATGATGTTATGGCTTGCATCATTGAAGCAACACAAAAGAAAATCAATGTCTTTTCCAGTTGGTTGGAGTTCAGCTAGTAACTGCATTAATTGTTCAGCTGAAGAATGAGAATCATTAAATATTTGATCTCATTGTGCCTGTCTTATGTCCTTTTCATGCACAGTGCTCTTTCATATCTGCAATAGGCAAGCAGTTATAAATAGATCTGGGGTTTTTTTTTTCCCAGAAATTCTTGTTGCTGTGGAAGAGATAACAAAAACAAAATAGAACAGTGAAATCAAATTTAAACAAAACTGTCCCTCGACCACTGAAAAAACATTAGTAGCTGGTATCATAAATGGTGAGTAGACCAAATTAAAAGGTCACAAGAACCAAAAGGTTAGTGACTAGCTCAATATTCACACCTTAAAGCTGAAGCTGTGTTTAACTAGATTTTAATCACATACCAGATCAAACAAACTTTTAAGAAGATTTTTATGCAGTAAAATTCATGGTCAAAGTCACTATGAAAAAATATATTGTTACTTATCTCATATGAAAAAAGCTTCCATGTTCTCTTTAGGACTACTTCTCCGCTTATGTGATGCTTCCAATCCAAAATCCTCATTTATCAAATCTTTTCACTGTGATCGCAGAAGTATCATATGATGAAACTCTTTCAGCAAAACTTTTCAGCAGAGCCTCAGGGGCTCTGATTCACTGGATAATCTAGAAAAGGCACAGAGATGGTCCATTACTGTTTCCAGATCTCTCTGAAAAGTTGGATAAACAAGACATACAAGATTAAATCAAGAAGGTGTGATGAGCTTGAGGCTAGTGTAGAGGTTGTCTTCATTTGTTGACAAGGCTTTCAGAGCTGTTGAGGAGTGAGTTCAGTAGCAAGTATCAGCTCAGTTTTATGTCCATGGTTGAAAACTAATGCAGAACATACTTGCCTTACAAATACAGAATTTTGAGAAATTCAAGGAATCCATATGGCTGATGTTGTTGTGGCTTCAAATTTACAATTTTAGGCATGAAAGATGGCTGACTGAGTTCTGGCTAGAGATGAGCTGTTTGTCAGAGCACAAAATCAAGTACATGATAGGAACGTGCAGGGGCAAAATTTTCATTTCAGTTCATGTATTTGTTTCATTGGTCACCTCCTTTCATATGGTTTGTTTCCAATAATATACTCATATACTTACTCATATACGTTGACACAGTAAAAACTCTGAAAAGTTATATCACTAAACTAATGCTGAGCATAGTGGGTTCTTTAAATGCGATGAAACAGTGTTATGGACTACAAATGAATCTCATGCAGCTACAATTTTTCACCATAGAAAGGATTATTTAAAGGGTGCAAGCGTTGTATGGAGAGTTGTCTATTGTAATGTGGAGCAAAAGCACTGCAACGAGCTCTGAGACATTGATGGCTGAGAAGATGGATGAAGTTTGCACAGCTGGCAGTTCTTTAATTTGAACACTGTTTTATATTCTTTTCTTACTTTTTCTACACTTTTCTCTATGTTTTTACAATGATGAGGGTGAGTTTTTGAGGGATAAGGGTAATGGAAATTGTATTTTTATAAAAATATTTTTGGTGAAAGAGTATCATACATATGATAACTGGTTTGGATGCTGTTTTGAGATATTTATGTGTGAGAAATAAAGATTCTAAGGTGTTATTTCAAGGTTTAGTGATGTAACCTTTTAGAGTTTTTACTGTTCTGATTGTATGTCAAGGTATTTGTTTGCAGTGAAAACAAAATTAATGTATTCGTTCCATTCATTTTCCATTAAAGTCAATGGGGGAAGCAAAGCAGCCTACTTTTAGCTTCAAAATAGGGGCTTTCTCATCGGTTCTAATGAAACTTGTGGACAGACATCATCAGAAGGGGGAAGAGAACACCAAGGTCCAAAAACTGTGGCAAAATGGCACCAAAAGTGCCATGAGTAGCCTAAGGCACCATAAAGGGGCAAAAGGGTACCAACAGTGACAGGAGTTCTCCAAGATACCATGAGAGGTGCAAAGCAGCAGCAAGACTGGCAAGAGCCACCCAAGGCTTTAAAACAGGGCACAAACAACAGTGGTATGTACCCCCAAAGGAAGCACTGGAGAAGGGAAAAGTGGCAACAAGAGTGGCATGAACATCTCAAAGTACCATGAAAGAGGAATGAAGCAGCCATGGTGGTAGAAAAAAAAGCCTGAGGCACCAATATAGGAAAAAAACAGCTCAAAGAGTGGCATAAACACCCCAAGGTACCATGAGAGGTGCAAGGCAGCCACCCACAGTGGCAAGAACACCTCTAGATATAGTCTGGTGTATGGGAACAAGGCAGAGTGACAGCAAGACCCCCCAAGGTGCAGCATAAGGGGTAAAGCAGCAAGGCAGAGTAAGCACATAAGAAGTTGCCATACTGGGTCAGATCGAGGGTCCATCAAGCCCAGCATCCTGTTTCCAACAGAGTCCAAAACCAGGCCACAAGAACCTGGCAATTACCCAAACACTAAGAAGAACCCATGCTACTGATGCAATTAATAGCAGTGGCTATTCCCTAAGTATAATTGATTAATAGCCATTAATGGACTTCTCCAAGAACTTATCCAAACCTTTTTTGAACCCAGCTACACTAACTGCACTAACCACATCCTCTGGCAACAAATTCCAGAGATTTATTGTGCGTTGAGTGAAAAAGAATTTTCTCTGATTAGTCTTAAATGTGCTACTTCCTAACTACATGGAATGCCCCCTAGTCTTTCTATTACTCGAAAGTGTAAATACCGAGTCACATCTACTCGTTCAAGACCTCTCATGATCTTAAAGACCTCTATCATATCCCCCCTCAGCCGTCTCTTCTCCAAGCTGAACAGCCCTATCCTCTTCAGCCTTTCCTCATAGGGGAGCTGTGTGGCGACCAGAATTGTACACAATTCTGGTCGCCACACAGTATTGTACACAGTATTCAAGGTGCGGTCTCACCATGGAGCGATACAGAGGCATTATGACATTTTCCGTTCTATTAACCATTCCCTTCCTAATAATTCCTAACATTCTATTTGCTTTTTTGACTGCTGCAGCACACTGAGCCGACGATAAAGTATTATCCACTATGATGCCTAGATCTTTTTCCTGGGTGGCAGCTCCTAATATGGAACCTAACATCGTGTAACTACAGCAAGGGTTATTTTTCCCTATATGCAACACCTTGCACTTGTCCACATTAAATTTCATCTGCCATTTGGATGCCCAATCTTCCAGTCTTGCAAGGTCCTCCTGTAATGTATCACAGTCTGCTTGTGATTTAACTACTCTGAATAATTTTGTATCAGCCGCAAATTTGATAACCTTACTCGTCGTATTCCTTTCCAGATCATTTATATATATATTGAAAAGCACCGGTCCAAGTACAGATCCC
Organism: Rhinatrema bivittatum; assembly: GCF_901001135.1. NCBI lineage: Eukaryota > Metazoa > Chordata > Amphibia > Gymnophiona > Rhinatrematidae > Rhinatrema > Rhinatrema bivittatum. The sequence continues at coordinate 798,013,127 of NC_042616.1, read as the reverse complement.
TGAGGCACTCCACTGTTTACCCTTTTCCACTGAGAAAATTGACCATTTAATCCTACTCTCTGTTTCCTGTCTTTTAACCAGTTTGTAATCCACAAAAGGACATCGCCTCCTATCCCATGACTTTTTAGTTTTCGTAGAAGCCTCTCATGAGGGACTTTGTCAAACGCCTTCTGAAAATCCAAATACACTACATTTACTGGTTCACCTTTATCCACATGTTTATTATACAAATACACTACATCTACCGGTTCACCTTTATCCACATCTTCTCATAACCCAGATCCCAGCCTTTATTAGTCTCATAGCTCCAGCATCCTCCGACTGTTTAATCCCCCTCTCTTCCCTCCGTAATTGGCTCACCCCTTATTTCCCACAGCTTTCCACAGATACATACTTAAGAGAAATTAAGGAACCAAAAGTTAATTTATACGATATGTTATGTTCTGCTTACTACATATTAAGTTTACTATTTACCATGTTTATATTAAGATATATTCTGCTTTATATATTAGTTTAAAAATTCTGTTCATTTGGATGCCTCCTTATTTATGCTGCTCTCTGTTTATATTTTATATGTTATCTGCTATTTGTTATATGTAACGCTCTCTAGCGAATTTTGTGGTTATCATGTAAACCGGATTGATTTGTATTCGTACAGGAACTTCGGTATAGAAAAATAAAAAATTAATTAATTAATTAATTAATTAATTAACCCCTTCAAAAAAACAAAGCAGATTTGTGAGGCAAGACTTCCCTTGGGTAAATCCATGTTGACTGTGTCCCATTAAATCATGTCTTTCCATATGCTCTATGATTTTGATCTTGACAATAGTTTCCCCTATTTTTCCCGGCACTGAAGTCAGGCTCACTGGTCTATAGTTACCCGGATCGCCCCTGGAGCCTTTTTTAAATATTGTGGTCACATTGGCCACTCTCCTGTCTTCAGGTACAATGGATGATTTTAATGATAGGTTGTCCAAAACTTTTTTAAATCCAGCTAAGATAACTGCCTTAACCATATCCTCTATCAATGATTTCTAGAGCTTAAGAGGTAAATTTTAAAAGGAGTGTGCATGCGCCTAATTTTATATCATGCTTGCAAGTGCACATGCATCATTTAAAATATCTCTGCCACATGTATGTGTGCAGCCTTTATGCACATATTTTAATAACCTGCTCACACAAAGAGAGAGAGAGGGAGAGAGAAAGACTCTGTTAGACAATATGACACTCTCTATATCTCCCACTGTAAGAGGGGCACTTCATCACAGTAAAAAGGGGCACTTTCAACTCAGGATGGGCTTTTGGAAGGGGGGGCAGTATTACAAAGGTCTACAGATCCCTGTGCTCTAGGCAGACCAATGTATCACCGCACCCCCCCAAAAAACCCACCCTGAGTTGAAAGTGCCCCTCTTACAGTGGGAGACATATTGTGTGTGTGTGTGTCTCTCTCTCTCCCTCTCTTGTTCCCCTCTGACTTAAAATATTCAGACTTGTCCCTCAGGACCAGCAGTAAAGTTATACAGGTATCATGACAATGAGCACCATGATCAACCTTTGCAAAATTTGGGGTTATGCACATGGAATGCCCCTTTTCTCCCTCCTTGTTCTTGACATGCACATAGGTATGCACGTACATTCTTCCCGGCTTCTTATAATCTGTACTGCTCATGCATGTATTGGGCCATTTTTTAGTAAACAGCACTTTTAAAATCTACCTGTAATTGTTCATTGAGTGAAAAAGAATTCCCTCCTATTTGTTTTAAATGTGCTTCTTGCTAACTTTATGGAGTTCCCCCTAGTCATTCTATCTGAAAGAGTAAATAACCAATTCACATTTACCCATTCTAGTCCTCTCATGATTTTGTTGAAGACTTTCATCATATCCCCCCTCAATCGTCTCTTCTCCAGGCCCTCGGTCGTCTCTTCTCCAGGCCCTAACCTCTTTCGCCTTTCTTCATATAGAATTGTTCCATCCCTTTTATCACAACAGCAAGACCCACAAGGTGTATAGTCTGGGGTACAGCAGTAAGGCACTAAGATCCCCAAGGTGGTTTCAGGCATTCTGCCACTTGCATGGAAATGCTGGGAAGCCTAGTAAAGGCAGATTGATTTTCAAGAAAACCAACTTTTCCATCAGCTCTTCCAGCTCTTCCTGGAAGTTGTTCTCAACACCGTCAGTATCATCTACTTCCCTCCCTCCACTTCCTTACTGAAGGATAAGCTGTTATTGACTAAACTTCCAAATTCTCTTTGGCTTCTAGATATTTGCTATCGTCTATTCAGGGAATCAGTTTTTGAAAAACTATTGTCTCCACTACCTCAAAATAAGTATTCATGGAGAAGAGCACCACTGGTTTTGGGTGTCGCACCTCTGCTGCCCCTGACTTGTAGCCTCAGATGGCTCTCCTGCCTATTGCCCCTGCTCCAAAGCAAGATGGAGAAGAAATATTTGTGGTGGCACATGCTTTCCTAATTTTAACTACATATGGGTTGAGCCAGTTTCTATTCCTGACTTTCTGCAGCTAAAAAGAGTCTCTCAAGTTTAGAGGCAGGCATCTACTTTTGCTCACTCCTACTACTGCTTGTGTTTCTGACAGGCTGGGCTGGCTCTGCATGAACACCCAGTCCTCTGCTTCTGACATTTTTCTGCCCACTGGAATTAATTTTCTCCTCTCTCCTTTGATCACAGTAGCATGATGGAATTAGAAGTAGCTACTTGGGGTTTTGATGTCCCAGTATAGTTTAATGATACTGTACTACTCATCAGTACCACCAGTGAGGGTCTGTCTGTCACACACAAGTTGATAGACTGAGCTCAATTCAGTGCTTAGCAAGCACAGTGACAACTTGCCAAGCTACATTAGCAGCTTTTTAGTGGCATAAACTGTCTCTGTCTTTCTAGGGTAGCCCTCACAGTGGGTGTAAAAATGTATTTTTCTCACACACACAAACACTAGGGCTGCCAACTGGCTCCAGATTTTCAGGTTAGGTTAATCCAGTCCTGGTGTTACCCCACTGCCTGTATAGACATTCAAAACTGATGTCCCTATTGATTTCCTTAAGAAAGGCAAGACCATGGAGACAGTAGGGTAACAAATAATAAGCAGCCAGGAAATTGTATCAAACATTCAAGTACTGACAGTGACACTCCCAATTAAGCTGCTAGAGGACCTTCGTACTGTTGCGTCCGTTGGTCTTCGACGGTTTCGCCCCACTTGTTGCCCCCCTATCTCAGCTCCTCCCGCTTACCTGGGCAATATGTCTACCGCAGCATCATCAAGCCGACTTCTCTGGCAACCCCGGAACGGCTATGGTGCAGCTCTATGCCATTGCTCCTCCCAGGTACCTGCTAGGGTGCGCGCACGTGCAACCCACGTCTAAAAACGCCCAGTAGCGTGAACCTCGAGGGCATTCCCTCGGCTGACATCACACCCATCCGGGTATATCTACTTCTCAAGATTGCTAGCTCATCGAATTGGCAAAGGCTTGAATAGTCTGACTGTTCCTGTCTGCGGTACTCTGCCGCATCCTGCTGCATGCAGGAAGCTCTCCTTCTGCCCTTCGGGGTTTTGACTTCTAACCTGGGTACGCTGGAAGGACTGACTGCTGCATTCAATTTGTTACACAAACAGATGAACTCCACTTCCACCTCAGGAAAAGAGGCTAAACCATCGGAGGTGATGGTCAAGACAACTGTTCCTCTAGCAGCTCCTACCCGTTTCTCGGGAGAAATATGGAGATGCAGAGACTTCATTAACCAGTGCTGCATGCACTTTGCATTACAACCTGGACATTTTCCCACAGCTTATGCGAAGACTACATATATCCTGTAATACCTAGATGGACGAGCCCTATCCTGGGCATCTTCACTGTGGGAATGCAAGGACCCGATCCTTCACGACATTGAAGGATTCCTCGCACTGTTCAAATCAGTGTTTGATGACCCTGCCCGATATTCTGTTGCAGGATCTTCTTTGGTTCATCTAAAGCAAGGGAACAAGACCCTAGCTGACTTCGCAATTCAGTTCAAGACACTGGCATCTGAATTATCCTGGGACCCAAGATGCCTGAAGACACTGTTCTTTGAAGGGCTGAACACTCACCTGAAGGATGAACTCTCAGCAAGAGAGATACCTGAAACCTTGGCTGAACTGGTGAAACTGGCAACTAGAATCAATCGCTGGCTTCAAGATAAAGTTCAAGAGACCAAGACTTCCAGAAGACCCTTCTTGAGTGAAGTCCGAGTCAAGACTGCATCCAGGGCTGCCCCTATGGTCCCAGCAGCCGGCAAGGAGGAACCGATGCAATTAGGCTGCAGCCACCTGATGACAAAAGAGAGAAGAACACAGAAGAAGTTAGGGCTCTGTATGAACTGTGGACAAGCTATATGTCCGGGAAACGGACAGGCTTAAGTCCTGTGGGAGGACTTCTCTTAGGCCTCACCCTTCCTTTTCCTCCACTCTCTCTTCCAGTATCTCTCATCTGCAGTCCTCTACAGTACCAGACTCTTGCCCTAGTGGACTCAGGGTCAAGAGGCAACTTCATTCTTCAATGACTAGTGGAACATCTATGGATCCCCACTTCCACTATGTCATCTCCTTTACTTCTTTCATCCATCCATGGAGAACCCTTGCCAGGAGAAGTAATACTATGTACCGAACCAGTGTGTTTATGTACCGGTGCTCTCCATACAGAGTCTATCTCCTTCTTTATTTTAGAGAAGGCTATGCACCCCATAGTACTGGGATTACCGAGGCTACAATAGCAAATGCCTCAATTCGATTGGGTCACTCTGGAACTGTCAAGTTGGGGTCCAGACTGCCATAAGCGATGCCTGACTGAGGTTAAGCCATTACCATGTATGCCTACCACCCCAGTAATGCCTCAGTATGCATCTTTTCAAGATGGCTTTTCAAAAGAAGCTGCAGATATACTTCCACCTCACAGACCCTATGACTGCGCCATTCGTCTGAAGCTGAATATGGAGCCACCCAAGGGCAGAGTGTACCCCTTGCTTGTTGCCGAGAACAAGACCATGTCTGAATACATTCAGGAGAATCTCAACAAATGCTTCATTAGACCAACCAAGCCTCCTGTGGGCGCAGGTTTCTTCTTTGTGGGCAAAAAGGACAGCACAATGCGTCCTTGCATAGATTACAGAGGCCTAAACGAAATAACTATTAAGGACTGTTATCCCCTGCCTCTGATTTCAGAACTCTTTGATAGGTGACAAGGAGCCCAGATCTTTTCAAAACTAGATCTGAAAGGAGCATACAACCTACTTCGCATAAAAGCTGGCGATGAATGGAAGATGGCCTTCAACACTCGAGATGGTCACTTCGAGTATTTAGTGATGCCATTTGGCCTGTGTAATGCTCTGGCTGTCTTTCAGAACTTAATGAATGACATCTTCCGAGACCTCCTCTATAAATGTGTTGTTATCTTAGATGACATCTTAATCTTCTCACAAGACATCACCTCTCACCAAGAAGATGTCAAGAGAGTACTACAGAGACTTCGTGAGAACCATCTCTATGCCAAGCTATCTAAGTGTGAATTCCATAAGGAGTCAGTGCCTTTCCAGGGCTACATTGTCTCCAAAGAAGGTTTTCAGATGGACCCACAGAAGCTGGAGAGTATCAAGAAATGGGCACAACCCACCAGATTAAAGGCTCTCAGACGCTTCCTGGGGTTCACTAATTAATATAGGACCTTCATCAAAAATTATTCCTCACTCACAGTACCGCTGACCGCTATGACAAAAAAAGGTGCCAACATGGCAAATTGGTCTCCCGAAGTGATAGCAGCATTCCAAAACTGAAGGATGCCTTTTCTATCAAGCCATGCCTCTGACATCCAGACCCCTCAAAACCTTTCATCGTAGAGGTCGACACCTCGGACCTTGGCGTAGGGGCAGTACTAAGACAGGCTGGTGATTCTAAGGTACCTCATTCATGCTCCTTTTTCTCATGTTGTTTTTCTCCTGCGGAGAGAAATTATGGAGTTGGAGACAAGGAACTTCTGGCGATAAAACTGGAATTCGAGGAGTGGCGCCCTTGGCTCAAGGGAGCACAACATCAAGTAACGGTCTTCATAAACCATAAGAACCTGGAGTATATCCACCACACTCAACCCCTGAACCATAGACAAGCAAGATGGTCACTGTTTTTTTAACATATTCAACTTCGTGCTCAAGTATTGTCCTGGAGAAAAGAATATCAGAGCCGACGCCCTTTCACGCTCCTTCCTCTCCGAGGACATACCTGAAGAGCTGCAACACATCATTGACCCTGAGAAGGTCATATCGGCAACTACTCATTCGGTACCTGCAGGAAAAACGATTGTACCCAAGAACCTAAGGAAAAAACTATTGGCTTGGGCCCACGACTCCAAACTCTCAGGACACCCTGGGCACGAAGGATAATGTCTAAACTGCAAACCTTTTATTGGTGGCCTACCATGAAAGAGGACACGTTCGCCTACGTTGCTTCCTGCGCAAATTGCACTAAACAGAAGACGCCACCAAGATGTCCATGGGGTCTCCTCCAACCCTTGCCGGTCCCTGAAGAACCATGGACATATATTGCCACTGACTTTGTGGTAGATTTTCCATCATCAGGAGGGAACAACACCATTTGGGTAACCATTGACAGGTTCTCGAAGATGGCACATTTCGTGGCTCTCCCAGGCTTACCCACCGCCATGGAGCTCTCCCGATTGTTCATCAAGCACATCTTACGCCTACATGGCTTGCCTAAGCACATAGTCTCCAATCACGGAGTTCAGTTCACCGCTAACTTCTGGAAGGCATTATGTAAGAAGTTCAATATATCCCTTGACTTCACATCGGCATATCATCCTCAGTCCAATGGCCAGACAGAAAGGATGAACAGGACACTCAAACAGTTCATTCGTGCCTACGTGGACACCCGACAGAATGATTGGAGCAAACTGTTGCCATGGGCAGAATTTGCCATAAACTCTCATCTGGCAACATCTACTGGATCTACACCATTTGAAGTGGTCTACAGATGACTACCACTACCACCACTGCCACTTCTTTTATCAATGTCGCCCCAGCAGCTCAGATTACTGCTACTGATATCCATCAACTCTGGACTCAGACTAGATTGATGCTTGAGAAAGCAGGAATACGAGCCAAGAAAGGATACAATGCACTTCATCGCAAGGCTCCAGACTTCAAACCTGGTGACAAGCTCTGGCTTTCAACAAAGCATATAAGACTCAAACTTCCTTCAGCTCGATTTGTTCCTCGCTACGTTAGACTATTTCCCATTCTCCAATGACTGGGCAACCTCACCTACAGTCCGAAGCTACCAACTACTCTAAAGATCCACAATGCATTCCATGTCTCACTATTGAAACCAGTGATACTCAGTGAATTTTCCAACAAGATACCTGACTCTACTCCGGTAGATGCAGAAGAAGACATTGAATACAAAGTTGATATAGTTCTCGATGTAAGAAGATGAGGCAGAGTATGGGAATACCTCCTGTCATGGGATGGTTATGGCCCAGAAGACAACTTTTGGACTCCAATGTCCAATATCTTGGATAAGAAGATGCTACAGGATTTCCATCATCTACATCCACAAAAATCTAGACCTGATAGGTCATTGCACCCTTTGAAGGGGGATACTGTTGCGTCCGTTGGTCTTCGATGGCTTTGCTCCGCTTGTTGCACCCCTATCTCGGCTCCTCTCGCTTACCTGGGCAAGACGGCTACTGCAGCATCACCAAGTCGACCTTCCTGGTGTCCCAGGTTCCTGCTAGGGTGCGCGCACACACGCAACCCACGTCTAAAAATGCCCAGTGGCACGAACCTTGAGGGCGTTCCCTCAGCTGACGTCACGCCCATCCGGGTATATCTACTTCTCAAGATTGCTAGCTCATCGAGTTGGCAAAGGCTCAAATAGTCTGACTGTTCCTGTCTGTGCTGCTCTGCTGCTCCCTGCTGTGTGCAGGAAGCTCTCCTTCTGCCCTTCGGGGTTTTGACTTCTAACCTCGGTACCCACTCCTCAGGGGCCCTCTGTTCTATTTTCAGGCACCATTCAGGGATCAGGCACTCGCTCCTCGAGGGCCTGCTCTCCCTGCCTCAGTGCCTGTACCTACTGCTATCTATCTGGTGGAATCGTATCCATAATAGCCAACATCAAATGAGTACTTTAACTTCTCATCTGTCTCACCCATATTTCTGCTGCAGAACTTCCTGACATCATCCGGGAGAGAAGGGCTCCCTCTGCCAAGGTCCCTGAGACTGTAACTCACCATCACCACCTGGTGGCTACTTCAAGCTGTTAAATAAAGAATTATTCTGTTTTTTTGTGTATAGAGTCTAGCCCAGTGCTGTGGCTCCTCACGGGGCTCCTCCCCATGGGCGTGGTCATCTCCACATCACCCAAGAATCCACTAAAACACACATTTATTTATTTATTTTATTTATTTATTTAAAAGATTTTGTATACCGTCATTCGTGGTTACATCACAATGGTTCACAGGGTATTAACATCTAAAACACGTCATTTTCGATAATTACATGATAAAAACAAATTATATAAAAAAACATTAAAAATTAGACACAAACAAATCAAGTTATATATTAAGCTCAAAGAAATTAGTTCAAATGCTAGATGGATAAGCTTGCTCAAAGAGCCACGTCTTTAGACCTTTCTTAAATTTCTTACAATCACTTTCGAGCCGTAATTCAGTTGGTAAACTGTTCCATGTTTTAGGGCCAGCTATAGAGATAACTCTCTCTCTTACAAAATGTAAATGTGCAGTATGTAATGATGGGACTGCGAAGAGGCCTTTATTAGCTGATCTTAAAGAACGGCGCGGAGTATGCATGCGTATCAAAACATGTAACCAATCTGTTTTATGACCGTAAATTGATTTTTGAATAATGCAGCATATTTTATATAGGATCCTTTGTGTGATCGGAAGCCAGTGTAATCTAATGAGGACCGGAGTAATATGTTCACGTCTATTGCAATTTGTAAGAACCCGTGCTGCCGCATTTTGCAATACCTGATGCGGTCGAAGTGTTGCTTGGGGAAGTCCTAACAGGAGAGAATTGCAGTAGTCTAGAGATGAAAATATCAAAGCCTGTAAAATAGTTCAGAAATCATTAGGATCTGATAGAGGTTTAAGCCGTCTCAGAACTAAGAGTATACAATAACCATACCACCTGTGTGTGGTATTGTGTTCTGCATGAAATGCCTGGGTCATGCTTAATCATTATTCCTGGCTGAATTTCATTTATTTTATTTTTTTCAGTTTTTGCAAGTAAAATGTACATTACTGAATATGAATTTCCTGAAATCTTATTATTTGTTATCACTTTACTACTTGCTTTCATGGACTTTTGAACTCCTTATATTTCTGTGACAGTAGGGTAACACCAGGACTGGATCAATCTGTTATGAACTGCTGAACCCAGTTGGCAACCCTAGCACAGATACATAGGGTATGTGTGTGCCCTGCTGACTGACTCCTTTTGCACTTGCAAAAAAAAAAACTGCCAGAAAGAGAATAAACAGAGAAGTCTGGCAAGGCTGCGTGTCTTGTTATTGAAATCCGTCTGCAGATATGCAGTATAGTGCACTGTGCAGAATCAGGCAGATACAAAAAATATCTGTGTTCATTGCTTCTGTATCTTCAATCCACTATCCTGCCCCAGTGAACACACAGAAAGCAGTGCCTCTGTCTCTCTCTCTCACAGTAAAAGCACTGAGGTAGATTTTAAAAACATACGCGCGCGCGAACAAAAGTATGCTAGATTTTATAAGATACGTGCGTAGCTGCGCGTATCTTATAAAATCCGGGGTCGGCGCGCGCAAGAGGGTGCACATTTGTGCACCTTGCTCACGCCGAGCCCTGCGCGCGCTGCCCGTTCCCTCCGAGGCTGCTCCGAAATCGGAGCGGCCTCGGAGGGAACTTTTTTCTACCCCCCCCCCCCCCCCCCCCCCGCACCTTCTCTTCCCTTCCCCTACCTAACCCACCCCCCCCCCCCCCCCCGGCCCTATCTAGACTGCCTCCGGGCAGTAGTAATTTACACGCGCCGGCGCGGCAGGCCCCGACACAGACTGCTGTGTCGGGGCACTCGGCCACGCCCCCGGACCGCCCACATGCCCCCGGACCTGCCCCCGGTCCCTAACCGTGCCCCTGGCCATGCCCCCGACCGCCCCTTTTTGCAAGCCCTGGGACTTATGCGCGTCCTGGGGCTTGCGCGCGCCGCTGAGCCTATGCAAAATAGGCTCGGTGGGGTAGGTTTTCGGGGGGGTACGCGCGTATCTTACGCATGTACCCCCCCCGAAAACCTACCCCACTGTGACTACAGTGAAGATACGAAAAAGATCTTTGCCAATGCCAAACTTCTTCCTCTCATTTTTTAAAGCCTTTCTTTGTCTCTATTTATTTTATTTATTTATTTATTTATTTATTTATAATTTTTATATACCGAAATTCTTGTTGGGAAACAAATCAGTCCGGTTTACAGGTAACAACAATAATGCCGCGGGACGGGAAACAGTGCCCCTGGCTTTACAAGAAACATGTTAAACAAGGCTTTACATAACATAATGAATAGTAACTCTAATAGAGTTTTTGAAAAGACAAGCTTTCTCTCTGAAATCCAACAGAGAAAACAATGTTTCTTTGCACACGCTGAGACCTTTCAGCGGGAGGACATCAGTATCACTTCATTCTGATGCCTCCTACTTGTGCTTTACACAGGCACTGGTTTGTTGCTACAGTTACCAGAATCACTGCATCACTTTTCAATGGGCCATAGATATGAATGGGAAATATAAATGTAGGAAATGAAAACTTTTGTTTAAATTCATGGGACCCTCCATTTGTTTCCATGGTCCACAAATGAAATAGAAATTGTCTCATTCATTGCATTGTGTACACTTTTGTTTCAAATGATTGAAATATATGCACATCTTTAGTATATTACTGATGGGTTATTTGCACATTTGATCACAGTTGCACCATATTCCTGATATCAAGATAGATATAACAATGATTAAGGGCTCAGAAATGAAAACTAGTTGACCGAGGATCCAGAAGATTTAGAAGATGGCATGGCAAGGCCTTCCATGTAAAATCTATGCACATGGTATATATTTAGCAGTAAGATCATCTTCACCCCTACCTCCCCCCCAGATACTAGCATTGTTGCTCATGACAGAATGTATTAACGAGTTGGAGAAATGGATTTATAACAACAAATTAGTTCTTAATTTGAAAAAGAGAGAAATGCTATGGACAGGGCATAAAGCTGTCTTGATAACCTTCAGAATTTGCAACTAAGTGGTCTATATTATTCAGAGGCAGTTAGCCAGATAACTCAGAAGTTATCTGGCTAATTTTAAGATGGACAGCTTCCCTCAAAAGTGAGGCTACACTATTGAATAGATCTCCAGAGTTAGCTGGATAATTTTATCTGGCTAACTTTGCTATCTGGACAGTGATCTCTAAATAAATAGGCTTTTCCCGTTCATGCTGAGGTCTGGGTTTTAGATGTTATTTTGAATGCTTCACTTATTCTACAGCCGCAAGTTAGTGTGGTAATAAAGTCTGCCTTTTTTTTTTTCTTTTACAAAATAATTTTTATTGGAAAGAGGTAGTAGATTGCAGTGTGGTGACTTAAATATGTTTTGACAAGGATTCTAGTTATTTATATATTTATTTTAAAATTTTATAGCCCGCAAATTCGCAACAGTGCAGTGAACTGATTTCCATAACATAGTGTAGACACTAATCTTAAGCTTATCCGACTATTGTAATGCATTCTACGTGGGTTTGCCCAAAGATTAACCACATGGATTACGGTTGATGCAAAACCCTGCTGTGAAATTAATTTCAGGTTGTCAATGAGGGGAGTATATCACTCCTTATTTGAAAGATCTTCACTGTCTTCACATATTTTTTAGGGTACAATTCAGACTGTTGGTATTAATTCAGAAGGTATTCCATACACTAAAGCCCAAATTTTTAAAGCTTGGCGTGTGTAAAAACCGGGGGATACGCGTGTGGCCGGGCCGTGCACACGCTGAGTGCATTTTAAAAATGGCCCGGCCACACGCGATATGCAAAGAAGTGCTGGGCTCCTTCAAAGGGGCAGGCCGAGGGTGGGCTCTGGACGGGACAGGGGCGGGGAAGGGGCCGACCGGGACAGTGGCGGCAACTTACTTTTGCTCAAAGGAGCAGGTAAGCTTTAAAAAAAAAAAAAAAAAATAGAATAGTTAGATGGAGTTTAGGGGTTGGGGTGGAGAGGGGAAAATGGAGGAAGGGTAAATAGGGCGTTAGGGAAGTTCCCTCCCAGTTCGCTCCTTAATTGGAGCAGACTGGGAGGGAAATGGGCAAAGGCCCATTCGTGTCGCCGCGCGTACTTTAAATAATCCCCTCCTACGTGCTCGAGCCTTGACCCGCCCGCACATGCACGCGCCGATATTAAAACCGGGCGCACATATGTGCACTGGTATCATATCTTATAACACGCGTGCGGGTCATGCTCGCATGTTATAAAATCGGCGTGTCCATGTGCGCTCGCGTGGGCAGCATGTTTTAAAATCGACCCCCTTAAGCCCGCATTTTAAGATCCCAGCGCATGCAGAATCCGGGGGATATGCATATGGACGGGCCATGCACCCGCAGACCGAATTTTAATAATGGCCCGGTCACGCACGTATCCCCAAGTGTGCGCGGAAGTGCCAGGCTCTGGGCCGAGGGTGGACTCTGGGTGGGACAGGGGCAGGGCAGGGGGCCGACCGGGACAGCGGCCATTAGACCCTGTCCCGGGGAAGTGCGCACAAGCTGGCTGCCAGCACGCGGAACGTACTTGATCTATTCAGATGCAGTAAGTTCCAAAATTTAAAAAAAGGTAGGGAAAGGGGTTTTAGGGGTCGGGGAGGAGAGCGGAAAAGGGAGGCAGAGTAGGAAACGGGGGGGTAGGGAAGTTCCCTCCCAGTTCGCTCCTTAATTGGAGCAGACTGGGAGGGAACTGGGCAAAGGCCTGATCACGTTGCTACGCCTGCTTAGCAAAATCTCCCCCCACCTTTGAGTATCTAATAGAGGGTAGAGGCAAGCAGAAACACTGAGTTGATTGCAGTCTCAGCCACAGGTAAGTGGTGGCAAACACACAACCCTCAAGCAGGAGCTGTGCATCAGTGAATCATTTGTGCTGAAAAAGCCAACTCATTTTGATTTTGCAAGCTTGAGAACTATGAATCTATGTGTAGTGGGTAAAAGAAATGGTACATCTTGAACCCTGTTTTAGGAGAAACACTGTGCCAAGGAAAGGGTCGACAGTGTCCCTTAGCTCAACTGGCCTGAGAATGGAAAGAGACACACTAAAATCGTTTTGTCATTCTGAGGTGAACAATCTTACCAAGGGCAGGCTGTGTTCTGATGATCGTTCCTCTACCTTTTAACCCAGAGAGGAGCCAGAAACCTCACACTGAATGTGTGTTAGGTAATTTTATTCGAGAACTCAAAAACTAAAAAGATCCCCAAGGAACAATAATGTAGTCAAAATTTCCAGGAGTCTAAGGACATGTGTAACAGAGCTCCGAAGCTGTTTTTAAACATGGACGCATATTAGGCTCCATTAGTGTCACACTACATAGAAGAAGAACATTATTTGAGCAACTGAGATTTTTCACAATTAATGTCATTTTTTAAGCATCCACAGGGTAGTGATTGAGAATAAGGCTCTACTGCAGTGCGAACAGCGATGGATTTACAGCTTGAACAGCACAGAGCCTTAAGGGGCCGAATGCCAGTGCTGAATGGGGATGTTTTCTTTGAAAGCTGATTTTGGAGATGAATATTTTTCATAAACAGGCTAGAATGTGTTTAAATTTAATTTAAGTAACTATTGTTGTTCCTGCTGATGTTTAGTTTGACTGATGTTATTTGGGAGTACTTGTCTGTGGTGGTTCCAGCGCAGTGTGCATTGAGATGGGTGTATTTGATTCACATAGCATTTATTGCATTAATGATTGTGCAGAACGGGGATTCCTCTTTTCTTTTTTGATTACGTTTTTTTTTTTTTAAAAGGACAATTTCTTTAATTAATGGCTAGTTGATAGGGATGTGAATCGTGTCCTCGATCGTCTTAACGATCGATTTCGGCTGGGAGAGGGAGGGAATCGTATTGTTGCCGTTTGGGGGGGTAAAATATCGTGAAAAATCGTGAAAAATCGTGAAAAATCAAAAAAACGTAAAATCGCAAAACCGGCACATTAAAACCCCCTAAAACCCACCCCGACCCTTTAAATTAAATCCCCCACCCTCCCGAACCCCCCCCCAAATGACTTAAATAACCTGCGGGTCCAGCGGCGGTCCGGAACGGCAGCGGTCCGGAACGGGCTCCTGCTACTGAATCTTGTTGTCTTCAGCCGGCGCCATTTTCCAAAATGGCGCCGAAAAATGGAGGCGGCCATAGACGAACACGATTGGACGGCAGGAGGTCCTTCCGGACCCCCGCTGGACTTTTGGCAAGTCTTGTGGGGGTCAGGAGACCCCCCCCAAGCTGGCCAAAAGTTCCTGGAGGTCCAGCGGGGGTCAGGGAGCGATTTACCGCCGCGAATCGTTTTCGTATGGAAAATGGCGCCGGCAGGAGATCGACTGCAGGAGGTCGTTCAGCGAGGCGCCGGAACCCTCGCTGAACGACCTCCTGCAGTCGATCTCCTGCCGGCGCCATTTTCCGTACGAAAACGATTCGCGGCGGGAAATCGCTCCCTGACCCCCGCTGGACCTCCAGGAACTTTTGGCCAGCTTGGGGGGGGCCTCCTGACCCCCACAAGACTTGCCAAAAGTCCAGCGGGGGACCGGAAGGACCTCCTGCCGTCCAATCGTGTTCGTCTATGGCCGCCGCCATTTTTCGGCGCCATTTTGGAAAATGGCGCCGGCTGAAGACAACAAGATTCAGTAGCAGGAGCCCGTTCCGGACCGCTGCCGTTCCGGACTGCCGCTGGACCCGCAGGTTATTTAAGTCATTGGGGTGGGGGATTTAATTTAAAGGGTCGGGGGTGGGTTTTAGGGGGTTTTAGTGTGCCGGCTCACGATTCTAACGATTTATAACGATAAATCGTTAGAATCTCTATTGTATTGTGTTCCATAACGGTTTAAGACGATATTAAAATTATCGGACGATAATTTTAATCGTCCTAAAACGATTCACATCCCTACTAGTTGATGTCTTTTTAAGCGCTGCTGCTGATGCTCAGTCTTTCATTGCGATTAACGTAGGCGTTTTAGTCACTATGAATGTTTGATGTCTAAAGAGCAACACATTGGTGAGTTCTTTTTTTTTTTTTTATTCTTTGGGATTCACAGAAGGTGCTAACCAAGTGGAGGAGTAGACTAGTGGTTAGAGCAGAGGGCTACCAACTAGGAGACCAGTGTTCAAGTCCTACTGTCACACCTTGGGAAAGTCATTTTATCCTCCTTTGAAGTTTGTTTGAGAAGACATTGTCCTGATGAAAGGTTTGACCATTTGCCAACACAAGATAAGTAATATAATATATGGGTTGATACATGATTAAAGTGCAACTTTTCTAACATAGGTATATGAACAGAGTTGAAAGTGAAGTGGTGATATAATCATCTTAAGTAACACTGGATGTTGACAGCTCCCGACGAAGCATTTACCTGTGAAACACCAGCCATTGCCGAGCTGAGCTAGAGTGGAGAGCTCAAGTATGTTTTGAGCCTGAATAAAGAGAGTGAGAGCTCAGCTCAGTGTTGTTGAGCCAGAATTAAGATGATATAAGATATAAGTGATATCACCGTGTATATATATTTTTGGATACTTGTTTTACTCTCAGACTGCAAATGATTGAAAAGTCCGGACGGCCTTGGTTTGAAAATTAACGAGGTACGTTGTCAGGCTTGCTGATGCGGCAAAAGAGGAAAGAATAATTCTTATTTTTGAAATCCTAATTTTGAATGAATAATTTTTGCTATAGAATTTCCAAAAAGTTGTTCTCAAGTTTTGAGTGCCTTTTTTTTGAAAAACAAGTATTTATGATTTCCTTTTCTCGACGTCTTATTGTAGGGTGGAAATCTTTTTTGGCTCTTTTCTTGTTACTCTTTAAAAGGAGACCTTGGGTGCGCATGCACGCCTAGGAAGCCGAGTCCAGCGTGCGTTGGCAGTGTCCCTCACTGCCACATGTGGTGGCGGCAGTGAGCTGCTTCAGTGGCTTCAGGTGTCAGGTGAGCTGGCTGGCGAGGATAGCTCACAAGCTGGCAAACATAACAAAATTCAGGCATAAAGCAGCATGCACAATAATCTTCTGAATTCTTACAATTTTCTGTTCTTTGTGTTGTGAATAAGCTGTTTTAGTGGACCCTTGGGCTGGCCTGCGGGAGACTGGAGAAAGATGGACTATAGTCTCTCCTAGGGACAGGCCGGGGGGCGGATACCAGGCAGGAGGTGGAAGACGAGCTTCACCCTGGAAGCCGGTACTCCCCTGTGAGGAGCCCGTAAGAGCCCGGCCGCTGGGACTTAGACGATCGGAGTCTGGATCCGACGCAGGGCGGATACTGGAACTGGACTGGAACTGAAGCGAGATAGGTACTGGAACCGGACTGGAACTGAAGCAAGACAGGTACTGGAACCGGACTGGAACTGAAGCAAGACTGGTTACTGGAACCAGACAGGAACCGTGGCAAGGCTCAGGAACTGGAACCAGGCAGGAACTGAAGCAAGACAGAGAAACTGTAGCGGAGACCGGAGCCCCCCCGGGAGGAGCCCGTAGGGGCCCGGCCACTGTAGCAAGCAGGCAATGTAGCAGAAGGCAGGAACTGTAGCAGGCAGGCAGGCAGGCACTGTAGAACACCTCGGGACTTGGAGCAACTAGGGACCACGGTAGAACCCGGTTGCAAGGCCCCAAGTAGGAGCAGACGCCGGGGTTAAATCCCCCACGGCGTCTGATGTCCTCGAAGAGGGTGGAGCGTCGCGCGGCGGGAAGCGAGCTATTTCAGCCCCCTTCCTGTGCGCGCATCTAGAGGAGGGGCGTTCCCGGGGAGGCCTCCGCAGAAACGCCGCCGACATCTGCGCCGCCGAGACCGAAGAATGGAAGGGAAGGCCCCGGTCGTGACCGGGACCGTAACACTTTGCACTCTGGGATCTTTTGTCTACAGATGAATGTACAGTGTGTGGATCAATCAGTCCTAGTATCTTGATCAGTGTGTGGATCAATCAGTCCTAGTATCTTGATCTTCAGAGAAAAGCAGACATTGTGCTTCTGTTTTTCTATTCACAAATGAGGAAAAATAGACAATAGCATGCTCTTATTATTCATGCAGAAGCCACCAATCTAATCATTCTTGCAGCATATGCACCATACCAAATAGAAGATGCTCTAGGCATTAAACAGATGGCGGCCTTTTCTGATTGTAAGATATATTGCTTGAAGGAAGGGGGGGTCAACTTTTCTACTTCATTTTTACACTGAAGCAGGTGCATTTTCTAGATTTTTTGGGGCAGTGCAAGAAGTCAATATTTAAAAATATAATGAAATCAGAGGATATAAAAAAACTTTTGCTAATAGATGGACAGAGTCCTACTCCATTATGACAAGTCTGATGCTCTACCAACAGCAACAGATCATGAATGGACTCTTGCTGATAGCAGATGCCTGACAATCTTATACCCCGTTACCTCTTCCAAAGACCTTTGATGTCCTTGCCCATGAGAGTATTTTAGTTAAACAATTGAAATGAATTCTGATTCAGAATCTGATGATAAACATGACAGGAGTAGAGTGGCGGCTTATTAGCTAACCAATTTCTTAAAGCATGAACGTTGGAGGACAGAGTCCACATCGTCAGAATCTGATGATGCCTCTCAATCTGATAGTGAACTGGAATCTGTCTGTGATGGAGAAGTATGCTCAGGCATATCATTAAGGAATATTTTTAGCATCAAATGGTTTATTTTTCTCTCATGCTCTGTAAGCATATTTCATGTATCACAGAATTAATTGTTTTACTTATTTAAAAATATTATTTGAACATTCATCATTATATAACATCTATCTTGCTTTTCACTTATTTAAAACTGAACATGGTTTCAAAATATAACATGTGAGCTAGATTCCTATTTCTCTTCCATAAATGATCTGAAACACACAAAGAAAAGCTGCTATTGGAAAAGCTTATAGTAGAAGCAAAAGCAAATCAACAGTTTCTATTTATTTATTTATTTATTTGAAAGCATTTATATTCCACAAATCTGAAACTTTTGGTGGATTACATAGATACATAAGAACATAAGAACATGCCATACTGGGTCAGACCAAGGGTCCATCAAGCCCAGCATCCTGTTTCCAACAGTGGCCAATCCAGGCCATAAGAACCTGGCAAGTACCCAAAATCTAAGTCTATTCCATGTTACCATTGCTAGTAATAGCGGTGGTTATTATCTAAGTCAACTTAATTAATAGCAGGTAATGGACATACATAGGGGCAGATTTTAAATGCTCGGCTTGCGTAAATCCCAGCCTTTACGCGTGTGTCCGGGCCTTACACGCGCCAGGCGAATCTTCCAAGAGGCCTGGCCACGCACATAAAAGCTGAGACACGCTCAAGTATTAGGCTTCTTGGAAGGGATGGGCCGGAGGGTGTGTTTTTGGTGGGGAGGGGCGAGGTGGGGGGCGGTCTGGGACAGCGCCATTGTTCGTTGTCCTGGAGCCTCATGCTGGCCAGCTGCCGGCACATGCAATATACCTCAGCTCGGGAGTTGAAGTAAATTGGTCAAAAAGATTAAAAAAAAGTTTAAATTTAGGGGGTTGAGGAAGAGAGGGGAAGGGGAAGGGAGGGTAGGGTATGGGGTAGGGAAATGGGGAAAGCAGCGATGCGTCGCCGCACGAAAGTCGCAAAAATGTACCCCCAATTGCGTGCGCTGCCCCTGATTTTATAACATGTGCGCACTGGTGTGTGAATGTTATAAAATTGCGCGTCCATGTGGTGCACCGGGTAGTGCACGCACATGGACGCATGCGTGTATTTTTTTTTTTTTTAAATCTGCCCCATAGTTTTTAAATTAACAAATACATCAATGCAAAATTAAAAACAATAACCATAATTCAAACATAACATCTAAAATGAATAAAATCTATTAAAAAATAAAAAATGTAAAAATAAACCAAAATAAAGTATTAACTACCAAAAGCTAAAATATAAAAATGTGCTTTCAGCTTTTTTCTAAAACAGATTAAATCTTCTTCCCTAATGTCCACAGGTAAGTTATTCCATAAAGAAGGACCTGCTCCCTTAAATAGTTGATTTCTGGATTCTGTTAATCATGCCACTTTTATAGTAGGTACTTCTCTTAAGATTTTTACTCGCAGATCAAAGAACACAACTAGGTTGATACAGCTGAACTGCTGCTGAAATACATGGAGGTACCAGGTTCTGCTGTGCTTTAAACATCAACAGTAAAACGTTAAACATTATTCACCATTTTATAGGGAGTCAATGTAAAGAAGCTAAAACTGGGTGGATATGTTCATTTGTCTTCACACCTGACGAGCAGTGGCTTTCAGAATCAACTGAAGACTTTTTAACTAGGATTTTGGTAAACCCCAAAACAAAACATTACAATAATCTAAAGGTGATAGAAACAATGATTGTGTCACCATCTTGAACGTTTCAATTATATTAAAGATCTGTTTGATTAAAAAAAAGTTTACTAATACTAATACTGATTTTCATGGCCTTGAAAACCCCAAACCCCATTAACACACCACATGCTGGATCACTCAGTTATTATGAGGTGGTGTTTATTTATTTATTTATGTATTGGTTTTATATACCGTCGTTCAGTATTCTATCACGATGGATAACAAGGCATAAAACATTAAAAGAAAACACATTATACACGCAAGAAGTAAAATTATAAAACCAATACATAATGCAAGAAAAGTAAAATTATAAATATCAAAAATTAAATTAAGTACAATAATATAACCAAATAAAATTATTAAAATAAATTCAGATTATTAAAATGAGATAAAACAGACATAAAATAAAATGAGTCAAGGTAAGAAATCACTGGTGTTCTAGCTTTTGCCATCTATCTATTAGATTATGTTATTTCATTCCTGCTCGTGTTCCTGGTATGCCTGCATAAATAACAATGTCTTTATTTCTTTTTTAAAGGTTTTTAAATTACTTTGTAATCGTAATTCACTTGGTAATGAATTCCATATTTTAGGGCCCGCGATCGATATTGCTCTGGATCTCACATCATTTAAGTGTGCAGTACGTATTGACGGGACCATTAGTAATCCCTTGTTTGACCATCTGAGGTTATGTTGGAGGCGCATGTATATGAATTGCCGGTTCAACCATTCTGTCTGCTCTCCAAATATTGCTTTGTGTATCAGGCAGAGTATTTTGTAAGTGATTCGATATTTAACAGGTAACCAATGCAGTGAGATTAGGATTGGGGTAATATAGTCAAATGTCTTTGCCCCTGTTAGTATTCTTGCGACCGCATTTTGGAGTATTTGTAATGGTCGGTGTGTATTATTTAGAAATCCAAGTAGTAATGAGTTGCAGTAATCAAGATTAGAAAAAAATTAAAAGCTGCAGTACTGTACGAAAATCATTTTGATTTAAAAATTGTTTCAGTCGCCTTAGGGTAAGTAATTTAAAATATCCTTCTATTAATTTTGTATTAATGTGTTTTTTTAGATTTAGCTCGCTGTCAATAATAATTCCTAAGTCTCTTGCATTGGTAGTTAGTTTAGGGGTAGATTTTAAAAGGTACGCTGGCGTTCATGTGCGTACGCTACCCGGCGAGCACACATGGACACCCGATTTTAGAACATGCGCGAGCTGGTGCATGCACGTTATAAAATCAGGGGTTGGCTGCGCAAGGGGGTGAAGGTTAGTGCAACTTATGCACACCGACACTAGTGGCCTTCCCCTGTTCACTCCCAGGATGCTCTGATTTCGGAGCAGCCTGGGAGAGAACTTAGAACCCTCTAATCTAACCTTCCTACCCCTTCCCCTAGCCCTTCCCCTAGCCCTATCCTAACCCCCCCTGACCTTTCTCTTACCTTTTGCGCCTGCCTCTGGGCAGGTGCAGGTTGCGCGTGCCGGCAGCCTGCTGGCATGCAGTCCCCCCGCACAGCGGCAAATGGCCACTGTGCCGGGAGCCTCTGACCCCACGCTCTCCCCAGACCTCCCCTTCCCCACCCCTTTTTCGAAGCCCTGGGACATACACGCGTCCCGGAGCTTTACACGAGTAGCCGGGCCTTTTTAAAATAGGTCCGGCGTGTGTTAGCCCTCCTATGCACATTAGGAGGTAGATCTTAAAAACATACGCGCACACGTACTTTTATTCGCGCCACCGGCACGAACAAAAGTACACCAGATTTTATAAGATACGCATGTAGTCGCGCGTATCTTATAAAATCTGGGGTCGGCGCACGCAAGGCTGCGCAAAATCGGCAGCCTGCATGTGCCGAGTCGCGCAGCCTGCCTCCGTTCCCTCTGAGGCCGCTCCGAAATCGGAGCAGCCTCGGAGGGAACTTTCCTTCCTCGTACCCCCACCTTCCCCTATCTACCCCACCCCCCAGCCCTACCTAAATCCCCCCCCTACCTTTGTTGGGCAAGTTACGCCTGCTTGAAGCAGGCGTAACTTGCGCGTACCGCCTCGTCAACCCCTGGCACAGGCCGCAGTCCCAGGGGACTGGGGACCGCCCTCCTGGCCCGCCCCCGAACTGTCACCACGCCCCCGGACCCGCCCCGGACCGCCTCCTGACCCCGGACACACCCCCTCCCCGCTCCTTTTACAAAGCCCCGGCACTTTCACGCGTCCTGGGGCTTTGCGTGCGCCAGCAGCCTATGCAAAATAGGCGCGCTGGCGCGCAAGTGCCCTCTGCACGTAAATCCGGCAGGATTTATGCACGCAGGGCTTTTAAAATCTAGCCCAGAGCTTTTAATATCCAGGCCTTTTAAAACAAAACAAAACATGTTCATATAGCACTACTAGACATATGCACCAGTGTACAATGTTAAGTATTCAGGTCTAATGTCCCTGCTGCCAAAAGGTTATAATTTAATTAGATGCCTAAGGCAAGAGGTGATAACACACAGTTATTCAGATATGAAGTGAACCACTGTAATGTGGTCCCAGATAATCCTATTTCCTTAAGTCAATCGATTAAAATATTGTGCTTTACGGTGTTGAAGGCTGCGGACATATCAAGTAGAACCAAGAGGTATGATTGTCCATTATCAAATCCTCTTAGAATTGTGTCTGATAAAGCCAAAAGTAAAGATTCTGTCCAATGGTGTTTTCTAACCCCGAATTGTGAGGAAAAGAGTATATTCTTATTATCTAAGTGTTCCGTCAGTTTAATTTGGACAACTTTTTCTAATAGTTTTGCAATAAATGAGAGATTAGACACCAGTCTATAATTACTAAAATCATTAATGTCTGTCTTTTGTTTTTTGGTGTAAGCCATTTTAAAGCATTTTGGTGGCCATCTTGCATTTGTACCCTAATGGCAAGTATCCACATTTTTGCAAGAGTTATTCTAATCAAACCAGATTTTTTTTTGGCCTTGTTTATTCCCAAAAGCAAGAGATTTGGAAATGGTTGGGTATTATGACATGTCTATTCTAAGACCCAAAAGCTTTACAAAATGAAGAGCATGGGAATTTTTTTTTTTCTTTTGCCTGTCTAGGAAAACTGGTTAAAATAGATCCTGACTTTTCAGTCTGCTGTGCGTAAAACCTTTTACCCGCCCTCAATGCTGCCTTTCGGAACCCCTACTTGCAGTGTGAGTAGAAGTGCACATGAAATTAGATTCCACATGTAATTTTACCCACACAACTGCTGGATCGATTTTCAAATCAGATTTAGATGCATAAAACAGGGTTTTATGTGCATAAAGGGGAAGATTTTAAAAGGTACATGCGCTGGGTACATTTGTGCATGCTACCTGGCGCGCACAAATGTACGCCCAATTTATAGCGCGTTTGGACTTGCGTTTTCGACGTGCTAGCTTTACCCCTTATTCAGTAAGGGGTAATAGCACGTCGAAAACATGCGGCTAACCCCCCAAAACTAATAGCGCCCGCAACATGCAAATGCATGTTGATGGCCTTATTAGTTATTCCCGCGCAATTCAGTAAGTAAAATGTGCAGCCAAGCCGCACATTTTATTTTCAGAAATTAGTGCCTACCCAAAGGTAGGCGTTAATTTCTGCCGGCACCAGGAAAGTATACAAAAAAGCAGTAAAAACTGCTTTTCTGTACACCCTCCGACTTAATATCATGGCGATATTAAGTCAGAGGTCCCAAAAGTAAAAAATAATTTAAAAAAATTTTTTTTAAATCAACCCGCGGCTCGCAGGTTGAAAACCGGATGCTCAATTTTGCTGGTGTCTGGTTTCCGAACCCATGGCTGTCAGCGGGTTTGAGAATCGACAACGGCAAAATTGAGCGTCGGCTGTCAAACTCACTGACAGCCACCGCTCCTGTCAAAAAAGAGGCGCTAGGGACGCGCTAGTGTCCCTAGCGCCTCCTTTTACCGTGGGCCCTCATTTGAATACTGAATTGCGCGCACAGGATAGTGGTCTGTGCGTGCGCCAGGAGAGCGGGCGCTCGCCTGCTCTCCCACAACTTTTACTGTATCGGCTTGATAATTAGCCCAGGTCACAAGGAGTATTCTTGGCAGAGGCAGGGTTGGAACACTGGCTTTCCACCCTTGCTGCAACCACTAGATCACTTCTTCCTTCTAGCTGCTGCTACTTACAGTCTCCAAATGAACTAGTGCTTGCAAAAGAACTTGGGTGTTTGGGCGTTATCCAATATATATAATTTATATAACTTCTAAGCTACAAGTTTTCTGTGTAGTAATGTTTTACTCAGAGTAAAGGAAAAAATGTAGCATTGTTAACCGTTTCCACTGCTGTGCATGTTTTGTAGATAGCTTTCTCCTGACACCTGTAGCTCATTGCATGCTTTTCTAGAGGAGTCCATTTCATTTTTCCTAGTGCAATCTAGAACTCACAGTCTGGTTTGATTTTGTTCGTAATTGGTGAAGCAACATGCAAAGCAGTTGCTAGTTTAGCATATAACTACTTGAAGATCACATGCTCACTTGTGCTGTCTGATTAACCACTGGTAGGCAGTTTTCATACTACAAGTCTGTTGTTGTCCGTTGTCCATCTTTTTACAAACAGTTGCAATAAGATGGTAACTTTTAAACAGGCATGGGTCATTTTATAACACATGCGTGCATATGCGGACATGTTATAAAATTGCTTGGATGCGTATATATGTGCGCTCAATTCTAAATGGATGTGTGCATGTGCGCACAAATCCTGCTTCTACTGCGTAAGTGGAGAAATTTACAAGGGACACGCACTGACACCATTGCTAGTTTTCCCAGTTCCTTCACGGTTAGCACTCCCCTACTTTAATAGTCTCCTTCCCACCCGTTAGCCGTGACCCTTACAAACCCGGCTGATCTGTCAGGTTTTTTTTTTGCTTTATTACTTGCACCGTATTCATAGCAGAAGTAAAAGTTATACGGCAGGGAACCCCAGCATGCACCGGTGCATGTACATACGTACGTGTAAACTTCAATTTGAATCCCGGGATGCCCGTGGTCTGCCCACGTCATGCTCACGCCCCGCCCCCTTTTTGGAAACTTTGTGCGCGCAGGGGCATGCACGTGCGTATCCTGGCGACTTAGAAAACCCGCTCGGCGCGGACGAGCCCAACTTGCGTGCGCGTCTTCCGGTTTTGGCGGGTGCTGGGCTTTTAAAATTCACCTTTAAGAAAACTCGCAGATAAATTAGCTTGCTGAAGTTAACTCTTCCTTTTATTTAGATTTCATATCCCTGCCATTTAAACATTGCAGATTCTTAGAAACTGTGCAAGCAGCGTCTTGCTCAAGCAAGTGCAATTTTGAATGGAGTTGAGTTCTACAAAGTGCTTTGCAGTGTTTAAGCTGGATGGAAATAACAAAAACGGAGGCAACTGACAGGCATTTTCTCACCTTGAAAGATTATTCTAACAGCTTCTTTCCTAACAGAAGTTGACTGCTTTATTCTGAGTGTATATCTGAGAAAACATGTAAAGGGCGAGAGGAGAGGATTAATAATTTATAATGTAGCCTCATAAGAAATTTTACATATAGTAAACATTTATGCAAATATTGCAAGGAGGAAGTCTGCTTTTCTTCCAGATTATGAACAATTTGTACTATGTAATTACATTTTTTTAAAAAACCCAGCAACCGTGTATGCAATTTCTCTTGGCTCTTGATGCGTATTACTGATTTAAAATTCTTGTGGAAACAGTAACTTTGTCAAATTGACAACTTGATTGCAGTATTTATTTCCTTCCTCTGACGTCCATCCATTTCATCCAGTGCACTTATCAAAACATTTCCTTTTCATTCATGGCAATGAATGGAAATCAATCTATATTCTTTATTCTTGTAGACACTGTCATCAACCAAATATTTAAGGCAAGGTTTAAGAAACCTGTACCAGACACTGGTCTGGATCTGTCGTTAAATGTTGGTTGATGCGTAACTTAGCTCCTGTGAGGAACTTGGTTAAGCCAAGCTTGGCCGCAGGCTTTGCATGGCCTCTTGGGCTTGTATAAAAATTGTGTTGGCATTTACAACGTGCCCCAATGTGAATTCAGACATGTGTCCCATGTGTGGACTTTGAAGCCCCATTCCCAGTGCACTTCAACAAAATGTCTCCTTGAATCCAGTAATGGCTCAAGGGAAAAAACTGTCACAATCTTTTGGCAGCATTAAGACAAGATTTCAGAACAAGTGATGAGGGACTATCCATCTCACTGTTGTTAAGTGCTCTCCTTCTGTGCTATGCTTGGTAGATATGATGGATGAAAATTAGAGGATGAACTTTGCATGGGGTGGGTGGTATCTCCTTCCCTGAAAGCCCTCTTTGCAATATGATCACCATTAGCGGTCATCCCCAACAAGAAATCAAGCAAATGGTAACTTGATCAACAATTTACCATACCCACAAGAGGGTTCACTTAATGACTGTTCAATGCAGTACATGTCTTTATACCAACAGTGGCACTGGTGAAAAAATGTTGGATGTTAACACTGATGATGAATGCTTTTTGTCTTCTCTCAGTACCAACTAGACATCTTTCCATTTCAAAGTTTTCGATTTGAAGAGCAGTTTTATTTTGAGAAATCAATGCCGACAGGGTCATGCACATGCTTCAAAATGTTCAGCTCCTACGTGCACTGTTTCACAGCCAGGACTAAGGAGAAACCAAACAATGTGCATTACCTTGATGATTTCTTGATGATGGTTCATCATTTTAGGCTAGAACTGAATGATTCATAATCTCTGAACATACAAACAAAGCCTGCATCACTTTCCTAGGCATAGAATTAGATTCTGGAGCAAACTAGATACACTGAAAAGGCTTGTTCAAGAAAGAAATGTAAATTAGTTACCAGTTAAAATAAGAAAGTTGTGCGTTGGGTAATCAAGATGGGCCTTCCTATGCCGGCTATCTGTTTATACTTCTTGGATTTGCAGCTCTCAGAATTTCAGAAGAGCAACACAATACCTGCATGATGATTTGGGAATCTGGGAAACACTGCTGCAGGTCTATAACAGAATTTCTATGTGGTAAGAGGACTGATGTCCAGCAGAGATCTTGAGTTTATTCTGACTCCTCTGGGGCCATAGAATTTACAGTTTAATGACAAGAGTCATGGTGTGCTCTGCAGCATTCAGATGGCTGGAAGAAGGTACGATTCACCAAAAGCATAAACTTCCTCAATTGTTATGCCACACTTGTTGGACAGGAAAGACGATTTTTACCCTGGTAATCAACAAGCTTTACTGATAGTAATCAATCAAGTGGTACAATGCAATTTACTATTTAATCTTCCCAGGGAATATGTGCTGCTTTGCCTGTTGGTCAATACCATGGCGCAGGCTAAGCATGCCCCTGGGATTGCTGACTATCGCTCCAAATAATCTCTTTTCAGGAAACTGACTCCTGAAGAAGCCCTGAAGGGACAGATTATCCTAAATCACCTGTTGCCTTTTAGATTTTGGCAGCATGAAAACTACTGAGCCAGTCTGTTGACTTCGCAACATGGAGAGAATATACATGAAGATAACAGAGAATGGGATCCTTCATGAGCGGCAAATAGACTTGTGCCAGTTTGGATGGTAGTTGAATACATAATTCTTGCCAAAAAGGTGGTATTCCCATGGGACAGTATGATTACTCGTTACCTCCCTCACTTTCTTTTCTCAAACCAGTAGCATAGGTGACTCCACAAGAAAGTTTATAATTAAACAGGTCCTTGTAGGATGGGTTTATGAGTCTGGCTCCTCACAAGACAGCAGACCAATTGCACAGAAAATCCTAATAGACTTATGGCAAGTTTTGGCCTAGATGAAGGAATTCACATCTGAGATCTATTTTTATAGAGTGGTGTCACGTGTAGCATGCTTTGATGCCCTACATAATAAGCAAACTGTTAGCAGCATCGAAGAACTGAGGTGAGACCAATGGTCTATCATCTCTCATTGACCTTTGTAATGACAAATTCTGCTTGTGAATACATTGGGTTGGAGTAAATGCTCAGCTTTGTTCCCTTTTAATTTGCTAATTATATGCCTAGTACATTAAGGTGTACCTAATAATACACCCAATGGCATTTTATTTTTATACCAGGATGTTATCGGTTGACAACTGATTACAGCCTAACCTGCTTAAGTACCCATTGTTTCAGAATAGAGGCTGCCATGTGCAATGCAAAGGATAGGTTGGTGGCATCCCTCTGTGAATTCAGTGTACATGTGATCTGAAAAGGGTTAGGCTGATGCATAAATAATATATTTATTTTTATTTTATTTATTAGCTTTTATATATCGACATTCATGGGTACATCATGCCGGTTTATATACAATCTTTGTCTTCAGTGCTTCCACTGAGAGGGTATTCCATGCATCCACTAGCCTTTTTGTGAAAAAATATTTTCTGATACAAATGGTGCTTAACTATTCACCTTTCTTTATAGACCTTGGCAGGACCATGGCAAGATCAGTGGGAATGAATGATTCTTGACATAATTTGGGGGGGGGAGGGGGTTTAGCCTCCAAACCCAAGACAGCATCACTCTATATTTTTGGTTGTTTTGTCCCAACACCAAACTCTTCCTTCCTTCCCCACTTCTCCCTTCACCTTATTGGACAACTACATATACCTACAAAATAGTTCTCCAATTGATATTTGTATTTCCTAAGGGAATTCTTTAAGAGTTTGCAACCTGAATGCCCAGTAACTTCTGATCCAAGCATGAGGTAAGTAATGTGAGACATACTGTCCACTACAGATAGATTTTTTCTTTCAATAATTGAATTATAAATGTATAATAACATAATAACATAAGAAATTGCCATGCTGGGTCAGATCAACGGTCCATCAGACCCAGCGTCCTGTTTCCAACAAAGGCCAAACCAGGCCACAAAAACCTAGCAAGAATCCAAACACCAAAAAGATCCCATGCTACTGATACAATTAATAGCAGTGGCTGGCTATTCCCTAAGTCAACTTGATTAATAGCAGTTAATGGACTTCTCCTCCAAGAACTTGTCCAAATCTTTTTTGAACCCATCTCTACACTAACTGCACTAATCACATCCTCTGGCAACAAATTCCAGAGCTTAATTATGCGTTGAGTGAAAAATAATTTTCTCTGATTAGTCTTAAATGTGCTACTTGCTAACTTCATGGAATGCCCCCTAGTCCGTCTATTATCTGAAAGAATAAATAATCGATTCACATCTACTCGTTCAAGACCTCTCATGATCTTAAAGACCTCTATTATATCCCCCCTCAACCGTCTCTTCTCCAAGCTGAACAGCACTAACCTCTTCAGCCTTTCCTCATAGGGGAGCTGTTCCATCCCCTTTATCATTTTGGTTGCCCTTCTCTGTACCTTTTCCATCGCAACTATATCTTTTTTGAGATGCAGCGACCAGAATTGTACACAGTATTCAAGGTGCGGTCTCACCATGGAGTGATACAGAGGCATTATGACATTTTCCATTTTATTAACCATTCCCTTCCTAATAATTCCTAACATTCTGTTTGCTTTTTTGACTGCCACAGCACACTGAGCTGACAATTTGAAAGCATTATCCATTATGATGCCTAGATCTTTTTCCCGAGTAGTAGCTCCTAATATGGAACCTAACATCGTGTATATCTACAGCAAGGCTTGTTTTTCACTATATGCAACACCTTGCACTTCTCTACATTAAATTTCATCTGCCATTTGGATGCCCAATCTTCCAGTCTTGCAAGGTCCTCCTATAATGTATCACAGTCTGCTTGTGATTTAACTATTCCGAATAATTTTGTATCATCTGCAAATTTGATAACCTCACTCATCGTATTCCTTTCCAGATCATTTATAAATATATTGAAAAGCACCGGTCCAAGTACAGATCCCTCAGGCACTTTACTGATTAACCTTTTCCACTGAGAAAATTGACCATTTTGTTTCCTGTCTTTTAACCAGTTTGAAATCCGCGAAAGAACATCTCCTCCTCTCCCATGACTTTTTAGTTTTCTTAGAAGCCTCTCATGAGGGACTTTGTCAAATGCCTTCTGAAAATCCAAATACACTACATCTACTGGTTCATCTTTATCCACATGTTTATTAACCCCTTCAAAAAAATGAAACAGATTTGTTAGACAAGACTTCCCTTGGGTAAATTCATGTTGACTGTGTTCCATTAAACCATGTCTTTCTTTATGCTCTATGATTTTGATCTTAAGAATAGTTTCCACTATTTTTCCCAGCACTGAAGTCAGGCTCACTGGTCTATAGTTTTCCAGATCGCCGCTGGAGACCTTTTTAAATATTGGGGTTACATTGGACTTCCTCCAGTCTTCAGGTGGATGATTTTAATGATAGATTAGAAATTTTAACTAATAGATCAGAAATTTCATTTTTTAATTCCTTCAGTACCCTAGGATGCATACCATCTGGTCCAGGTGATTTGCAACTCTTTAGTTTGTCAATCTGGCCTACTACATCTTCTAAGTTCACAGTGATTTGGTTCAGTTCATCTGACTCATTACTCTTGAAAACCATCTCCGGAATTGGTATCTCCCCAACATCCTCATTAGGAAACAAGGAAGCAAAGAATTAATTTAGTCTTTCTGCAATGGCCTTATCTTCCCTAAGGGCCCCTTTAACCCCTTGGACATCTATAGGTCCAACCATTAGGTTTTTTGCCACTGATATATTTTAAAAAGTTTTTATTATGAGTTTTTGCCTCTATGGCCAACTTCATTTCAAACTCTCTTTTCGCCTGTTGTATCAATGTTTTACACTTATCTTGACAATGCGTATGCTTTATCCTATTTTCTTCAGAAGGATCCTTCTTCCAATTTTTGAAAGATTTTTTTTAGGATAAAATAGCCTCTTTCACCTGACCTTTTAACCATGCCGGTAATCATTTTGCCTTCCTTCCACCTTTCTTAATGCAAGGAATACATCTGGACTGCGCATCTAGTATTGTATTTTAAACAATCACTTTTAATCTTTGCAGCTGTACCTTTCAGATTTTTTCTAACTCTTTTCCTCATTTTATCAGTTTCCCTTTTGAAAATTTAGTGTTAGAGCTGTAGATTTACTTATTGTCCCTCTTCCAGTTATTAGTTTATGATCATTATAGGCAAGTGATTCCATCACCATTACCTCTCTCACCAAATCCTGCATTCCACTAAGAATTAAATCTAAAATATCTCCCTCTTTCATTGGTTCCTGAACCCATTGCTCCAAGAAAAATTCATTTATTCCATCTAGGAACTTTATGTCTCTAGCAAGTCCTTATGTTACATTTATCTAGTCATTTACCCAGTCAGTATTAGGGTAATTGAAATCTCCCATTATTATTGCACTGTCAAATTGGTTAGCTTCCCTGATTTCTCTTAGCATTTCATCATCTGTCTGACCATTTTGTCCAGGTGGACGGTAATATACTCCTATCACTATACTCTTACCCAGCACACATGGGGTTTCTACTAGAGAAGTGAATCGGAACCGGAATCGGTTCGGATTTTGGTTCCAATTCACATGTGGGTTCTTTTCCTCGGGCCCGATCGCGGTTTTGTTTATCGGCTGTGCCCGAGCCAATAAACAAAAAACCCACCCGACCCTTTAAAACTAATCCCTTTGCTTCCCCTACCCTCCTGACCCCCCCCCCCCAAAAACATTTTACAGGTACCTGGTGGTCCAGTGGGGGTCCCGGGAGCGATCTCCCACTCTCGGGCCGTCGGCTGCCACTAATAAAAATGGCGCCGATGGCCTTTGCCCTTACCATGTGACAGGGTATCCGTGCCATTGGCCGGCCCCTGTCACATGGAGGGAGCACTGGATGGCCAATGGCATGGATACCTGTAAAAGGGTGGGGGAAGCAAAGGAATTAGTTTTAAAGGGTCGGGGTGGGTTTAGGGGTTATTTTTGTGTGCCGTTTTTCCCGCCCTCCCCCAAAACGATAAGAGAACTCCCATGATCAATATCGTGGGGTTTTCCTATCGTTTCTGGGGAGCCCCCGATTTCTGACGATTTTGAAAATATCGATGATATTATTTTCAATCATCCGAAGCCCAATTCACATCCCTAGTTTCTACCCATATAGATTCTGCTGAGCCTTTAGTCTGTTGGACTCTATACCCTCCTGGACATAAAGTGCCACACCCACACCAAGTTGATCCACCCTATCATTGCGATATAATTTGTACCCTGATATAGCACTGTCCCATTGGTTATCCTCCTTGTACCAGGTCTCTGTGATGCCAAGTATGTCAATCTCATCATTTGCTGCTATACACTCTAACTCTCCCATCTATTTCTTACACTTCTGGCACTGGCATACAGACATTTCAAAGTGTGTTTTTTGTTTGCATTAACAACCTGCTTTTCAGTTCTTAGGGATAATTTGGAAATCTTTAGTTCAGGTGATTTTTTACATATAGGCACATGGACTATATTTGCTTTTATTGGAACCTGCCTATTGGGATGCCCTAACTCTCCTGTTTCATTAGTATCCTTCAAGGATACATTCCTCCAAACCATGCACTGCTGAGTGTCTGCTGGCTTTCCCCCTTGTTCTAGTTTAAAAGCTGCTCTATCTCCTTTTTAAAAGTTAGTGCCAGCAGCTTGGTTCCACTCTGGTTAAGGTGGAAAATTCTCCCCCTTCCCAAACGTTTCCACAGTTCCTTACAAAACTGAATTCCTCTTCCCTGCACCATCATGTCATCCATGCATTGATGCTCTGGAGCACTGCCTGCCTCTAGGGACCTGCATGTGGAACAGGAAGCATTTCAGAGAATGCCACCCTAGAGGTTCTGGATTTCAGCTTTCTACCTAAAATCCTAAATTTAAATTTCAGAACCTCTCTCCCATATTTTCCTATGTCGTTGGTGCCCACAAGTACCACGACAGCTGGCTCCTACCCACAGGGGTAGATTTTAAATACTTGCGCGATCGCGTACTTTTGTTCGCGCACTAGGCGCGAACAAAAGTACGCTGGATTTTATAAGATACGCGCGTAGCCGTGCGTATTTTATAAAATCCGGGGTCGGCGCGCGCAAGGGGGTGCACATTTGTGCAACCTGTGCGTGCCGAGCCCAGCGCGCGCTGCCTGTTCCCTCCGAGGCCGCTCCGATTTCGGAGCGGCCTCGGAGGGAACTTTCCTTTGCCCTCCCCCCACCTTACCCTCCCTTCCCCTACCTAACCCCCCCCCCCCCCCCCCACATTTGTCGGCAAAGTTACGCCTGCTGAAAGCAGGTGTAATTTTGCTCGCGTCACCGACAGTCCCGCTCCGTCCTCCGGTCCCGGGGGCTGGTCCAGAGGCCTCGACCATGCCCCCGGGCCGGCACCACACCCCCAGGCCCGCCCCCGAAACGCTGCGGCACGCCCCCGAAACGCCGCGTCATTTCAGGAACGCCCCCTGATACGCCCCCTCCCGCCCCTTTTCGAAAGCCCTGGGACTTACCCGCGTCCCGGGGCTTTACGCGCGCCGGCGCGCGCAGGCCTTTTAAAATCCGCCCCACACTGTCTATAATCCTATCTAGGTGACATGTGAGGTCTGCCACCTTCACATTAGGAAGGCTAGTTACCAGGTGGTCCTTACATTCACCAGCCACCCTGCTATCTACATTTCTAATAATTGAATCCCCAACTGTGATAGCCAGCCTAACCCTTCTCTCCTTGACAGTAGCCCTGGGAGACGTGTCCTCACTGCGAGAGGACAATACATCACCTGGAGAGCAGATTCTTGCACAGGATCACTTCCTGCTACACCAGGGTGATGTTCTCCTACTGGGAGACCTTTATGATCCAAGACAGCACTGGGGCTGCCAGACTGGATTTGGGACTTGGCTACTATGTCCCTGAAGGTCTCATCAATGTACCTCTCTGTCTGGCTCAGCTCCTCCAAGTCTGCTACTCTAGCCTCCAGAGATCAGACTCGTTCCCTGAGAACCCGGAGCTCGTTGCACCAAGTGCACATATACAATCTCTCTGGCAGGTAAAAAATCATACATGTGACACTCAATGCAAAAGACTGGAAAGCCCTCCTCTTGCTGCTGGACTGCTCCCGTCATCTTAATTTTATTGAGTTCCTAGTTAAGTTTAGGATACTAAGGGAGTTGAAACTAGAGTACTTTAAATTTACAGGTATATTTACTAATTAATAGAGATGTGAATTGGGTGCCGGAATTGGTTCCAGTTTCGGAATTGTGGACCCGCGGAAAATTCCGTTTCCCGCGGTCAGGACGGGTTTTTTTTCAGCTGTCCTGAGCTGAAAAAAAACAACCCACCCCAACCCTTTAAATCTAATTATTTACAATCCCTCACCCTCCCGAACTCCCCAAAACTTTCCTAAAGTACCTAGAGGTCCAGCAGGGTTCCCAGGAGCGATCTCCTGCTCTTGGGCCGTCAGCTGCCACTAATAAAAATGGCGCCGATGGCCCTTACCATGTGACAGGAGCTATTGGTGCCATTGGCTGGC